>NC_052323.1:21436930-21766600 GCF_016432855.1 Salvelinus namaycush
GACGACACAGTGAGGTTGAAACTAGATACATGTCAGACCACAGTGAGGCCACATCTAGATACATGTCAGACGACACAGTGAGGCCACATCTAGATACATGTCAGACGACACAGTGAGGTTGAAACTAGATACATGTCAGACGACACAGTGAGGTCACATCTAGATACATGTCAGACGACACAGTGAGGTCACATCTAGATACATGTCAGACGACACAGTGAGGCCACATCTAGATACATGTCAGACCACAGTGTGGTTGAAACTAGATACATGTCAGACCACAGTGAGGCCACATCTAGATACATGTCAGACCACAGTGAGGTTGAAACTAGATACATGTCAGACCACAGTGAGGCCACATCTAGATACATGTCAGACCACAGTGAGGCCACATCTAGATACATGTCAGACCACACAGTGAGGCCACATCTAGATACATGTCAGACCACACAGTGAGGCCACATCTAGATACATGTCAGACCACAGTGAGGCCACATCTAGATACATGTCAGACCACAGTGAGGCCACACCTAGATACATGTCAGACCACTGTGAGGCCACATCTAGATACATGTCAGACCACAGTGAGGTTGAAACTAGATACATGTCAGACCACAGTGAGGCCACATCTAGATACATGTCAGACCACAGTGAGGCCACATCTAGATACATGTCAGACCACACAGTGAGGCCACATCTAGATACATGTCAGACCACACAGTGAGGCCACATCTAGATACATGTCAGACCACAGTGAGGCCACATCTAGATACATGTCAGACCACAGTGAGGCCACACCTAGATACATGTCAGACCACTGTGAGGCCACATCTAGATACATGTCAGACCACAGTGAGGCCACATCTAGATACATGTCAGACCACAGTGAGGCCACATCTAGATACATGTCAGACCACAGTGAGGCCACATCTAGATACATGTCAGACCACAGTGAGGCCACATCTAGATACATGTCAGACCACAGTGAGGTTGAAACTAGATACATGTCAGACCACAGTGAGGTTACATCTAGATACATGTCAGATGACACAGTGAGGCCACATCTAGATACATGTCAGACGACACAGTGAGGTTACATCTAGATACATGTCAGACCACAGTGAGGTTGAAACTAGATACATGTCAGACCACAGTGAGGCCACATCTAGATACATGTCAGACGACACAGTGAGGTTACATCTAGATACATGTCAGACCACAGTGAGGTTGAAACTAGATACATATCAGACCACAGTGAGGCCACATCTAGATACATGTCAGACCACAGTGTGGTTGAAACTAGATACATGTCAGACCACAGTGAGGTTGAAACTAGATACATGTCAGACCACAGTGAGGCCACATCTAGATACATGTCAGACCACAGTGAGGTTGAAACTAGATACATGTCAGACCACAGTGAGGCCACATCTAGATACATGTCAGACCACAGTGAGGTTGAAACTAGATACATGTCAGACCACAGTGAGGCCACATCTAGATACATGTCAGACCACAGTGTGGTTGAAACTAGATACATGTCAGACCACAGTGAGGCCACATCTAGATACATGTCAGACGACACAGTGAGGTTACATCTAGATACATGTCAGACCACAGTGTGGTTGAAACTAGATACATGTCAGACCACAGTGAGGCCACATCTAGATACATGTCAGATGACACAGCGAGGCCACATCTAGATACATGTCAGATGACACAGTGAGGCCACATCTAGATACATGTCAGACGACACAGTGAGGTCACATCTAGATACATGTCAGATGACACAATGAGGTCACATCTAGATACATGTCAGACGACACAGTGAGGTCACATCTAGATACATGTCAGTGTAGCGGTTTAGTGAACCACACCCCCATGATGAGTAACGTTCTCTTAGACCTGAAGACTTTTGTTTGCCTCCTAGGCTTTAGCTCAGAGGGTTAACACAGACTTGTCCAAACCCAGTCGGTCACATCAGCTCACCTCTCTTAGTGTATTCTGATGTTCTGCCTCCAGACAGGCCAGCTCCTCCCTCACCTCCGGCAAATCAGCTTGCTGCAAAATATAGCAGACAGTTGGATCCTCCAATAGCAGTACCCTTAGCCTGGACACTAATACATGTACTTGGCAAGCCAAAAGGTTCCCTGTGTAGAGTCTCATTCTTCTCAAGGTTAATTTTCCTTGCTACTGTTGCCTTTGCCTGCTCGCTGGAGGTTTACTCTAGACTCATTCTATTTTGATTGATTGATTGACACTTACCCTCTGACCCCTGACCTCCTGTTCAGAGAGCAGGTCCTCCAGACGCCTCCTCAGCTCGGCATTCTCATTTTCAGCTCCCAGAAGTCTCAGTGACGACGCCTCACCCACCTCCACACTCAGAGGCTTCGGATCTGACGGGGGGGGGGGGGATATATAATTGCATTGCTTTGGCAACAGTGGTACCCATTCATGCCATTAAATCTTATTTGAATTTGAATTAGAGAGGAGGGGTAGTTGACAATAATCAAACAATTTAACTGAAAAGACACACAACAGATAGGCAGACTGACTGACCAATATCTTCTCTTAGCTCCTCTCTTAGCCCAGCCTCCTCGTCAGACTCCACCTCTGATTGGTGGAAATGTCGAGCCGCTGTCATCATGCCTGTATTGTTGTTGTTATGTCTAAGCACCTGTCTAAGCTCCGCCTCCAGGCCCATGTTCATCTCTAACAGCTCATCGACCCTCTGCCGCTCAGTGTCCTGCTCCTACACACACACACACACACACACACACAC
Source organism: Salvelinus namaycush (assembly GCF_016432855.1). Taxonomy (NCBI): domain Eukaryota; kingdom Metazoa; phylum Chordata; class Actinopteri; order Salmoniformes; family Salmonidae; genus Salvelinus; species Salvelinus namaycush. The sequence continues at coordinate 21,439,713 of NC_052323.1, forward strand.
ACACACACACACACACACACACACACACACACACACACACACACACACACACACACACACACACACACACACACACACCAGCAAATTAGGGAAAATGTCTATGTGAGCCCAAGCAGCAGATGCCAAATTCCTTACTTGTGATTCACAAACATGTTTGGTTAACACACATTACCACATACACATTACCATCATTACCTACCCCTTCCAGATCTATGAGTCTCTGTCGCAGCAGCAGATTGTCCCTCTCCAGCTCCCGTAGGCTGGAGCAGCGTTGCCGTGTGTCTGCCAGCTGCTCCTCCAGCAGGACTCGGGTCTCCTGTAGCGCCACACACAGCTGCTGCTGCTCCTACAGGGGGTTCCACACAGAGACAGGGGACAGAGACACAGAAAGAGACAGAGAGAGACAAGGACAGAGACACAAAGAAAGACAGGGGATAGAGACAGAGCGAGAGATACAAAGACAGAGACACAAAGAAAGACATGGGATAGAGACAGAGAGAGAGATACAAAGACAGAGACACAAAGAAAGACATGGGATAGAGACAGAGAGAGACAAGGACATGGATAGGGGATAGAGACAGAGACAGGAACAGAGACAGAGAGAGAGACAAAGACAGAGACACAAAGAAAGACAAGGGATAGAGACAGAGAGAGACATATTGTAGAGAGGGGACAATCAGGTCCTAACGGCCTGGTACTCAGCACTCCATTGTCCTTCCATCAGGTCCTAATAGCCTGCTATTCAGAGCTCTATTGTCCCTCCATCAGGTCCTAACGGCCTGGTATTCAGAGCTCTATTGTCCCTCCATCAGGTCCTAACGGCCTGGTATTCAGGGCTCTATTGTCCCTCCATCAGGTCCTAATGGCCTGGTACTCAAGGCTCTATTGTCCCTTCATCAGGTCCTAATGGCCTGGTATTCATGGCTCTATTGTCCCTCCATCAGGTCCTAATGGCCTGGTACTCATGGCTCTATTGTCCCTCCATCAGGTCCTAATGGCCTGGTACTCAAGGCTCTATTGTCCCTCCATCAGGTCCTAATGGCCTGGTACTCATGGCGCTATTGTCCCTCCATCAGGTCCTAATGGCCTGGTACTCAAGGCTCTATTGTCCCTCCATCAGGTCCTAATGGCCTGGTACTCATGGCTCTATTGTCCCTCCATCAGGTCCTAATGGCCTGGTACTCAAGGCTCTATTGTCCCTCCATCAGGTCCTAATGGCCTGGTACTCGGGGCTCTATTGTCCCTCCATCAGGTCCTAATGGCCTGGTACTCATGGCTCTATTGTCCCTCCATCAGGTCCTAATGGCCTGGTACTCAAGGCTCGATTGTCCCTCAATCAGGTCCTAATGGCCTGGTACTCATGGCTCTATTGTCCCTCCATCAGGTCCTAATGGCCTGGTACTCAAGGCTCTATTGTCCCTCCATCAGGTCCTATTGGCCTGGTACTCGGGTCTCTATTGTCCCTCCATCAGGTCCTAATGGCCTGGTATTCATGGCTCTATTGTCCCTCCATCAGGTCCTAATGGCCTGGTATTCATGGCTCTATTGTCCCTCCATCAGGTCCTAATGGCCTGGTACTCAAGGCTCTATTGTCCCTCCATCAGGTCCTAATGGCCTGGTACTCAAGGCTCGATTGTCCCTCAATCAGGTCCTAATGGCCTGGTACTCATGGCGCTATTGTCCCTCCATCAGGTCCTAATGGCCTGGTACTCAAGGCTCTATTGTCCCTCCATCAGGTCCTATTGGCCTGGTACTCGGGTCTCTATTGTCCCTCCATCAGGTCCTAATGGCCTGGTATTCATGGCTCTATTGTCCCTCCATCAGGTCCTAATGGCCTGGTACTCATGGCTCTATTGTCCCTCCATCAGGTCCTAATGGCCTGGTACTCAAGGCTCTATTGTCCCTCCATCAGGTCCTAATGGCCTGGTACTCATGGCTCTATTGTCCCTCCATCAGGTCCTAATGGCCTGGTACTCAAGGCTCTATTGTCCCTCCATCAGGTCCTAATGGCCTGGTACTCAAGGCTCTATTGTCCCTCCATCAGGTCCTAATGGCCTGGTACTCGGGGCTCTATTGTCCCTCCATCAGGTCCTAATGGCCTGGTACTCAAGGCTCTATTGTCCCACCATCAGGTCCTAATGGCCTGGTACTCGGGGCTCTATTGTCCCTCCATCAGGTCCTAATGGCCTGGTACTCAAGGCTCTATTGTCCCTCCATCAGGTCCTAATGGCCTGGTATTCATGGCTCTATTGTCCCTCCATCAGGTCCTAATGGTCTGGTACTCAGGGCTCTATTGTCCCTCCATCAGGTCCTAATGGCCTGGTACTCATGGCTCTATTGTCCCTCCAACTACTATGACATCAATGCAAATACAGTTGAAAATCACATCAAACACGTATCCAAACAGTTTCATACTTTTAAAACTCACCTCACTGTGATTGATCAATGTGAAGAAAGAAGTTTAACAACAGGTTAAACTGAGTGGAAAACATGGTTGTTGTGGATGTTGTTTCAAAGACTAACACAACGAAATGGACAGCACTTTATAAGGTGATGATTCATTCAAAACACCCATATACATATTAGAGCTCATGCATATGCATAAGGTTATGATCCCAAGCCCGAAAAAAATTACTTAATTAAATTGCTACAATACATAGCCTACCGCATATTACCCATGGCAGAAAAACATAAAACAAAACGTTAATATGTCTTTAATATGTCTTTAGTACATAGTTTGTCTAGCCTATACTATATAATGGTCTTTGAGTGTGGACTGTATTGTTATGCATACTGGATGGACTGGTTACCTTATGCTACGCTCCAAAATGCATATTCATGAGTCTGGGAGAGAATGTATAGCCCTAGGCGATACTGTTGGTTCATTGATTGTGCAGGGCGGTTTACTGTTAGCCTACAATTAGTGAATTTATATATCACCTGTCGGGCAGCGAGAGCATGCTCCTCAAACAGGAATATCACCTGTCGGCAGCGAGAGCATGCTCCTCAAACAGGAATATCACCTGTCGGGCAGCGAGAGCATGCTCCTCAAACAGGAATATCACCTGTCGGGCAGCGAGAGCATGCTCCTCAAACAGGAATATCACCTGTCGGCAGCGAGAGCATGCTCCTCAAACTGTGGTTGATGCGTGGAGTGAAATAAGTCTTTGTATTTATTTCTCAACTGCTCATATTAAGCACAGCTCGGATATAAAACCGAAGTATCCTACAAAATGGACCAGCGGGAAAGTGCATTCCCTACTCGAGTGCATACAGATAACGTATTTTTCCCCCTTCCCCTGTTCCTACGAATCCTACCTAATTGATAACTAGATTTAATTGAGAAGAGTCTGATGGGTGAAAATATGATCACTTGATGAGAAAACATCTGTGTAAGGAACAGAGCCCAAGTTGTTTTTGCGACTTTCTCAAATCATCAACAGTCTATAGTGGCATCATGCAGCCCATATATGTTTTGATTTCTAAGACATTCTAAGATGTGTTTCATTCACAACTGAAGTTGCCAAATAGTTCTACATCTCGCATTAAAGGGCTGTTTCAAATGATCACTTTTATGCTCAACATAGCCACTTCATATGCACTCTCATTCCAGAATAATATCCTTTCTATTTTATTCAGCTAAGTTCAATTTTATTCTTCTTACTATAAGAATCATATAATATAAAATAATGGCATGGGACTTGTAAGCATATCTTGTCAGCTAAATGAACAAGCCTACAGCCTATGGCATGGCGCATAGCCAGATAACATAGGCAGACAGTAGGCCAACTCTTATTCTGTTCTTCTGAAATACATTTTCATCACATCATAATGTTTCTTTAGACCCGAATAAAATAAATCATGGATTTATTGGCATGGTGTATATTAAATTGATTAATTATACTTTTTAAAATGTAGATGTTCCAAAGGCATGCATCAGCAGCTTGTATGGAGGCCTGGAGATGCTTAACATGTTTGTGTTAATTAACCGTTAATTACCGTGAGACCAGCAGACTTTTGCATGACAATAACCAGCTGACAAAATGTCATGACCGCCACAGCCCCACTAGCACCTATACTACATGTAGAAACTGCAACAGTGTCATCAATATTGAGGGAGCTCACCTACTGTAAGCCCATCTGCAAACACAGAGGGGAAGTAGCTTGGGAAGGGGCTAAGGATTGTTTTTGGAATGGGCCAACAATCAGCTGTGTGGCTACAGTTGACAGTAGAGTTGGTGTGGTTTGGTACCTTCAATTGTGTCTGTCAACAGTGTGTGGTGTATTGGTGGCGATACCTTCAGTAGTGTCTCTGTGTACTAAACAGTGTGTAGTGTATAGGTGGAGATACCTTCAGTAGTGTCTCTGTGTACTAAACAGTGTGTGGTGTATAGGTGGAGATACCTTCAGTAGTGTCTCTGTGTACTAAACAGTGTGTGGTGTATAGGTGGAGATACCTTCAGTTGTGTCTCTGTGTACTAAACAGTGTGTGGTGTATAGGTGGAGATACCTTCAGTTGTGTCTCTGTGTACTAAACAGTGTGTGGTGTATAGGTGGAGATACCTTCAGTAGTGTCTCTGTGTACTAAACAGTGTGTGGTGTATAGGTGGAGATACCTTCAGTTGTGTCTCTGTGTACTAAACAGTGTGTGGTGTATAGGTGGAGATACCTTCAGTTGTGTCTCTGTGTACTAAACAGTGTGTGGTGTATAGGTGGAGATACCTTCAGTAGTGTCTCTGTGTACTAAACAGTGTGTGGTGTATAGGTGGAGATACCTTCAGTAGTGTCTCTGTGTACTAAACAGTGTGTGGTGTATAGGTGGAGATACCTTCAGTAGTGTCTCTGTGTACTAAACAGTGTGTGGTGTATAGGTGGAGATACCTTCAGTAGTGTCTCTGTGTACTAAACAGTGTGTGGTGTATAGGTGGAGATACCTTCAGTTGTGTCTCTGTGTACTAAACAGTGTGTGGTGTATAGGTGGAGATACCTTCAGTAGTGTCTCTGTGTACTAAACAGTGTGTGGTGTATAGGTGGAGATACCTTCAGTAGTGTCTCTGTGTACTAAACAGTGTGTGGTGTATAGGTGGAGATACCTTCAGTTGTGTGCGAGTGACTTCCAGGCTGCGTAGTCTATGAGTGCAGCTCTGTAGCTCTGTCTGCAGCTGCTCGGCTCTGCCTGCACGGTCACGAAGACAGTCCAGCTCGTCACGCAACGCTCGCATTCCCCGCACCTCACCCTGAAGACTGCGGTTCTGCCCAACACACACAAGATGGAGGTGAGTTCAGAGGAGGACAAAAGTAGTGTAAAGTTCCGGTACAGTTACTGGTAGTGCTGCTACAGAAAATCTGACCTCTTTCTGAAGTTTCTTCAACTGCTCCTCCATAGTTTGAACTTCCTGCTTGTAATCCAATAGTTGATCTCCTTTGTCTTCCCTATAGAAACAGATGTCATTATTTCAATAGTATTATGCTACTAAACTACAGAGACCTCTTACAAAATAATCCTCTTCCAATTTAAAAACCTTTAACACACACACACAAACTTGCCTTTGTCTTCCCTAGAAATGGATGACAGTTACCAGACATCTCTCAAAGAAAAGTCTTCCTCTAACTTAAAACCTTTTTGATGAACGCAAGGACATGAACGTCTCACACACAAGCATACACACACACACACACGTCTTACAGTTCTTGTTTGAGGCATCGTAGTTTGGCCCTGCTGTCTGCTAGCTGGACAGCCAGACTCTGGGGCAGCTCCTCAGTGTGACCACCTGGGGGCGCCATGAGAGGCTCAGCCTGCTGGACCTCGCTCGTCCAACACAACTCTGCTATCCTCTGAAGGGGGGGGGGGGGGGGGGACAGCAAGAGGTGACAGGTAGGTGATGAAATCAGGATTCTGTGTGAATCTGTGAGTGTAAGAAACCCTTAGAGCTTTTTAAATCAAGTTTGAATACACTCTCCTATAAGAGGCTGAATGGCTGAATGGCCTGGTTTTGTAATTAAATTCCTCTTCTGTTGTTCTGGACATTATTTGTGAGTATGTGTGTGTACCTCCAGGTGTGTGTCTCTCTGTGCCAGCAGGCCTTGGATCTGTCTGGCCATGGAGCCAAACAGCACCTGTAGCTCCACCTCCTCCAGCCCTCCCAGCTCCTCCCACTGCAGCGGCAGCACAGCTCTGGGGTCCTGGGTCACCTGCAGGAACAACAGTTTCTTACCTCTCTATGGTAATAACGGTATTTGACTGAGCATTCCGGGACAAAATGGCTGACTTGTGGTGAACGTTAATGGTGAATATGGGTAGATGAGTAGGGAACTGAACCGACCTCCTGGATACAGTTGGCAATGGCAGTTTGAGTCTCGATGTCCAGCGACTGGATTTGCTGTATGAATGTTTCCTTCCTCTCACACTGTTGATGACCAACAATGAGTAGTCAGTAAGGTTGGTAAAGTTACAATTGCAGTGTGTGTGTGTGTGTGTGTGTGTGTGTGTGTGTGTGTGTGTGTGTGTGTGCCTTGAGCCTAGAAATCTGTCTGAGAGAGAGAGAGAGAGAGAGAGAGAGAGAGAGAGAGAGAGAGAGAGACATCACCTGTATCGCACATCCCAGTAAAAGCAGTAGCAATCTCCTCAACTCCTCCACTGCTGCCTCTGCAAGTTACAGCTCGTATGACTATCTTGTTCCCATCACACTCTCATAGACAACATAGAAGGCCAATCAGAGATACTGTACTTTTAACTGGCTCTTTTTACCTGTTAGGGGGTCTTGCCCCAAAATGGCAGTGTTTGGAAGAGGCATCAGAATCAGCTGCTGTAGATCATCCTATAGACAAAATCACAGGGTTTGAGCAAAGAGAGAGCTTGAAGGGATACAAATATTGATTGATTGTAATTTCCCTAACCACATTGCAGTTGATACTCAAATCAACATTGAAATTACAAAACCTTCCACTAGCATCCTGTTGGCCAGTTCAGATTAAAATACAAACACAGACGACGTTAGTGGGGAAAGTAGGGCTACTTGTTCACGTCTGTTCTACGTAGCACAATGGCTATATTTGGTTCTCAGACACAAGCACTGGTAGAGAGAAATTATGCTGTAGAGTGACCACATGCTGATGGTGTTTTAAGGTTCCACAATACAAAGCAAAAAGTGAAACCACAAGAAATAAAATTACATTGTAGGACCACCAGACATGACGGAATTGTTGTCCTGACAAACAGTCCTATCAATAAATTGTATCGAAAATATTTCTGAATATTCCCTGAATATTCCTTGAAACTCACTGGTGTCCCTCCCATGATGATCAACTGTTCAGAGGGTTTGAATGACTTATAAAAAAGCAGGAACTGAAACAGCGAAGACTCATGTTTTTGTGTGTTTAATGCATTGTATCGGACTTGAGTTAATTTCTCAGAGAGATTTGACTGGATGTCTCCCTCGGCTTAAGTCTGGACCTTGTACAGTAAATTGCTCTGACTAAGACATCAGTGTATCAAACACAACACAAACACCTGGTAGAAGGCCCTGAGGTGTCGGTTGAGGATGGAGAAGTTCTGGACTCTGAGAATCTGTTCGTCTCTTCCACTGCGGTACAAATGCTCCAGCTTGGGGTTGGGGTCTCTGGGAATGACAGACAGACAGACAGACAGACAGACAGACAGACAGACAGACAGACAGACAGACAGACAGACAGACAGACAGACAGACAGACAGACAAGGAGACAAACAGATAGACCAGGAGACAGACAAGGAGACAAACAGACAGATCAGGAGACAGACAGACAAGGAGACAAACAGACATATCAGTAGACAGACAGACAGACAGACAGACCAGGAGACAAACAGACAGATCAGTAGACAGACAGACAGACCAGGAGACAGACAGACAGACAGACAGACAGACAGACAGACAGACAGACAGACAGACAGACAGACAGACAGACAGACAGACAGACAGACAGACAGACAGACAGACAGACAGACAGACAGACAGACAGACAGACGGAGGTGAAAGGCACCTCTTGGCAGAGAGGTGAGGGCTCACCTGCAACCCAGTATTTCACCAGCTATAATACCTTTGATTGGGTAAAGTAAAAATAAATGTATTTAATTGAATCCTTCAGTACACATTCCTTTAGCCATAACATTTGAAGCCTCTGCAAAGGTGTGAACTTACATGATCCTCATGACCTCGTTGAGAAAGATCCCATTGGTCAGCCTCAGGTAGCGGTCATGGGAATTCTGGGACTTGTAGTTCACGTCCATGTACTGGTTGTAGAGCATGACGTTGTCCTCCCTGTCCACTACACCATCAAAGAGCTGTACCTGAGGGAGGGTGGATCCTATTAAGAGCTCAATTCAATCCGTAGAGCTGAAGATCCACTTTATAGCGCGATGGACAATTAAGGGCATGTTCCCGCAATCGCGGATACTGCATTCACGGTATACGCTGCATACATTGGCTCAATCTTAAATTACCTTTCAATGTGAACCATGCCGGATTAGGGTTTGGCCGGGGTAGGCCGTCATTCTAAATAAGAATTTGTTCTTAACTGACTTGCCTAGTTAAATAAAGGTTCAATAAAATAAATAAGGGGGTTTCGCTGCTAACAGAGAAAACTGTTATCTAGAATCTGTAGTGTAGATCATTGAAAGCAGAGATGGTCATATTTTACTGAGAAAAAAACAGGAAAGGGAATAGGAAGTGACTGCTATACGGATAAACAACAAGAGACATTCTAAGAGCCAGGGTATAGGAAGTGACAGCTATAAGGAAAAACAACAAGAGACATTCTAAGAGCCAGGGTATAGGAAGTGACAGCTATAAGGAAAAACAACAAGAGACATTCTAAGAGCCAGGGTATAGGAAGTGACAGCTATAAGGAAAAATAACAAGAGACATTCTAAGAGCCAGGGTATAGGAAGTGACAGCTATAAGGAAAAACAACAAGAGACATTCTAAGAGCCAGGGTATAGGAAGTGACAGCTATGAGGAAAAACAACAAGAAACATTCTAAGAGCCAGGGTAGAGGAAGTGACAGCTATAAGGAAAAATAACAAGAGAAATTCTAAGAGCCAGGGTAGAGGAAGTGACAGCTATGAGGAAAAATAACAAGAGAAATTCTAAGAGCCAGGGTAGAGGAAGCTGTGAAAAGGAGAAGTTAGAGAACTAAGTGTTGTTTGCTGTCCTTTTCATGTGACAAACGTGTTGACAAGCATTTGCATCTGATTCAAGTTCAACTCAATCATGTTTGTTATAACTCCTGTAAATAAAGAGCAATAAATGATTCATAAAATGGCATAATCTCATGCGGATTTTATGTACAGGATTTGAATGTGTTGATACTCCATAAAAGCAAAACAACAGCAATAGGCTGTGTTTTTATGTTTTATTAAAGACTATTCATCATCATGTATATCTAGGCCTACTACTGTAGAATCTTAAAGTGATTTAAATAAGCTTACAAACATACCCAAGTCACCAATGCACTTTCCATGAATTCTTCTAGAAAGGCCATTATGTCCATGGTGTCGCATAAAGAATTTACAAACTTCTATAAAAATATAAATAAAATATATCCTACATTAAAGCAATTTTACTAAAAAGTGAAAAAGAGAATCCATCTTGCGTTAAATCAAGTGGTTTGACATTTCTGTTCCCCTCTTCTCCTCTTTCTTCCTCTATCTCACTTTTGCAGTTAGTGCTGGTGGTGATTACCGTTCTCCTAGCAGCAGGACATTAAAGCTGGCACGATTGCATATTTATTTTAAAAAATAAGAGTCACCCTGCAAAGACATGCTAAACTTTGGGAATATCTAGTGCCGTAGAACGTTTTTTCACAGCACTGCAACCACCTTTTAAAAAATATATAGATAATTTGACATTTTCCCATTTTTAAATTGAATTATTTCTGACAGAATTTATTTTGAAAGTTTACACAAATAGTGGTATGCATAGGCTATATTTAAATGAATATACTTTCAATAAATTACAAATATACAGTGCTTTGGGAATTATTCAGCCCCTCTTGACTTTTTCAACATTTTGTTACGTTACAGCCTTATTCTAAAATGGATCCGCAAAAAATTTCCTCAGCAATCTACACACAATACCCCATAATGACAAAGCAAAAACAGAATACATAAGTATTCAGACCCTTTGCTATGAGACTCAAAATTGAGCTCAGGTGCATCCTGTTTCCATTGATCATCCTTGAGATGTTTCTACAACTTGATTGGAATCCACCTGTGGTTAATCAAATTGATTGGACATGATTTGTAAAGGCACACACCTGTCTATATAAGGTCCCACAGTTGACAGTGCATGTCAGAGCAAAAACCAAGCCATAAAGTTAAAGCAATTTTCCATAGAGGTCTGGGACAGGATTGTGTCAAGGCACAGATCTGGGGAAGAGTACAAAAAAATGTCTGCAGCATTGAAGGTCCCCAAGAACACAGTGGGCTCCATCATTCTTAAATGGAAGAAGTTTGGAACCACCAAGACTCTTTCTAGAGCTGGCCGCCCGGCCAAACTGAGTAATCGGGGGAGAAGGGCCTTGGTCAGGGAGGTGACCAAAAACCCGATGGTCACTCTGACAGAGCTCTAGAGTTCCTCTGTGGAGATGGGAGAATCTTCCAGAAGGACAACCATCTCTACAGCACTCCACCAATCAGGCCTTTATGGTAGAGTGGCCAGACTGAAGCCACTCCTCCGTAAAAGGCACATGACAGCCCGCTTGGAGTTTTCCAAAAGGCACCTAAAAGACTCTCAGACCATGAGAAACAAGATTCTCTGGTCTGATGAAACCAAGATTGAACTATTTTCCTTAATGCCGAGCGTCACATCTGGATGAAACCTGTCCTTGAGTGACCCAGCCCGGACTTGAACCCGATTGAACTTCTCTGGAGAGACCTGAAATAGCTGTGCAGCAACACTCCCCATCCAACCTGACAGAGCTTGAGAGGATCTGCAGAGAAGAATGGGAGAAACTCCCCAATACAGGTGTGCCAAGCTTATAGCGTCATACCCAAGAAGACTCGAGGCTGTAATCGCTGCAAAAGGTGCTTAAACAAAGTACTGAGTAAAGGGTCTGAAAACTTATGTAAATGTGATATTTCAGTTTTACTTTTTTTAAATAAATTAGCAAACATTTCTAAACCTTTTTTTGCTTTGTCATTGTGAGATATTGTGTGTAGATTGGTGAGGGGGAAAAACAATTGAATCAATTATAGAATAAGGCTGTAAGGTAACAAAATGTGGAAAAAGTCAAGGGGTCTTAATACTTTCCGAATTCACTGTATGTTATTGGAATTACTCAATAAGTCTGCAAAACTTGAATTGGTCTCTTATGCTGGGCAACGGGTTTAATATAGCACGCTGATGACTCCTTACTCCAGCTTACCCACTCCATTCACCTGCGTACAGTAAACTGTACAGGATACTTATTGGGTTGTAGAGAAAACATGTACTACCTGTCTCATAAACTGGGGTGTGAAATACTCAGTAGGGTCTTTACTAACCAAATGGTTCGTTTTTCAGGGGGACTGTGTCGTACATATTCAGCAACACTTCGTTCTCCACCCTCTCCATAGCTCCCAATGCAATACACTGTATTAGACTGTGTGTAACAGTATAACTTTAAACCGTCCCCTCGCCCCGACACGGGCGCGAACCAGGGACCCTCTGCACACATCAACAACTGACACCCACGAAGCGTCGTTACCCATCGCTCCACAAAAGCCGCGCCCCTTGCAGAGCAAGGGGCAACACTACTTAAGTCTCAGAGCAAGTGACGTAACTGATTGAAATGCTACTAGCGCGTACCCGCTAACTAGCTAGCCATTTCACATCCGTTACATGTGCATGGGATACATATAGGCTTGTAGAGATCTTTTCAATTCGTCTCAGCTAAAGTGGGGTGGAAAATACTCAATTTGGTGTCCACTAACCGTTTTTAGTTTGTTTTAATGTACAACACAGTCCCCTCCCACAACTATACATATTTGGTTAGTAGAGACCCTACTGAGTATTTTACACCCCCTTTAGCTGAGGCAGGTAGAAAATATCTCTCTACAGCCCAATATTCTCAACATACCAGTGTCAACATTGTTGGTCCCAAAATAATAGTAATTAAACCCATATTATTATTTTTTTTTTCATAAATTAATTATTGCCTTTTCTTGTTGGCACAATAAAAGTGTAAATTTATTAAAATTCTGTATGTTTTGAATTAGTTATCTAGATTGCAATGTTTTGAAATGCGTGTGTTTTATTTTTGAAGCGTTCTTCATTACCACACAAACGTGACGTAATTTGTGCTGCTGGCAGAATACTAGTCTGGTGGTGAGCACATTGCAAAGCCACACCGGAATTTCTAAACGCTCACTCGGCGTAGTCATCACCACCTTTACCAGTGAGTATTTTTCCATAAAACAAAGCCTCTCAAATACAAATGAGTAGGTGGATTTAGATGTTAGGAAAATGTAAGACTACTTTGTGCGCACTCTGTGTTATCTTGCCTAGACCTTTGTTACAATGTTTCTATTACAATTCACTTATTCAGCTGCTTGTAGCCTATGCATCAAGATTGATCAAGGTATACTGTAACCAATTTCAAGTACAATAGTAGGCCTCGAAATGGTAAATTCATTAGGACAGGGGTTCGATGCGCTTTCAAGTGTAATGAAATGGCGAACCCTGGTGGAAATATTGTGTAAAAGTCGGTAGGCTACTATCTATGAACGTTCTACTTATCAAAGGATGACATGTTGTAAACATTGTCGTAAAACACAGTGTATGAACCATTTGACAAAGGAACAAAATAAACAGCAAATACATTTTTTTTTAAATATGTTGGCTATATGTGCGTTAATAATGCGCCCAACATGTGTTGTTGTTGGTCAAAACATAATGAAAAATGTAATTACAACTTTTTACATGATCGCACTTCGAAGTGAACTTTCTCCAAACCCTGTCCATTGTTAAGGTATGTTTTTACTCCATCTCCAGTGTTAATGTTGCTGTGCAGAGAACTGCTGTAACAGTAGTCTATGGATTAGCTATGTTTGGATTACGAAGGTGTTATGAGATTTGTCAGAGTATACCTAGCAACCCAGATTACATTGTACAGTCACTCCGCTCCATACTGACCTACAGTATCACTAGCATCACGTTGTCATTACACACACATCCTCCTATACCCCTGGGTGAACTGAAATAACCCAACTCAGTTGTATGTCTATCTATCTATCTAGTACAAAAGGACTCAACTCCGCAAATCCATTAAAAGCAACTAACTTTAATATATTAAATGCCTGATGCCAACTTCACATCATCTTGACACGTTACTTAGCAGTGCTTTAACAAACTCTATAGCCATTTCAGTATTCAATTGACTGTAGGCCTTCTTCACACAGGGTGAGTCTTTGTATTATTACGTTAACTGTGTGCTTTAGATTTAGTCAGATCTGAATCAAAGATCATCAGAACATTAGTGTACTTCAAAGTGTGTGTGTTTTCATTTACTTGTGTACGAGTATGTGAGTATTCTTTTTGAGTATTTATAAAATGTGTGTGTGAATTCTGTTGTGAATGTGTGTGTTCTTCGGTGCCTTCCAGTGTCTTCTTGACTTTCATGTTTTGTTCTTGACTCAAAGATTATCATTCCAAATTCTGTCAGGTTAAAAACCCTCTGCATTGTTAGATCTTGTCTTGTCTGTGCAGAGCATGATAAGATAAGATTCCTTATGTATTTTAGTGCTCGTACATTGTTGCAGTATAAATCAAGCCAAAAAGTTCAGTGCCTGTGTCAAAGCCAACACAGAGCTCTAGCTAGCCCACCATTAGCCTGGTCACAGGCTAGACCACCATGAGGTCACAGAACTAAGAAGCCTCCCTTCCTGTCTCAAACCCATATATGGTTATATATTATATTTCATCTAGCTGGACGTGGCTGCCTTCTCACCGTCCTCCCCTGCTTCTGCCTCATCACCTGCTTCCACCTGTATTGATAAAGAGACGGGACACCATTAGGTTATCTTCAAATCTATTACACAAGGCATTGTGGGTACTGTGGTACATCATGCTAAACCAGGGTCTGATCAGGAGGATGTATTGTTACAGATTGTTAAGATATAAATGTTTTGTGTTGAACATATACAGATGTAGGATCTTCATTTGAATAACTCTTTTGTTGCTGAGAATTGTCTAGCACAGTAGTGTATTTGCGTTTTAAAAAGGTCAGCTCTATTCATTCTCCTTCTATCTGCAACGTTTAGAGCGTTCCACGTCCCTGAACACACCCCTGGTATGTTTCACAGAGCATTGTGGGTACTGTAGTACACTACCTGTCCGAACTGGAGCAGGTTGAACATGGTGTTCTTGACGTCCATCATGGTTTCTTTCACCCCCTTCGCCAGGATGTAGCCCTCGCTGTCAGCTTCAGGGTTCTCCGGATCCACACCGTCCAGAGACGTCTGCAGGTACCGCAGACTCACCAACACTGACATCTGTGGAGATGATGTCACAGGGGTCAAGGTTAAACTCAAAGCCGTGGTTACAAAATGTATATTTTGCCACCTTATCACAGGGGCAGAGGTTGATGGTAACAAAATCACCACTGAAAACTACTATCACCACACTACAGGGCAAGAGTCAATGTTCATATTTTGTCTATGTTTGTGCATGTGTATACCTGCAGGGAGATGACCGACAGAATCCCGGGGCCGATGGTGTTCATGAGGCCCATGTAGTAGTCGACCAGCGCCTGTCTGCAGCCGCGGATGTACAGGTTCAGCTCCTCACTCTGGTGCTCATAGTTGTAGTGAGCAGCGTTGTCAGTCAGGTGGTTCTGGAGACAGGGCCGAGGGGAGCCGGGGTTACAGCAGCTGAAGGGGACTCCATCCATCAGGTAACGACCGTCCACGTTGCTACGCACACGACTGGAGAGGAGATTAACGGTTTGATTGAGTGTTTCCATTGTAAAATGTTACCTTACATAAATGACACTGACTTTAATGATGGATGACACATTTATGAGACATGATGTATAGAAATCCCATGTGAGTCATCATCACCTCAGACAAGTCAGAGAAGGGTGGTTTGTGGGCTTAACTTCACTTCTCCTCTCCACCCCCCCTCTCTCTCTCTCTCCCTCTCCTCCCCCCCTCTCCCCCTCCATCCCCCTCTCCCTCTCCACCCCCCCTCTCTCTCTCCCTCTCCTCCCCCCCTCTCCCTCTCCAACCCCACTCTCTCTCTCCCTCTCCTCCATCCCCCTCTCCCCCCCTCTCCCTCTCCACCCCCCTCTCTCTCTCTCCCTCTTCCCCCCCCCCCTCCATCCCCCTCTCTCTCACTCCTTGACTTCTTTAGAGGTGAAGTCCAGGTATCTGTTGCTGATCCACTGAACCTCGAACCAGTCCCTGTAGTTGGTGTTGCCGCAGCAACGCAGTTCCATTTGCAGCCTGTCGATGGTCTCCTTCTGGAAGCAGCGGCCCGGGACATCCGTGTCCCGGTAGAACCGGATACCGTTCCTCAGGCCCACCTGGGATTGGACAGAGATTATGTCATAAAAGAGATCAGGAAGTACTCATGGGAGCCAAGGCTTGTTCTCAATTCATCTTTCCTGGATTCCTCAGTTCCTATATCCTCGCCTTCTTCTCAAAAGACATTGGAGAAGAAGATCTGGGTGGGGGGGGGGGGGACCTTGTCCTTGTCCTCCAATACAGATGTGACGCAGGCGAGGAGATAGGATGCGGGGAATCACAGAAAGACTACTTGAGATAGGGTCTGAGTGTTATTCAGTTGCATTCACTGTCTCATTGTTCTCCATCCAAATCAAATCAAATATCCCAGCCCAGAGGCCCTTACCTTGAGTGACTCCTCGAGGTGTCCCTGCAGGGCATAGCTGAGCACCACAGCAGACAGCAACCAGACACACACCATCCAGGCCAGGCCATACCAGGGCAGCAGGAAGGGCTTCCAGGGGGGGAACCGGGCAGAGTCCAGGGAGTCCTGACACACCCGCCCAGCAAACAGGTTGATCCCGATGGTTATCAAGCCCACCAGCATCAAAATGTTGGGCACCACGTGGATCTCTGTGTTATCCATCACCTGGAGGGTCAAAGGTCAAATCTAGGATCACATTACTATACCAGTTAGAACACAGTAATAAACTACATCGAAATGATCTATATATGTTACATGACAGCGTTAAGCATCAGAAGATATGTTCTGGCATGTTCCGTTCCATGATGATGATTCCATTTATGTACGTTCATGTAAGGCAATATGAGTAATGGTAGTCAGCACCCTACATAAATACTTCTATTGCTCCACTATATCCACTGTATGTAAAGTGCAACCAACTACTTCCTTTGTCAGGTTTTTTTCTGTTGTATTGGTGTTATTGAGTTTAGGAATGTTGACCTTGTTCTTTTTCAGTAAGTAACAACTTGTCAAATCCAGGTCATTGCATATAGAAAATCATTGAGTATTGAAGCTAGGAGGATGCACTGGAAAACAATGTTTCCTTTTTTGATTCATATAATCCATACATAGCATGAGTGATGAACACAGCCACATACACACAGCCACACACCTATAAGCCCCTCTACCCCCCACATACACACAGCCACACACCTATAAGCCCCTCTACCCCCCACATACACACAGCCACACACCTATAAGCACCTCTACCCCCCACATACACACAGCCACACACCTATAAGCACCTCTACCCCCACATACACACAGCCACACACATATAAGCCCCTCTACCCCCACATGCACACAGCCACACACCTATAAGCACCTCTACCCCCACATGCACACAGCCACACACCTATAAGCCCCTTTACCCCCACATACACACAGCCACACACCTGTAAGCCCCTCTACCCCCACATACACACAGCCACACATCTATAAACCCCTCTACCCCCCACATACACACAGCCACACACCTATAAGCCCCTCTACCCCCACATACACACAGCTACACATCTATAAGCCCCTCTACCGCCCACATACACACAGCCACACACCTATAAGCCCCTCTACCCCCACATACACAGCCACACACCTATAAGCCCCTCTGCCCCCACATACACACAGCTACACATCTATAAGCCCCTCTACCGCCCACATACACACAGCCACACACCTATAAGCCCCTCTACCCCCACATACACAGCCACACACCTATAAGCCCCTCTACCCCCACATACACACAGCCACACATCTATAAACCCCTCTACCCCCAACATACACACAGCCACACACCTATAAGCACCTCTACCCCCACATACACACAGCCACACACCTATAAGCCCCTCTACCCCCCACATACACACAGCCACACACCTATAAGCCCCTCTA
The DNA here is from genome assembly GCF_016432855.1 of Salvelinus namaycush. Classification (NCBI taxonomy): domain Eukaryota; kingdom Metazoa; phylum Chordata; class Actinopteri; order Salmoniformes; family Salmonidae; genus Salvelinus; species Salvelinus namaycush. The sequence goes on from NC_052323.1 coordinate 21,457,086, forward strand.
CCCCCCACATACACACAGCCACACACCTATAAGCCCCTCTACCCCCCACATACATACACCAATAAACATCTCTACTCTCCCATACACACAGCCACACACCAATAAGCACCTCTACCCCCCATACACACAGCCACACACCAATAAGCACCACTACCCCCATATACACACAGCCACACACCAATAAGCATCTTTACCCCCACAAATACAGCCACACACAAAGCTTGTCCAGATTCAAGCCAATTGCATCATGCAATTGTTTAATTGAACCAGCCAGGATAGACGACAGGAACAGTAGTGACACAGACAGACGGACAGTTGTGTGTGTGTCTGCTGTGTGTTTTCCGAGTGCCAGAAACGTGTGTGTTGTGTGAAATACATAAGGTGTGTGTGTAATTTGCCATGTGTGAACAGGCATGTGTGTGTTATAGTGTTCGCCAGTACCTCTGCCCTGCGGAGCAGCTCGGTCTTGAGGTACACTCCCAGGGAGAAGGTGAAGGCCCCAGCCAGCACAGCCAGCCAGGACAGCAGCCACAGACTCTGGGCCAGACGCACACGCCTCTGCAGGGGGAACTGCAGCTTCAGCAGCGCCATGGCAACAACCAACACAGGACAAAGGAAGAGAGAATGAAAAAGAAGAGGACAGAGGGAGGAGATGTTTGGATAATCAAGTAGAGAGAGATAACGGTGAAGGATGGGGGAAAGAAGATCGGTAGGTTTAAAGAAGGAAAGTTCTGGGGGAAAAAGAAGGTGGACTACTGCGATTCATAGGAGTAGGTTATGCAAAGGTTGTTGTATTAGACAGACGGGTACGGCTTGGCCTTTCCAGGGTGCGTTGGTGAGTTATTATCAGGTTGATCTCCTGTAAGTTGTTCCTGTGGGTTGAAATAAGAAGGAAGATCCGTCTGATGGTGAAGGACAGGTTCGGGTTGGGACGATAATCCAAAGCTTTCACATAGAAAGGAAAATATAAAACATCTCTGAAGTAATCCAATTGAATTAGTGAGACAAAAACTGAAGGCCAAGAAAACAATGAATCTAATAGATATTTGATAATTCACGTCCTTTTTTGACAGCAAAACTATGATCCTTTAAATCATCAGGTTATGGTTGCACCACAACAGTGACCCTTCGTTTCACACAATTACTGACAATGACAACCCCCGTTTGTTTTGGATGGAACCCCTCTGGTGTGGTCTGTGCGTGGTCAAGGTGCACCCCTAAATTCCTGCTGTGCCCATGGTGGAGGACACGGACTGGCCAATGTCGAGGGTACAGTATGGATATGGTAATCCCCCAATCATAGTCCCTGGGATCCTATTAGAACAGGAGCACCAATGGGAAAGCAGGCCAGTGTCTGATCAGCAAACCTGCACTGGACCAACAGGTTGGATTTGACGGCTATGACAGGTATACATACTCACAGAGAGTTGAGAGAAGGCCAGGGCTATAGTTTATACATGCAGATAGAGAGAGATGGATAAAGCTTACAGGCTGAGGGACTGGGGGAGGGGGAGAGTGATGGCTTAACACAGGAAGTGGGTAATGTTTGGGAGAAAGACAAATCAAGAAACCATACATTTTTAGAATTAGTCATTTTATTGATCTACAACATCAACAGTCTTGGGAGGGGGCAGCAGCTTTATACAGTTTTAGCTAAGATAGTTCATTAGGATGGACAGCATAGCATTAATGTAGGGCCCTGTGTTTTGGACAATCATGTCACAAGATCTGGATTTTAACCTTTATTTAAAGCTTTTTCATCAAACTGTCCCCTTTTCTTTTTATGTCAGATGGTCCAGCACCATCCTCAGACAATTGCTTTCATAGTTGGTGTAATTCTCATTTCTGGAAAGGCTTAAAATAAAGGTTAAACTCTTGTTCATGTGACATGATAGCCCAAAACACAGTGGGTAATACGTTAATGGCAGCTGGATCGATGTTATTCAGATATGAAGGTTACTTCATTGGCTTACTGGAGCTTACAAAATAGCGGTCATTGTTATAAAATAGAAAATTCTACTTACTGTCTAGACATTAACAAAAAAACTCTTTAAATTCTGCATCACTTCATAAGGAAAAGGAGGGACTGTACCACATTGCAAATTTGGATTAATAATTATATTCTGTATATATGTCAATTAATTGTTTAAGTCTAATACTTTCTTTACCACTGCACCACAATACATTTGGGAAAGAAACAGAATGTAATATTTACAATGCCATCACTCAAATGTATAGTGACATTAAAATGTTGAATAAATGCAGAACTACAGGCCCCAAACCATCACAAACAAACCATCACATCTTGAACAATCCTAGCCTATGTAATATAAGGTTACAATTACAGCAATTCATAGGTTCCTTTCACTCCGCCCCCCTCTCTTCAGTTGTTCCCCCTCCCCCGTTGGCCTTGTGCCCCCTCTCCCCACCTCCGCTCCCATCCTCTGGGTGTGTCAGCTGGTGCATGAAGTCATCCAGAACCCTCTGGGCCGTCAGATAGGACACATCAACAACAGCACCCTGCTTACTCTCAGCTGCTCTCCCTGCAACTGCAACGCCCCCCTTGACAGCAGGCACAAGGTAACCCTCCTCCCATGCACCTTCTGCACCCCCTGTACCCAACTCCACCAGAGGGTAGGGGTTGGGAGGGGTGTCAGTGTGAGGTTGGTAGTTGGAAGGCCGGGGCTGTCTTGCCGCTTGGCTGGCAGCTAGTTTCTTATAGATAGCCATACTGATGTCAGCGACGGAGAAAGGGGGACTCATCGGACGAGAATCCTCATTTCCTGTCTGACCTATCACCCCAAACCCCTCCTGCTTCCAGGGCATAAAAGCAGTGACCTTTTGTGGACCCGCCTCAAACTCCCTGAGTCCTGCACCTGACCAATCAGACGGCTTCTGCTCCAGTTTTGTAACGGTTGATTGGATGTCGCTTGTGGATTGGCCGGTTTTCAAGGAGTTCTTCAGGAACTGCTTGACAGTGTCTCCAGAGTCAAAGTGCTTCTCTATGAGCTCCTTGATCAGACAGGGAACCTGGAGGACAGCACAGACATCCTATCAGTTCATACAATACAACAGACATAGAGAAACCAGTAGATGAGGTAGAAGAAATCATGAGCTGAACATGAGTTGAGGAGATTATGTCTTTTCATGTAAGGCCACTATCAAATTTACAAATACAAAATCATCATATTGTCTTTCCACCACTCTTTCTGTTGCCAGTATGTGAACAAAGCTAATGTGCGTTTTGGTTCATGTATTGCTCAGTAGATGGTGCTGTGCTCACATTGATGTTCTCCAGAGAGGCGATGGTGGCGTTGGCCTGCTCCAGCTCTGTGCTGAGATGGGCGATACGCTGCACCATATACTTCCTCTCAGAGCTAAGGCTCTCAGTCTGCAGGGATAGAGGAGAGTACATGACTCAACATATTCACTACAGTTTGTTCTAGAGATGGTATAACAGTAGTACTAATTGTGCTCTCAGTCTTCAAGGACAGAACAGAGCAGAGGACATCAGTCAACACAACACTGTGTGTTGTAGAGGTGACAGAGAGGGAGAAGGATATTCAGAGCATGTTTCTATATCTGGGTGGGGGTATGAGTTTATATAGTGGCAGGAGTCTTTCTTAACCATATGAAAAAATGAATTATAGGCCAGGGACCACAGTTTTACCTGGTCAGGTTCTGGCCCTAAATGAGATAACCTCAGTGTCTCTCTCTCTCTCCGTCTCTGTCTTTGTCTCTCCGTCTGTCATGTTTGACCTAATTCTTACCGCTGTTTGCAGTTTCTCCCCCAGAAGGCTGTTGGTGTGCTGGGTACCTGTGTGTGTGTCCTGGAGCCTGTAGCAAAGAGAGACAGCATCACGGCTATGAATTTTGGGCCCATGTTGTATACCATAACACGCACCCACCCACCCCTAGGCCCTTGGTCATGAGGCCATCTGACCTCTGACCCTAACAGTAGATCAGACCATACAGATGGCAGGCAGAGAACCACTCAATTTAACCACACCAATCAGTCACACAAAGCTATTGATCAGTGGAATTTGCCTTCCAGGACAAAAATGTAGGGCAAAAAAGGGCTATTTCACAGGTTCAACAGAATGGGACTTTCATAAAGTCTACTCTGTAAACCACAAAGGGCATGCCTAGATGTGCTGCATGCCTTCCCTGGTGCCCACAGTAACTTGAAAAGGGAGTGGCAGATGTATTGTAATCACATCAAAGACAAACGAGGACAAGAGCAATCATTGTTACTACAGTATTATACAATGATTATTGTTGCTATTGACGCACTTTACACTATAGCCGTCATCATATTAATCATGTTACTGTGTAACACTATAAGATTCATCATATTAATCATGTTATTGTGTAACACTATAAGATTCATCATATTAATCATGTCACTATATAACACTATAGCCATCATCATATTATCATGTTACTATGTAACACTATAGCCATCATCATATTATAATTAGCTCTGACCTCTTGAACTTCTCCTTCATGTGGCTAAGCTCCTCCCTGGCCCTGGCTAGCTCCGCCTCCAGGCTCTCGATGCAGACCACTGTTTGCATCAGGTTCTGGTGCAGCTCAACATTCTCCTCCTGCAGTGCCCTATTTACACACAGGAGGGTCATGGGAGATGGAATTTTATTACAAAAATGCGCAGTCACATTTCCTAAGGCCATTTTAGCACATTAGATACTATGGATGTAGCTCAGGTCAGCTTCTAGAGATGTTACATTTCACATAGCCTTGTTAATCCAGACTGAACGCTGTGCGTTGTACCATTGTTACACACATTTCTCCTTCATCTTGTTCTTCATCCATCTTTACTGATAGAGGTGGTGAGAGAGCTCTGAAAGCCATTAGTGGAATCGATATTCAGTGATCTTTCACAATCAAAAGGATGGCTCTTTAGAGTGCATTGATAGAGAGGAGAGGGGAGAAAGAAGGGGAAGAAAATCACACTCACTGGAGTTCGCCTGTGTCACCTGTCAAGGCCTATGGAGAGAGACAGCAGAAGAGAAGAGACGATTAGAGATAAATGTCAATGATTTTCTAATTCAATAACTTTCAATACAGTTATATTAGTTGTACTAGTAATGTTATCATCTGCAGTTTTTTTCTTAGATTATTATTTGTCACATTACCATACACATCAGGGATATTGTTATTGTAAGCTTTGACAATGTACAGTGCAGTTTGTTCACTTCCTAATAAAGTTTCATAAAGTGAATGGAATGTTTTTTTGGACAGAGATGAAAAGGACAGAGAGAATGATAGGGACATAACAGAGCCAGAGGAATTGATTATTGAACTTTAGTTCATACGCTCCAGGAAAAGCTATTGATTGTGCGTCAGTGAGGTTAATAAAGTCAGAGCCACAGCATGGTTACTCTGGCCCTCTCTGTGCTAGCTGGCACTCAGGCAGTCTCGGGTTGGGTAGCGTGTTGTTCCCAATGCAACACTGCCTATAAAGGTTACCTGTTACCTAATGTGGTTAATTGTGGACAAGCGTCACAGACAGAGGATGACGCTTGAGTTCTCTTTATATAACTGCTGCTTTGTGGTTTAGGACACTAACTGACTGTGTGGTTTGAACTTCAATAACTTTAAAGAACTTTGGGACAAATCCTAATTTACGTGAATGCATGATTTACCTAAGTCTACAGCTAGGACCTACTATCTATAGTATGTATTTAGACCCCTTGACTCAACCGGCATACAAGATGTAAGATCTTAATTTGATCACTCTTTTGTTGCTGAGAATCTTCCTGCACAGAAAGAAATGCAAACTTAGTGTATTTGAGTTTTAAAACAGCTTTTAAAGTCTGTCATTTCCAGTTTGAAATTTCAGACTTGATTTGTCCTAACGCAAAATGTATCAACCCCTACAAAAACGTCCATTAATTATAATCCACATAATAATTCACATTTCCTGTTGCTGCAGGATTATTTTCCTTCTGTAGCAAACTGGCTCAAATTCAGATCCTACATCTGTAGTTGACATCAGTTAGACTCACCCTGTGTGGCTTTGGACGCCAGCGGTAGGTTGACCGGTTGTGGCGGTCGCTCTGCTCGGAGCTGGGGCTGGCCGTGTCTCGGTCTCTGTTCCGGGATGAGTCAGACTTGCTGGAGGGAGACTCCGACTCGGGCACTGGCACTGGAGGAGGGGAGTGTGTGCGGATTGGGGTTCGCTGGGGTAGCTGGGGTTGCTGGGTGTGTGGAGATGAAGGTGGGCTATGGGTAGGCCTGTGGCCCTGGTCAAGGTGTTTGTAGCTCCGGTGTTTGTGATGGCTGGGCTCAGGGCTGGAGCTGACAGTGCCGTCTGTAAGAAGGGAGCCATACCGCCCATGCCTATTACCGACAGGACCCTGGAAGTCAGGCAGGGAGGCCGGTTGGTCTTCATAGCCAGCCGGTGGGTGGGGCGGGTAGGGTTGGATGGAGTGGCGGGTTGGGGGGCTCCCTAGACGAGGAGTGTGGTTCTTGCTTTCATACCCAGACTTTGTAGGGAGAGATATTTTCCGTGATCGTGTGTCAGAGTCATTCCTCAGTTTCCTAGGTTTAGTAACCGTCTCTCTCTCCTCCCCCTGCCCATCTCCCTGCTTTTTCGAGGGAAGTTGGGGCTGACTTTTCAGTTGAGATTTGGGGGAAGCTGGGGTTTTGGCTGGACCCGGTCCTACAGTCTCGACAGGGACCCCCAGAGTATTGAGACGGGCGGGGCTGATGACCTGTTTAGTGATCTCATCCAGGAAGGCAGAGAACTGTATCTTTCCCTTCACCATGTTCTGCCTGGCTGCATCCTTCAGAGCCTCCACATCCTGCTTCCCCTTGGGCCCTGCTGTCTTGCCTGCCACACGGGGGGACAGCACCTCCATGGACTTGGCCTTGCGGATGTCCGGCGGCGCCTCCTTGTTTTTCAGGATGCCTTTACTGGGGAGCTGGATCGAGGACACTGCCCTCTTTGGCCCAGCCAGGACCTCTTCACTGAAGGCCAGGCTACGGCCCAGGCTGGCTGTCTTGTAGAGGGGTCCGTGCTTCAGGTGTGGTGGTGTCCGTGCTTTCCCTCTGTCAGTGCCTGTATTCTGCAGCAACCCCTCTTCACTGCGGCTGTGGCCCCGGTTGAGCTCGGAGTAGCTGGGCTCTTGTCCTCCCCTCCCCTGGGCCCGATGGTTGGTCCCAGGGCTTCCTCCTCCGTGTAGTCGCCCCTGTTTGACCGTGGCATACACCTGCAGCTCACTGTCATCATCCCGGAACTGTCGTCCTCCTGCAATGTTGGAGCAGGACATGGTATGCTGCGGCCGGCTGGCGTGCTTCAGGGAGAACTTGTCGTCAATGCCGGACCATTCGGTGGAAGAGTCGGGGGAGGAAGAGGAGGAAGATGAGAGGGAGGAGGAAGATGCTCTGGAGAGGGTGACGGTGGTGTGGTGGTCCGACATCTCGTCGTCATGATGAAGGTGCTGAGGATGATGATGGTGACGTCTATGGGATTGCTCCTGGTCATCTTGGAAATGGTTACCACGGTGATGCTGGTGACCGTGGCGTTCGCTGCTGCGTCTATCATTGTCCCGTGACCTCCTATAGCTGATATGGAGAGATGACGTAGTAATTATGTATTCATCCAGTTACCACCCTCAATTGTAATCTTCATCAAATTTTACATTCCTCATAACTGTTTAAAAAAGGAAACTTTAATAAAAGGGAAACTCAAAAGTGATCTTACCTGTGTATCTCCCTTTCTTGATCCCGGTGCTGGTGGTGATGATCGGGGTTGTGATGGCGGTGCTTCTGTGATGTGATCCCATCTGGAGGAGGACTATGAACAGGAGTGAAAAACTTATCCATCATTTGTCTCTTCCCTGCAGGGAGGTCGTTGATGCCCTCTTGATGTCTCTCAGCTTCTGATCTCCGTCTGGGGCTGAGGTCCCTGTCCCTGTCCCTGTCCCTGTGCCCATCTGATGGTGACCTCTTGGGTCTAACTGCTCCCTGTCTGTCAGCCTCAGAGATCATAGCTCCAGAGCTGAAGATGAACAACCATCATTCTGTCAGCATGTTACCCTTGTTACTTCTGTTCTGTCTGAATGAGAAATTAATAAGAAGTCCTGCAAGATAAGCGCACCACAAATGCCTAAACGTCCAAAAAGGGGGGACAATCTTAAATGTTTCCAATTAACTAACCCAAAGTTGTTTCTGCTGAAAGGGGAAAGTAATTATCTCAATTAAGTATCCAGCTGTTAAGTTATTCTGGACAGTTTATTAGCCTCTCATCTTGTTGCTATCCATCTGTCTCCCTCGCCCTCCAACTCTAGAATAGCTACGTGACAGTGGAAGGGATATGTTTGGCTTGCTTTGCCACATCCCTGACTCAATATCAGTCAAACCACATCGAATCCTGACGTAATGGTGTTTCATCGAACCAATTAAAAGCGTGAGACTTTGTCCTCGTGAATATGCAGAACAGGATCGAACCGACACAGCTGGAACAAGAACAATGGTACAGTTCATTTATCCCATTGATGTGGATTATTGTTATAAGTGTGGGGTTACCCTTGGCCTCTAGCGGCACGCTTGTAGTGCTTATAGGACTGTTATCATTGATTATTATGGATCAGTGGCCTTGTCAGTGGTGGAAAAAGTACCCAATTGTCATACTTGAGTTGAAGTAAAGATACCTTAACAGAAAAATGACTCAAGTAAAAGGGAAAGTCACCCAGTAAAATACTACTTGGATAAAAGTCTAAAAGTATTTGATTTAAATATAGTTAAGTATTAAATGTAAATATATTTTCAAAAATATACTTAAGTATCAAAAGTTAAAGTTAAAGTATAAATCATTTCAAATTCCTTATATCAGGCAAACCAGACGGCACCACTGTCACGTTCCGACCTTAGTTCCTTTTTATGTCTTTATTTTAGTTTGGTCAGGGCATTCTATGTTGTTTTTCTATGTTTTGTTCTGTAGGTTATTTTCTATGTGTTTGGCCTAGTATGGTTCTCAATCAGAGGCAGGTGTCAGTCATTGTCTCTGATTGGGAGCCATATTTAGGTAGCCTGTTTTCTATTGTGTTTTGTGGGTGATTGTTTCCCGTTATGTGTTTGCACCTTTCGGGACTGTTTCGATTTTCATTTGTATCATTCACTTTGTTATTTTGTATTTTTTAGTGTTCAGTTTTAATAAATTAAAATGGACACTTACCACGCTGCGATCCTTCTTACTCCTCGTCTGAAGAGGAGGAAAGCCGTTACAACCATTTTCTTGTTTTTTAAATTGACGGATAGTCAGCGGCATACTAAAACACTGACATAACAAATTAAGCATTTGTGTTTAGTGAGTCCACCAAATCAGAGGCAGGGGATGAGCGGGGATGTTCTCTTGATAAGTGCTTGAATTGGAACAATTTCATGCCATGCTATGCAGTCAAAATGTAACGAGTATTTGTGAGTAGCGCTCCTGTATCTCTCACAGAACTAGAATGAGATTCACTATGACCTCTCTCCCTCTTTCTGCTCTGATAGACATGACCCTGCAACTCTCATCACTCCAGGGTTGCACTTCTTTATAGAGGTGCATTTGATTCTTTATAGAATCATCTCCACGCGAAGGGTTCTGGAGGAGCTGCAGCACCCCTGATAAATTGAAATACATTTGCCAAAGTTATAGAATAACTGCTGTCTGTTCAGAAAGAAATGAAATAATTCAGAGTAGCCTACTACACCGCGAGAAGGCCTATAATTTAGCCACAGAGGATCAATATCTTATTTTTTTTAAATTAGCCTAGCTCTGGATTGTGTGTAGCCCAATAACAAGGCATAGCCTACTGTCGGGACCTCGCGCAAATCTGTCAGGGAACAGCATGCAGACAAAACAGGCCTTTCGCAATATTTAAAATACAATCGCGGGAAAACACAGGTTGGAAATCAAATAGCTCCTGCTGGAAAGAGAAGACTCTAATCTGTCTGCTGTGGGCTAACAAAATATTTGATCAACTCTGAAATATTGTTTTACAAAGTACAGGTACAACTCTCCTTCCGTGGCCTCCAACTGCTCTTAAATGCAAGTAAAACTCTGTTACGGCTGTCCTTGCTGACAGAAGGTGGGGACCAAAACGCAGAGTGGTTAGTGTTCATTCTTTTAATGAAAATCAACAAAACACTTCAAAATACAAAAACAACCAACGTGACAAAACCGAAACCGTCCTGTGTGGCAACAAAACCTCCACAGGAACAAACACCCACAAAACACAAGTGAAACCCTGGCTGCCTTAGTATGATTCTCAATCAGGGACAACGATTCACAGCTGTCTCTGATTGAGAATCATACCAGGCCGAACACAAAATCCCAACATAGAAAATCAACCATAGACAACCCACCCAACTCACGCCCTGACCAACTAAAATAAATACAAAACAAAGGAAAACAGGTCAGGAACGTGACAAACTCAACCGGTCGCTGCCCTACCTGCCTGCCCGTTCAGCATCACTACTCTGGAAGGTTCTGACTTAGAATATGTGGACAACTACAAATACCTAGGTGTCTGGCTAGACTGTAAACTCTCCTTCCAGACTCACATTAGGCATCTCCAATCCAAAATGAAATCTTGAATCGGTATCCTATTTTGCAACAAAGCATCCTTCACTCATGCTGCCAAACATACCCTCGTAAAACTGACCATCCTAACGATCCTCGACTTCGGCGATGTCATTTACAAAATAGCCTCCAACACTCTACTCAACAAATTGGATGCAGTCTATCACAGTGCCATCTGTTTTGTCACCAAAGCCCCATATACTACCCACCACTGCGACCTGTACGCTCTCGTTGGCTGGCCCTCGTTTCATACTTGTCGCCAAACCCACTGGCTCCAGGTCATCTACAAGTCTTTGCTAGGTAAAGCTCTGCCTTATCTCAGCTCCCTGGTCACCATAGCAGCACCCACCTGTAACACGCACTCCAGCAGGTATATCTCACTGGTCACCCCCAAAGCCAATTCCTCCTTTGGCAGCCTTTCCTTACAGTTCTCTGCTGCCAATGACTGGAACGAACTGCAAAAATCACTGAAGCTGGAGACTCATATCTCCCTTACTAGCTTTAAGCACCAGCTGTCAGAGCAGCTCACAGATCACTGCACCTGTACATAGCCCATCTGTAAATAGCCCATCCAACTACCTCATCCCCATACTGTATTTATTTATTTATCTTGCTCCTTTGCACCCCAGTATCTCTACTTGCACATTCATCTTCTGCACATCTATCACTCCAGTGTTTAGTTGCTATATTGTAATTACTTTGCCACCATGGCCTATTTATTGCCTTACCTCCCTTATCTTTCCATCTTTTTGAGAACTTGTTCTCAACTAGCCTACCTGGGTAAATAAAGGTGAAATACATTTTTTTTTTTAAACCAATGTAAAACAATAGCGAGATATAGGCTCTTCATCGCCATTATCTGCGAGTGAGCTGCACATCATTGGGTGAGTCAGTGAAACTGGCAAGTATGTTTAGGACTTTAATTTCCTCCTCATATTGTAGCCTACAATATGTCTCCACACACCTAGGCTTACTATTGATGGATTCAAGATTCTCAGTTTGATCTGAGATTCTCAGTTTGTCTGTGTCAAAGGAGCATGTCATTTCGATCATTTGTGCGGTATTAAAAAATATTCTGCCAAAGTCTCGTCATGTAAAACAATGATGAATTGGATTAAATGCATTTATAATATGGCAGCATTTACCTTAGGCTACTAAAATGTTCCCCATGTGTGCAACTTCTGTAAGTGCCTCTAGTTTACTGCTCAATGCCACTACTCAAATGCGATGATAGGCATGCAACATTTTATTATAAAGGTGTTTTTTTCCCTCATGCGTTCCAGGACCTCAGAGCTTCCCAGGTCACCACCCTCTCTTGCTCACTTTTTGTTCCGGCACCTCCCAATTGACAAATTAAGCACTGGGCCTGTCACACATGAAACACATGCAGCCTGGGGGCCACTTTGTACACTGCCATCTGGTTGAATGTGAGCCAAGACTTGTACTCCCAACAAGGGTATGTGTAACAGAAGTGAATTCACATGTAATGCTGTTGAGGCAGTCACTATACTGTGACAATAGGCTACTGTAAATAGAGGCATATAACTAAACAAAGCCTAAACAAACACTATATCCTGTTTAAACCCCCACCAGACAAGACATGATTACATTAAATCTGTTGAGGTCATGAGAGGCTGAAACTAGCAACATCCAGAGGACAGAACTTCACTCCCTACTCTCACCGATCGTTAAATTAGTTGCCTAAAGGAAGGCTGGCAACACTCATAATCAATGGTGATAGCAGCAGGCTACCCAGCCCTGCTCTTGAAAAAGAAAAACACAATGACTGATAGTGTTTTTGCCTGGAGCGACTGATAAGGACAGATTGTGCCATTCGAAATGTACATGTTCAGACACCACCCAAATGAATGCCTGTTCTATTGTATTGTGTGTATGATCTAATTCAAAGAACCTTGCAGAGAAACAGCAGTTCTTCCAGGACCTTTGGACTTGTTGTTTTGCATTTTTGTGTAGTATATGTCAGGCCTATTTCTGCTTATATCTTCTCTATTATATAGGCCCAGGCCATAATATTTCCTATTTAGTCTACTCTCCTTCATCAACCTCCTACATTAATCTGGGCTTGTCCCTTGATGTCATTGTGATGATGACGTCAGTGTGATGGAGACTGAATTCTACTCAGAACCAAATATAGGCTCTGCGCCATCTGGGCCTACTGTTCGCTTTTAGAGATGATCTTCCTATTCCTTTCCTAGTTTGATCTTCATTATGATATGTCTGACTATCGAGTGACGCATGAGGTTTTGTGAATTAGCTTTGCGCCATCTGGTGGTGAATGCAAACTCATTCCTCTGCCTTCCAGATCCAGGCAGTAGTTTTCCACTAAGACACAAATTGAGCCTTTTGTTGGATTCTCAAGATTCAAGCTTTATCTTCTAGATTGAAGACACAAAATGTCCTTGGCTAGCAGATATTGATCACTGGGTGTCTAAATAGACAGATAGACCCAGATAATTCAATAATTAAGTTTTTTTTCTTCTCCCTTTTATTTAATCGGATTGTTGTGCCAAGATATCACATTAAAAAAGCTGATTATAAGACACAAATAAACCTGCTGATGGATGTGGTTCGGCTGCTGCCAATGTTGGCCTCATGAATAATCATCACTTTTCCAGCATATAAACCACACAGGTTTGTTCTGGGCTACTGCAGCCATCTTGAGTTTTGTTCTGATGTAATATTTTGAACGCCACTGATGAGTCATGTTACAGCTCGTCAGGCTATTTTTGTTCAAGGAAAATTAAACTGGTTTGCTCTTCTGCAAATGTGTAGTTGTTATATTGTTTAAAAGATGGGTGGGAGTCCTTGGTTGGTAGGCTACACAATCAAAGACGTGTGACACAATATCCGAAATTAGTCAAATCCAACTTCAGCAATGCAGTAAAAGAGAAGTAGACCCGGTAGAATGAACTAGTGAATTCCAGTTTCATCCGGTTTGTAAGGACTGTTCACATCTAGCTTTGTATTCATCCGAGCACCAAATGCTTTGACGTCAACTGTTGTTATTTGAAAATGTCGAATGACTGACTCACTCTTCCAACTGCAGCGTCTGTGACCAACGAAATGAGTAGACTTTATAATAAAGAATGGCAACATTTACAGTACTGTATTATGGTTGGCAAGTTTGAAACTGTTTATATAGATAGGTTGGTTCATGGATGAGGTGAAAGCAAAGTGCACATTTTGATGGGCTCCCATAGTTACTTTTTTCCGAACCCCTTTTTTCATGACCATAAATCAAAATGAGTAGGTAAGAAAGCTTATGTTTCACGGTGAAGTAACAAAGTGTAAGTAGAAGTACGTAGTAATTTCATAAAGGCTCGACAAAGTTGGACCTATTTCGTAGAATCACTAGGTCGGAGGTATTCGCATTGTGACGTTGGCCGCATCACAGCTAGACTATAAATTCAGTCAGCAAACCTTCTCTTCTTAACACGCGTTGATGCGATCTCGTCGTGTTTCTTTTGCGGTCCGGTCGTTGTGATTTTATTTAAATGTTCTGACTCGCTTATTGGGCTTCTTTTATTTGAGAAGTGCCTAATGATAACGTTAATTGAGTAGTACAGGTTTAATAGCAGCAGTGTAGTGTGAATATAGGTGAAGTTGACCAGATAATGTAGGTATGTTACTGTAGCTAACTTTAGCTGTTTGGTTGTCATTCGACGCCTAGATTTGTTGCTATCTATATCTATCGCATTCTAGCGACAGATACATAGTTGTAGTTGTGTATTTAATTAAAAACAAGGTGACGTTAAGTCATAGCAACTCGCTAGCAAAGGACACTTTTGAATTCTGACGTGTCAGTTGACAAAAGTCAAGATGATGGCCACGAGATTAACGTTACGCGGCAGGGTCTTGTTTTTAACAGCGGCGGTTACGTAATATACCTCAAGTATGCTTATTTCAACTGAACTGGCATCTCGGTATTAATTCTAAGCTAAGTAACATCGAAAATGTCAACCAAAAAATGTTTGCCAAACAAAAGAAGCGTCTTGTGGCGCACTTGTAGGCCCGATTCAAAATGGCGATTAGGGCGAAATGGATGTCCTGGGGATTCAGTGCTGAAAACAGCTGGTGCAGTTATCTGAAGTCCAAGCTATCGTTTTTTTTCGAAGATCAGAAAAGAATCAGGTTGTATAAGGAGCGTTATTGAAAGAACCAAGTTACAATTCAATAACCGTATGAAAGATGAACGACGTTCCTATTTATGAGGCAGTATAGTTACGTCAATGCGTCTATTTTATCTTTTTCCTAAAATGAACAATACGTTACAAGAAAATAACTATATGAAGCCTTGTGAATACGAAGCTAAATATGCAAGTTACTAGACAATCTTGTGAAGAATTGAGACGTCATAAGAATAGCCAGCTAAATATTTGAATACTTGGAAGTAGGGCGGCGGTCTCAGACAGTTTAGCTAACTTTAAGTGGTGTTGCAAGTTGATCACATCGGCAAGAAATACATTTTATACCGAATAAGAATCAGTAATAGAAGTTGGGTGAATATCAGATGCATTTCCACGGTTTTGTTATTTTAAGCCTAAAATTAATAAGTGTAGCTGCTGATAGTTGATTACATAGAAGGACAATCGTTTAAAAAAATTGAGGGAAGCAAGTTTCAAGACTAATACCTTGTGAAAAGTTAGGATGCCTTTTGAGAATAGCCAACAACAAATTGAAGAATGGAAGTTGGGTGATGGTCCCATTTATCAGACGTTTTTTAGCAACTTCAAGACGTTTTTGTTTTTACTTGACCTGAAGAACAAGTTCTGATAATTGTCTATTGTCAGGAAAAAAAATCTGTGTAGGTAACATGTGAAAGAAAAAAGCTACTAAACTTGAACGATATGAAACGTGAAGCCTTATTCATTTGAATAGCAAGCGAAGTATTGGAAGAGAATTTGGCCTGACGGTGCCTGTATCAGTCATTTGACTGACTTCAAGAATTTAAAATGTTTTAAACCTAAAATGACAAAAAGATGTGCTGCTGATTAAGGATCCAAGTGAAGTGGTCGCCTTAAGTGCACGTGCTGTAATTCATGGAATCGCAGGCTCAAATGTGACCTTGCGTTGTCACACCTCAGATTTTATTAACTTTTTCAAAACACAATTGGCTCTAGTGAAGAAAAGAAGGCTATTTTTTCCTGGGGAGAATGGACTGAGTTTGAGTTGTGGGGGGAAGGACTTAGCTAGTAAGCAGTTTGTGAGGAAGGACTATTTCAGGATCAGAGGGAGGAACCAGGCCATGGGCAAACTGGGAGGACCAGCGGGGGAGCCAGGCAGGACCCAGGGGGATCGAGGGAGGAGCTGATGGGAGCCAGTCGTGGGACGCAGCCGGGTGTTCATCGGAGGGAGGGAGCGAGCCAGATGGCAGGGTAGCGAGCCTTGCAGTGAGCCGAGAGCGGAGCAGTCCTGGGTCGACTGTTGCCCTAAGCCAGCCAGTGGGTCCCAGCAGCAATGAGGCAGACGGGTTAAAGAGCAAACGCGTAAAAGGGTCAACTAGCTTCGCCAGTCACAGGAAAAGTGTTTGGTTTGTATGATGGGCAGTGGTAACATTTAACTAGGCCAATAGTCTTTATTTAAAAGTCACTTTTTAAATCTGTCAAGAACAGTTGCTCGCGAAGTTTTGTTTCTTCCTCTTTCAGGTAATGGTGTGGTAAAGCGTTTATTTTCCTGGTCACAACCCTTTCCTGTGTGCTGAGTGTCTGCTGTGATACGTCCCCCATGGCCTTCTTGGTAGAGTGGGCTGGTGAGAGGAGGACCGTCTTAAAAGGATTTCACCCTCCTGCAGCACAGATGTAGTGCCCCTCGGGGCGGAGGAGTTTCTCCTGTCATTGAGTTCAATAGGTCTACCCCCCAAGATGTGGTCTACATGGGAGTGTGTTGAGTGGGAGGTCTTCTGTACGTCCGTACCACAACGCCCCTTTGGTGCTGAGCAGCTACATCTGCTGGTTAAAGTGAGCAGTGAGTTTAAATGCATGATCTGATCACGTGCGGAGTAACTATTCCCCTAGCTAAATATTGATATCAAATTTACATTTGCCTTTGTATTGGTAACTAAGGGATTATCCCTGAATTTGTATTTAGTCTGGTGTTATTGGTCCAACTGTAGTGCCTTTGTGGATGGGGGGGGACGTTTTCCGAGTTCTTCTTTTCACAGGCTCGGCCCTTAAAGCAAAGCTGACCTTCCAAGGGAGTCCCTCTTTAGTACTACCCACCACATTAATCAAAGTTGGGGACGTCACGTAAATGATAGTTCTAAGGATGGATCAAGTGACACCGGCATTAAAGTGATGTAGGAAGGTATTTTGTGCTAGTTTTCTGTAGTGAGTTGCTCACATTTGAATATGTACTACCATACTTAAGTGTTTTTCTTCCAATGCATTTTAACTGGGCAGACATCATTTGGGTTCTGGGAGGGTTGTGGGGGGTGTTAATCCAAATTTCTTCCTAGAATTCTTTCACACAGCTTCGTGTAAAGCAGCATTTAAAGATCCAAATGGCTAGCATTGAGGTTTGGGGAGCAAGGAATCAACCGCGTGGTCCACATCTTTCGAGTGTCCGTTTTGCCTTGTGGTGTAGAGATTCCTCGGTGTCTACAAGGGTGTAGCAAGTGGCGGGCCACGTTTTGGGAAGTCGACTCGTATTCTCCCAGGGAGTGTGGTAATGGTCACCTTTTAGATTGACACATTTTATGTCATGGAGTATAAAGTTGCATTTGGGGTTTCTGGGGTCAGGGGACTGCTTAATTGTGACTTTTCCAGATTATTATGTGACCCAACCTTTCAATGAAAGAACAACTAGAGGTCCACGTCTACCCCCGTGTGTCTAAAGGAGAAACGGTGACGCAGAGGCCAGTGGTATTTTAAAGTTTTTTTGTGTGGGAAGTTAATGATTTGGTATTTCTCCAAATTTTGATATTTTCTTTGTATATTAGCAACTGTTAATACAATTTGATACTGTAATTGTGGTGTCTTGGTTGGTTACTGTTTGGGTTTGTCTGTGGGTGGGAATGGTGGAAGGCTTGTTTTCCCTTCTGCATTTTTCAGTGTGCTGTGTCCTGCGTTTTCAATACTCAAGACCAACAGGAACACCCCTAACTCATTGTATGTAAAGGTTTTCTATTGCTTCAAAACGCCTCGCAAGGTCTCAAGTAAGGTCACTTACAAATGTGTTCACATTTCCCTTTTTAATATTTCATTAACATTTGGCAACGCATAAATTGCACTCCCTTTGCAAATTAGTTAATGTTTTGTATTGCAACAGAGCTATCTGTAAAGGATTCATAATTGGTAATAAATGCATAGCTTATTGTGATTGAAGACATTTTTGTTATGCATTTGTTCTTTGGGGGTATCTTGTCTGGGGGGCTTTTCTTGTGCTTTTTCAGGTATGTCTTAGCTTGGTGCTTTTAGAGCACGAAGTAACCTGGGCTTGATGGCAGCTCTTACATGGTGGAAAGTGAAGGTTTCAGATAAGTTCAATCCAGCTCATATCTGTCTGAACATGGGTAAAGTCAAGATATGGAACATGGCTGTCTGAATGGGCTTATTCTGGCCTCAGTTGATTATTCTTGAATAGAGAAGCATCTACCTAGCAATGCAACAGCTCAGCACTACTTGTGGTATGTAGAAGTTGCACTGCTGTGCTTTCCCTATGGGTGCAAATCTCTTCTGTTCCAACAGGAAGATTTGGTGGAAACCCTTAATTTTATGTCAACTATAAAGCATACTTTGGGTATGGGTAACATGTGGGCTCTGGTGAGGGTGGGTATAGGGGTGTTGGTTGTTTGCTTTTGATCTTGCAGAATTGCAAAACCCCTACCGGAGAATGACATCTACCAGTGACGTGACCACAGGAATCGCACCGTCCTTTGACCTCGTCTCAACACAGGCAGGACAGTTTGAGCACGTTTGTTACATTCAAGACAATTTCTAGCTTTACCTATTAGATCACCTCAGCTACCAGCTCTTGTGCAACTGTTCAAGGACACAGGCAGTCTTGTATCACAGTAGATTTTCAACTGTATAGCATTTGGTTTAATGATTTTGCAGCAGTCTCGCAACTGTGTGACAGCTTTCCCAAATGAAGGTAGCTGAGGAACACTGCGCAACTGTGCAGCTGTAATTTGGACTGAGTGCAGCGCAAATGTGTTGCTTTTGGATTGGTATTTGTTGGGCTTGGGAGGGGAATTATGCAATTTTTCTCTACAGAAATCAGTGAGCCTGGTGCAAGCACATGTGATGTCTTCTAACCTGGAACATGTAGGAAGGTGTTTACCTCTTTCACTATTCATTTAATAAGACCCTTGTCATATTTTAGTTTGATTCAATGGACATCTTGAACTGGATTTCTGTTAATATCCATTAATGACCATAGTCAAGCAATGCTTTTAGCTGCATATACCTCACTCCCTTTGACCCAGAGCCCTACAGCTTTGCATCTTTAACTAAGTTAAGGAATGTCATGTGGGTGTTGTGAGTACTGTGGTGGGAGAATGTTTGTCGACACCTCTTCGTTTCAGATCATTCTCTCGTTTCACTGTCCACTACGATTGCGCCTCCTGCATCTATCAGCCGCCGGGAACTGTCAGCAAATGAGTGTGCCCCCTGAATGAAGTACCTACCATCTCCCTCTATTGGCTTGAGCTTAAAGTCCTCCCCGCCCGAAGTTCTTCATCGTCTCCTCTCCCTCTCTGCTCTGTTTGTTCCTTTCCTTTCCCCCTTTTGGTTTCTCAGGTGACTAATTTCTCAATCTGAAGTAAAATGGTCTTGAATTGGCATCTGTGATCCGCCCCGTAATGGAACACTGAGAACCAAGTCACTTTCAGATGAAGAGCCACAAGCTTGTCTTGCTGCTAATTGAGCATCTCTTCAGTTTCTTGTTTACTAAGTTAAGTCATTTTGGTTCCCATTTGACTTTGAACACACCATGGCTATGTGTAATTCAACCCTTTGTCTGCATGCACAACAGCTCTACATAACATTAAGATCATAAAAAAAATGCATAACCTAAATGTTCCATGTAACTATTGCGGAGAATGGGCACATTCCAGTAGTTTGGGTGGACGCAAGGAGGGTGGGGGGCAACACTGTTTCTTTCTTCCTTTCAGATATCTCTTGAGTCAACTTCTGTTTCTACGGCGCACTGGGACAGCTCACAGCTGCAGAGTCACGGGGAGTCGGTCTGTCTTGGTTTGATCCCGTTCTAGGAAGTTGAGTGTCAGTGTGGAAAAACTGTCTGGGTGCGGTTTGTACTGTTTCGGTCAGTCACAGTAAATGACTAAGGATTTCAATTTCAGAGAAAATCTGGTTCTGCGTTGGGGGGGGGGGGTAATTGTCTCTTTTCTTATTACAGCTTCAAATTTAAGCGCTTGATCCTCGCAAGTTTGACTAACTTCTGAATCCGGACCAGTGTCAGTAATCTAGTATCATGGCTGAAACTTAGTAATGTTGTGGAATATTTCTTATGGCATTTAGTGTACCGATGCAGTGTCTTTTTGGGAGGGGGGCGACCTTTTATTTTCCTCTAGTTTCAGGCACGCAACGAAGCTAGAGTCCTCTGGTTCGTGTAGAGCAGCAGGTAGTAAGGGTTTTTCTTTTCCTGGGAGAACAAACCATTTGGTTTTTGTTCCTCCAGGTTTTGCTTTTTGTCCTTACACAACAAAAAAAGCAAAAGACTCCGGTGGTGGCACTCCTGATATTCCTCAGGATGGGGTTCAATTCCCTGTGGAGTCTTTGCTTTTTCAACCTGCTGCTGAGTCAGGGAATAGTTAAACAGGAGAACCTAGGAACTTTTATACGTTTTAGCGAGATTGCGATTTGAATTCAAATATTGAATAAAGTCTGTTATAGATGGGTTAGCTGACGTCACAATGCATGCTTCAATGGGGCCGAAGTTGTGATTCTTGATGGCCAGGTGCTACTAACAATGACAAACTGCCATGTCTGAATCATAAGTGACTTGTTTCTTCTTGATACCACATCTTGTTTTGACTAATGTCAATGCTAATATGACAAATTTGCTTGTTAACCCTCTAACAATGTATTTGAGACTAGTGCAAATGTAATTGTTTTCAATTAACATTGGAGACTAAATATATCCGACTTGTCAACAATCTAAGCCAACCTAGTCTGGTTTATGTTGCTGAACAACCAACCTGTCTTGAGGCTGTTAATAGGGTCTGAAAATCCTTTCAAGTCATGGAATTTTAAAATTGAATTTTTCCAGACCTGGGAAAGGATCAAATCCCCGAAGTTATGAATGAATTTCCACAACTAAGTGTAATTTAGGCTTGTTTAAAAAAAAAAATCAACTTATCGGCCAGGATCAGAATGCCACTTTGACGTGTCAGTGTTTGCGCGCATTACCTGCACGTGTGAAAGACGAGTGGGCCGGTGCTCAAGGAGAGGAAGACTCGGACATTGCAGTAACAGGTAGGCCTAGCCTGTAAAATATGATAGGAAACAAGTTAATGACTAATTACGTAGCCAATTCAGAACATATATTGTAGCCTGTAGTTAACTGTTTAGCAAATATCATGTATTAATGTTTGCATCATGTCTGAAACTGTTCCATTGACACTCAAATAAGGACATATGAAGTTATGGAACTTTTTAAATGAATCACTTAAACAATTTGAATTAATGATTCACTTTGCCATTGTATTAGTTGAGATTTGGTTCAATTGCAGTGATTTGAATAAAAAATATCAACTTTGTAGATGCTTCCAGTTTATTTGGTCATTTTGTGTATGGGACTCAATAGCCTGCAAAGTAAGCACTTCTAAGGTGGCTAAGATAACTGACTGAACTAGGAAAGGTACATTTCCTGACTTTGCTTTTGCTTCAGCTGCATAGTTAAGGCCAAAGGGGGTGTGGTATAAGGCCAAAATACCACAGCTAAGGGCTGTTAAGCACTATGTAATGCAACACCGTTAGCTGTGGTATATTGGCCATATACCACAACCCCCCCCCCCCCCCCCCGTGCCTTATTGCTATTATAAACTGTAACAATGTAATAAGAAGTAGAAATGAATGTTATAACTGGGTGACAGCAATTCTATTTTAAACTACCAATCAGTGCTTGAACCACCCAGTCCATAAATATTTATTTATAGCCTACCAGAGCTAGTTGATCTTTGAATTAAAATTTTTCAAAAGGCAATGTTATACATCAAGGGTGGTCAACTAGGGCTGTGGCGGTAATGATATTTTGTCAGCCGGTTAATGTCATGCAAAAGACTACCGGTCTGATGGTAACTGACCGTTAACACGTTTAGCATCTCCAGGCCTCCACACATGCGAGCTTTTGGAACATCTACATTTTATAAAAGTCGATTTAAATCAATTTAATATGCACATCACAATAAATCCATTTCTTTTATGCAGGTCTAAAGAAACCTGAACAAAATATGAGTTGGCCTACTGTATGTTATCTGGCCATGCCACAGGCTGTAATTTTAACTAGGCGAGTCGGATTAGAACAAATTCTTATTTACTTTGGGTAGGCTTGTTCATTTAACAGACAATATATTCTGATGTCCTGTACTATTTTATTATAATGACCAAAAATATACATGCAAAAATTTAAAAGATTTTACTGAGTTAGTTCATAACAAAATCAGTCAATTGAAATAAGTTAATGAGGCCCTAATCTATGGATTTCACATGACTGGGAATACAGATATGCATCTGTTAGTCACAGATACCTTAAAGGTAGGGGCATGGATCAGAATCAGGCAGGGTCTGTTGTGACCTCCATTTGCCTCAGGCACAGGTCCTTCGCATTGAGTTGATCAGACTGATTGTGGAATGTTGTCTCTTCAAAGGCAGTGCGAAGTTGCTGGATATTAGCGGGAACTGGTACACGCTGTCGTACACGTCAAACCAGATCATCCCAAACATGCTCAATGAGTGACATGTCTGAGTATGCAGGCCATGAAGAACTGGTACATTGTCAGCTTCCAGCAATTGTGACACGGGCCTGTGCATTATCATGTGATGGCGGTGGATGAGTGGCATGACAATGGGCATCATCACGGTATCATTGTTCATTCAATTTACCATCGCTAAAATGCCATTTTTGTGCTTGCCCATTTTTTTATGCTTGCCCATACCATAACCCCACTGCCACCATGGGGCACTTTGTTCACAACGTTGGCATTGGCAAACCGCTCGCCCAAATGTCACCATACACACTTTTTTTTCACCTTTATTTAACCAGGTAGGCTAAAGTTCTCATTTGCAACTGCGACCGTGCCAAGATAAAGCAAAGCAGTTTGACACACAACACAGTTACACATGGAATAAACAAACATAGTCAATAATACAGTAGAAAAAGTATATAGCATGTGCCAGGGAGGTAAGGCAATAAATAGGCCATGGTGGCGAAGTAATTACAATTTTGCAATTAAACGCTGGAATGGTAGATGTGCAAGTAGAGATACTGGGGTGCAAAGGAGCAAGATAAATACAGTATGGGGATGAGGTAGTTGGATGGGCTATGTACAGGTGCAGTGATCTGTGAGCTGCTCTGACAGCTTGTGCTTAAAGCTAGTGAGGGAGATGTCTCCAGCTTCAGTGATTAAAAAAAATAAAAAGTGTGTGCAGTTCGTTCCAGTCATTGGCAGCAGAGAACTGGAAGGAAAGGCGGCCAAAGGAAGAATTGACTTTGGGGGTGACCAGTGAAATAAACCTGCTGGAGCGCATGCTACGGGTAGGTGTTGCTATGGTGACCAGTGAGCTGAGATAAGGCGGGGCTTTACCTAGCAAAGACTTATAGATGACCTAGAGCCAGTGGGTTTGGCGACGAATATGAAGCGAGCGTACAGGTCGCAGTGGTGTGTAGTATATGGGGCTTTGGTGACAAAACGGATGGTACTGTGATGCACTCAATCTGGATGAGAGCATCTGTTTAATTTACTAAAATGCCAAATGTAAACCGACAGGGCAATAGGTTCCATGACCATGTAGAAGAGGCAGAGGATTTATTTACCAGCATTTTACTCTATAAAACACATACATTAATTATTAATTTCGGTTGCCTATCCTGACATGAAGTTTGTTCTATAGAAAGTATTTGACTCTAGCCACAAAATTAAGGCCTGCCGAAAACCCCCCGCCCACCTCCCCCCTTCTATCTTGGGACTGCAAGGCCTGGCACACTTCAGAATCATTTTGGCAGCTCATGTTGACCAGTAGTGTATGCCACAGAAAGCAAAATTAGAGTATAAAGAAACATAATTTATTTTAGAAACATTTTGTAATGTTTAAGAAAATAATGATAATACATAAATATTATCACACAATAACAAAAAACATCACAGAAAGTTAAGTTTGTTAACAAACATTAAATAAGAAATACACATTTTGATCTTTGCATAATAAGATATAAAATGACAATAAATCAAATATAAAAAGACAAATAACAAACAAATATTGGAAAGCTGCAACAGCTCCACTGAACATTTAGTCCACTTTTTATGGAAAGTTTTCCAGGTGATACTGTCGCCTGGAACTCAAGCCTAACCTGGTCCTGACAGGCAGCGCAGACATAATGCTCCAATGGTGGGATGGTTTTCATACAGGTGGAGCCATTGTGGGCAGCGGTCACAACCAATCTGAAATTTATGATGAAAAAGGTTAATATATTTAAAACAAATACATTTTCTTGAATTACAATTATTTAATTATCAGACAACAGATGATACTACCTCAATAAATATTACTGCTTATACCAATTCGTACTCCTAAAAATGTGCCTTTAGAAGTGAACAGGCAATTACCCAGTTAGTGTCTTCCTCTTTGTTGGCCACCTCCCCACAGAAGTGGCACAGTTGGCTCAGGTCATCTAGCAAAACATAGTGTCAAGTAGTCTATACATCTTTACATGTATTTTTCTGAGCGAACAGGGAACAAAGGAATAGTATACGTTTCTTGTAACATAATTATTTAAATACATGTGTTAAGCAGCCATCTAGTCAGAAGTTGGATCACAGATAACTTTGAAAGATCCAAATATATATTTTTTTTTTAATCTACAATTATATTCAATTAGAAATTGAACATACCAGTGTTTTGGAGGAGCGTGACTGCTATTTCTTCTCTCACGATGTTAACATCTTTGTCCGTATTTGAAAAGACAATCGACTCCTTCAGGACACATTCAGCAAACTGGGGGAAAAATTTGATGGGCATTTCAGTTTCCCCCAACAAAATTGTGTTACACTTAAGATTCTAATTCGCAAGTATACAACGACACAGCTATAATATAATTTGACAGTTCTGTTTTGCCTTTTAGTATGTGTTCTTTCAGTAGGTTAATTGTACATTACTTATGCTCTCATACTTACTTTCAAGGCAAAGAACCCACAAGAAGTAACATCTTGTTGGCATGGGTGAGGAAGGGTACCACACGCCCATCTGGAGATATTACACCTCTTCTTTCTCAGGAATGAACATATATGTTAATAAAAGTACAGCATTTTGAAACACTTTATTGATTACAATATAGAGATTAATAACAGGGGATTCTGAGAATGCAGGGATTCCAGCAGGGTGTGAGTTGAAGTAGTCAAATCTGGAGCTGCCAAGGGCTGGAATGTAAATGACGATCATCTCGGATGATCTATTATCTGCGAAAAGGCAGGCCTTCCCTCGGGATGAAGAGCATCTCCGTTTATGTGCTGTCACCTGTGTATCTGATGTAGGAAAAGAGATAAGTTGAGTGTTCTGTGAATATGTTTATGTACTGTACGTATATATTTTTTTTTATTTACATTTATATTATTATTATCATTATTGTGGTCAAGGGATGGAGGGGGGCTGATGGTGGAGGTGTCCCATTGAGGGCGAAGGGACCTATTGGGGAGGGGATTCTTCATGGAGGTGTAACAGTATAGTATATACTATAGTATAGTATTCCGTCCCTCTCCTCACCCCTACCTGGGCTTGAACCAGGGACCCTCTGCACACATCAACAACAGTCACCCATCCGCCACAAAAGCATCTGGTTCTTGCAGAACAAGGGGAACAACTACTTCAGGTCTCAGAGTGAGTGACGTCACCGTTTGAAACGCTATTAGCGTGCACCACCGCTAACTAGCTAGCCATTTCACATCGGTTACAGAGGCACGTTCAGTCACATTATTATACATTTTTCCCCCCTATTATTATAACAGTTCACTGTGATTATGGATATGCACTCATGTTGACTTATATATTTGAACTTTCTTTTTTCACATAGAGTACACATTTTTTATTTATTATCCTTATTATTGTAATGAAACCGGCAGGGAGCAGGCCTCGAACCCTCGACCTTCTAGCCCGAAGTCCAGCGCGCTATCGACTGTGCCCCAAAATCGTGCTTGAGCGGCAGAGTCGATATCAGCGCTTATAAACCCAGTGTCGGTACATTATTATTTTATCATTACTACTGTGCTTCCAAGCGCATACTTCACCATTTTCGACACCTCAAATGGGTTTGCCACATTTTTTTTTTTTTGTAACTAGGCAAGTCAGTTAAAAACCTGTCTAGGACTGGGGTTCCGCTAGCGGAACTCCCCCCCACATTCCACTGAAAAGGCAGCGCGGGAAATTCAAAAATATTTTTTTGAAATATTTCACTTTCACACATTAACAAGTCCAATACAGCAAATGAAAGATAAACATCTTGTGAATCCAGCCAACATGTCCGATTTTTTAAATGTTTTACAGCGAAAACACCACGTATATTTATGTTAGCTCACCACCAAATCCAAAAAAGCACAGACATTTCTTTCACAGCACAGGTAGCTTTCACAAAACCCACAAATATAGATAAAATTAATCACTAACCTTTGAACATCTTCAACAGATGAGTCATATAACATCATGTTACACAATACATTTATGTTTTGTTCGATAATGTGCATATATATATTTAAAAAAAATCTCAGTTTACATTGGCGCGTTACGTGCAGTAATGTTTTGATTCCAAAACATCTGGTGATTTTGCAGAAATACTCATAATAAACATTGATAAAAGATGCAAGTGTTATTCATATAATTAAAGATAAACTTATCCTCTATGCAACCGCTGTGTCAGATTTCAAAATAAACTTTACGGAAAAAGATTAATCTGAGAACGGCGCTCAGATCACAATCCAGCCAAAGAAATAGTCGCCATTTTGGCGTCAACAAAAGCTACAAAAAAACTATAAATATGCACTTACCTTCGAATAACTTCATCAAAAGGCACTCCCAGGATTCCCAGATCGACAATAAATGACTGAAAAGTTCCATAAAGCCCATCATTTA
Organism: Salvelinus namaycush; assembly: GCF_016432855.1. Classification (NCBI taxonomy): domain Eukaryota; kingdom Metazoa; phylum Chordata; class Actinopteri; order Salmoniformes; family Salmonidae; genus Salvelinus; species Salvelinus namaycush. Next base: position 21,483,999 of record NC_052323.1, read on the forward strand.
GCCACTTGTTGTTAGCATGTTCAGCCCAGGAATCCATTTTCATGACGCATGAGCAATCCCTCCAGACAAAAACTCAAAACGTTCCGTTACAGGTCGTAGAAACAGGTCAAATGATGTATGCAATCCATATTTAGTATGTGTTTTACATTAATCATCAATAAGGATCCAACCGGAGAATTTCATTGTCTGAAGAAAGAGCATTGGAACGAGAGCACTCTCTCTCGTGAGCGCGCCAAAAGAGACTGAAATATTCTGACGACCACTCAGTAAAACAGCTCCTATGAGCCCCTCCTTTATAGTAGAATCATATAACTAAAATCTAAAGACGGTGACATCTAGTGGAAGCCCTAGGAAGTGTTTGTTCATTCATATCTAGAAGGGGTATCATTTGACACTGTTTTGAAAATCGAGTTCGCATTTCCTGTTTTGACCTCTTCTCAGGTTTTTGTCTGCCAAATGAGTTCTGTTATACTTACAGAAATAATTCAAACAGTTTTAGAAACTTCAGAGTGTTTTCTATACAATAGTAATAATAATATGCATGTATTACCTTCTGGGTCAGAGTAGGAGGAAATTTCGTTTGGGCACGCAATTTGTTCAAAGTGGAAACACCGCCCCCTATCCCGATGAAGTTTTTAAGAACAAATTCTTATTTAGAATGACGGCCTAACCCGAATGACGCTGGGACCATTGTTCACCGCCCAGTGGGCCTCAAAAGAACCCGGACAACAGAAGTGTTGTGTTTTGAGTTTCGGAGCAGAACAACCTTCAAAGGGATAATCTCAGGGGTGAAGACGGATGTTCAGGTTGAATACCTGAAGAGAATTCCTGGTGTGATTGGTGACTGGCATATGACCCGCTGGGTGAATGGAGAAAAATAAGAAAGTCTGGCGGTCCTGTTGTTTTATGATAAAGAGCAAATAGCTGTGAAGCTTGTTTATGTAACATACGCCGTAAGAGCTTTCGTCCCCAAACCACTGTAGTGTAAGAATTGTGTGTGCAGATGAACAGAGTATACTGGAGACAGGTGTGTAGAAGGACGACGGCTTCGCAATTGTAATGGGGATCATGATCCTGAGTTCCTGGAGTGCCCTGTAAGGGTAAATTGAAGTGACACAAATTGGAGCGGTCAATCGAATCCCCTATGCGGGGGCGATTAAAATAATTGGTTAAACAAGTAATCTTAGTGAAGAGATGGTAGTGGATACACCACAGCCTGTGGTAAATGTTAGCTGCCAAACAAAAGATACCCTGTGTTTTAAAAATGTGGATTTTGTTGAATTCATTTCCACAGTTAGAAACTGTACAGCACAAGTCTCAAATAAGTCGAAAAAACTAGACATTATTGTGGCTGCAGTTGAAAGGTTTCTGGGACTGAAGGATTTTACATCGAAATACTTCCAAGGGGTACTGACGCCGGAAGACACGCCATCCCAGGTTTCCCTTGAGACTGTAGGGATCAGATCTGTTTATTTTTAACCGATTTTTTGGTGGGAGGCACATTAAATTGTGTGATCGCCAAAATACCATAGAAGAAGAAGAAGTCAACATTTGAATCACCCACTGCCTACACTCGCCAGTCTGGCACTCTGCTCCCCCCCCCCCCCCTCCCCTGGAATCAACGACAGGGAAGGATCTGATCTATCCGGTGTAGCTAGCCTGCTAGCAGGCTGCGGTTCGCCATAGCTACGTAGTTGTTTGCTTGATGTAGGAGCGATGTGGTCCTTTTTCGCTCGGGATCCAGTCAAAGACTTTAATTATGAAATTTTACCGGACACTCAAGACACGTCCGGAATATGGACACTGCATCGAGGCAAGCGAAAGGTAAATACAATAGTGGGGGCAGACATATATTTGACAGATGTCTAGTTAGCTTGCTAGCTAGCTGATACAAGGCAAGGCCTCGCTAGCTAGCTATGACTGAGTTCAAGGCAGGACACCATTCTTATTTATGGGATGAAATTGAATGTTAAATTGCCATACATGATTATCACGATGTATGTCTAATATATAGATGGTGTTGTCCGGATATTTATCGCCTAGTTAAAACAGCACAGTTAGCGAACGTTACTTGTAGGCTAGCATAGTTAATGTTAGCTATGTTTTGTTTATGCAGGGACACGTATTATCGCCACGTCAATCTCTGCTACAGTTATTAGCTAGCTAACGTTAGCTATCTAGCCACTGGTGTCACCTATAACGAGCTAGTTAACGTTACATGCTCATGCAAAATGTATTTCGACAAACTGTCATGACAAATAATGATGTCGTTAGCACACTGTCATTCTTGTTCTGCCTGGTAACTTAGCTAGTTAGCTAACTACTAACGTTATTGGCTAATTTGTCAAAGGTTCCGCTTAGCATTGTTTTTTCCTTTTACTTATTGTTCAATGCCATGCAGATGCAATGGTGGAACCTTTGACGTACTTGTGTAGCTAGTTGACTGAGACAAATTGTATGGTGACATGACAACAACCCTTATTGCAAGGTTCAGGATCGAACAACACCACTCCTGTGATTGAAGTCTGGCCTCACCAGGGAGACTGTAACTTAATCTCCCTTAAATCACAATAACATCACCGCTAAACCTCGATAACATCTCTTCTCATACTAATGATGGATCATGACATTGTCACATTTTGACATCTCCTTAGACGGGTGGGGAACCACTATCGGTGTTTGTGTACGAGGTGTCAACAGGGACAGAGGAACAGACCCAGCTAGCCAAGGCAGCGTTCAAACGTATGAAGACCCTCCGACATCCCAACATCCTGGCCTATGTAGATGGATTGGAGGTGTGTGTCTGTGTGTTTCACACCAAATGCAAATAACATCACAATTTAGTTGATATTTAAAAGACCAACAACAGTATTGTACAACAATCATTCTGTCACCATTTTCTCAGTCTTCTATATTTGTTTTTCTTGTAATTGTTTTTCATGCAGAGTGTGGTGAGTATCAAGGACTGAATCAGTTAGTTCCCCTGTCTCTCTTCTAGAGAGAAACAGTAGTTAGTGTGCTAGTCATTAGTGTACTAACTGTATAATAGAACCATACTTAAAAGACTAATGCACTTTTTAACAATGCCATTGTGAATGCATTAATGTTGTCTCTTTCTGGTGCCTTGCAGACAGAGAAGAGCCTGTACCTGGTCACAGAGCAGGTCACCCCCCTGGCAGCCCACCTGAAGGCCCAGTCAGAGAGGGGGGGCTCTGGGGAGCTGGAGGTGTCCTGGGGCCTGCATCAGACTGTGGTCAGTACACTGGAGGGGAGATGAGTGCTCTGATTTCCTGATGTGTTTCTTTATGTTGAGTGCTGCTTGTCCTTTATCAATCCTCTTCCACCTCTACTCCATTATCCTCCTTCCTTCCTCTCTATCAATCTCTTACTCAATGGAAAGATGACTCCATCTTGTCTAAGAAGGCACTTGTATATTAATCACACAGTACTGAATGTTCTCTAAACACCAGCCCGAAAGGCTCGTAGGAAGTCACATTAACTGCTACAGAGTTAAACAGGTTCACAGATACACCAGAATGGCGTCTAACTTTAACCATACAACACGGTCAGACATTTGATGCTGGCAGTTAAACAGGTCAAAGGTAGAGCATCAGTACTCAGTTACAACAGATGATTCTAGACTAACTTTCCTCAAACGAATGTATCTGTCTCAGTCTTCCCACACTTAAAATCATGTTTATTACATATCAATCTATACCAAATCAAATTCAGGCAAATAATTAGTCCATTGTTATGGGGAATTATTTGATTATCTCTCACACACTCTATTTCCCCCCTGTAGAAAGCCCTTAGTTTCCTGGTGAATGACTGCCACCTCCTCCACAACAACCTGGGTATCTGGGCTGTGTTTGTGGACCGAGCTGGAGAATGGAAGCTTGGCGGTCTGGACCACATGACCCCAGAGAACGGGGACGCCTCCACATCACTACCCTCCGCCAAAGCTGTTCACCCTGACATGGACAAATACGACGCCCCTGAATCACCAAACAGTGGAGAGAAATGGTGAGGCGGACAGAGAATAAGTTAAGAATGAAAGACTGATTTCATACTGATTTCATGAAAAATTATCTTCCTGGGATCTCACATACAAAGGTTTTAGTTCAATGCTTGATGTAGTCTGAAGATACTTCATATTTGTATTGTCTGAGTCCATCTCTCTGTCCTCAAGGGCTGGGGATGTGTGGCGGCTGGGCTGTCTGATCTGGGAAGTGTTCAATGGTCCACTTCCCCGAGCCTCCTCCCTACGCTCCCTCGGAAAGGTACCCTCCTCCCCCACCCTTTACCTTCTAACATTTTACCAGAGCATCACACATTTTAAGAAAATCCTAGTGATTTTAATGTCCTCCTGTCAAAAAAAATCAAAGGTCATGAATTAATTGGAAGTGATGTGAAATGTTGTCCCTCAGATCCCTAAAGCATTGGTGCCACACTACTGTGAGCTGGTGGGGGCCAATGCCAGGGCCCGGCCTAACCCAGCCCGCTTCCTGCAAAACTGCAGAGCTCCTGGAGGATTCCTTAGCAACAGCTTCGTTGAGAGCAACCTTTTCCTAGAGGAGATCCAGGTGTGATTCCTGACCCCCATCCCAATATTCTTTATTTATTTTATTTTTTATTTGACCTTTTATTTAACTAAGCAAGTCAGTTAATTAACAAATTCTTATTTTCAATGACGGCCTAGGAACAGTGGGTTAACTGCCTGTTCAGGGGCAGAACGACAGATTTGTACCTTGTCAGCACGGGGATTTGAACTTGCAACCTTTCGGTTACTAGTCCAAATAGTCCAATATAGAAAAAGCTTTACATATTAAAGATGACACAGCTCTCATTGAAATGTGTTGACTTACCGAATAAAATGTTTTATCTATTCAATCTGATCCAGATCAAAGACCCAGCAGAGAAGCAGCAGTTCTTTCAGGACCTGAGTGAGAACCTGGACTCATTCCCAGAGGACTTCTGTAAGCACAAAGTGCTGCCACAGCTACTCACTGCCTTTGAGTTTGGCAATGCCGGTGCTGTCGTCCTCACACCTCTGTTTAAGGTATGTGTGCTGTGGAGGCAGAGAGGAGGGATTCAGATAGGAGAATGGATCACCGGCCTGGCATTTAATTGCTCCTCTCTTTTATGCAGAAGTGGGAAAACTATGTCATATCTATATAAAGCATAATCATTAAACGGCTTTTAAAGGCATTTCTTCATGAGGAAACATGCTTTTGGCAACTAATCATCTCCCACCCTCAAATCAATCAAATGTATTTTGTAAAGCCTTTTTTTACATCAGTAGTTGACACAACAGATACCCATCCAACCAGGCAGAATATAACCCCACCCACTTATCCAAAGCGCAGCCCCCCACACCACCAAGGGGATATCAACAGACCACTAACCCACTTCAGGATCCCTAGAGGGCAGAAAATCATTCCTTTTTCCATGTCTCTTTCTTTCTGTCTCTGTCAGGTGGGGAAGTTCCTGTCTGCAGAGGAGTACCAGCAGAAGATCATTCCTGTCATTGTGAAGATGTTCTCTTCTACAGACCGGGCCATGAGGATACGACTGCTTCAGCAGGTACAGTGTACCACACATCAGAGTACAGAGGCGGCCATTACACCAGAATGAGTGTTTGCTGCAGAACCCTTGTTTTATTCCTCTTTCCAACCCCGTCCTCATCTCTCTTTCCTTCAGATGGAGCAGTTTGTTCAGTATCTAAACGATGCAGCGGTGAATTCGCAGATCTTCCCTCATGTCGTTCACGGTTTCACAGACACAAACCCAGCCATCAGAGAACAAACTGTCAAGGTATAACTGGCTCACCAACTCTGTCAGACTTATCCTCACAAGACCAGGTGGCTTCACTTCTTTATTCAAGTGTAACTGAAAGTGTACCTTCCCTGTGGATAATGGTGTTCTCAAAGGTCTGTTCTTGTTGTTAAATGGTTCTGATGCCTCTTTCTTTTCTCTCCTTCTCCCAGTCCATGCTGCTGCTGGCCCCCAAGCTGAATGAGAGTAATCTGAATCAGGAGCTGATGAGGCACTTTGCGCGGCTGCAGGCGAGAGACGAGCAGGGACCAATCCGCTGCAACACCACCGTGTGCCTGGGAAAGATCGCCCCCTACCTCAACGCTGGGGTAACTCACCTGCTTTCTCTCTCTCTCTCTCCATAGATCTATAGATAGAATGGGTTGTATTTACAATGGTGTTTGTTCTTCACTGGTTGTCCTTTTCTTGTGGCAACAAATCTTGCTGCTGTGATGGCACACTATGGTATTTCACCCAATAGATATGATTTATCGAAATTTGATTTGTTTTAAAATGTGTGGGTCTGTGTAATCTGAGGGAAATATGTATCTAATATGGTCATACATTTGGCAGGAGGTTAGGAAGTGCAGCTCAGTTTCCACCTCATTTTGTGGGCAGTGTGCACATAGCCTGTCTTCTCTTGAGAGCCAGGTCTGCCTACAAGGCTATGCTCACAGAGTCTGTACATAGTCAAAGATGTCCTTCATTAAGTTCCGGTCAGTCACAGTGGTCAGGTATTCTGCCACTGTGTACTCTCTGTTTAGGGCCAAATAGCATTCTAGTTTGCTCTGATTTTTCGTAAATTCTTTCCAATGTGTCAAGGAATAATTGTTTTGTTATGATTTGGTTGGTTCTAATTGTGTTGCTGTCCTGGGGCTCTGTGGGGTCTGTTTGTGAACAGAGCCCCAGGACTAGGGCTGTTGCGGTGACCGTATTACCGCCACACAGGCAGTCACGAGTCATGAAGGCAGTCAAATTCCACGTGACCGTTTAGTCACGGTAATTAGACTTCTCCAAGCTCTGATGCTGCTGATGGTCATTGGTAGCCTACCAAACTTGCTAACTGCCTGGTATTCAGCAATCTATTGTCCCTCTAGATTTTCGACTACATTTGCATTGATGTCAGAGTGATTAATCAAACACTTCATGAGAGCTCATGTTGTTTTGATCACGCGGACTGGGATATGTTCCGGTCAGCCTCAGAGAACAACATCGATCTATTCGCACAGGTGAGTGAGTTTATAAAGAAGTGCATTGGAGATTGTGACTATTAAAACCTACCCTAACCAGAAACCGTGGATGGATGGCAGCATTCGCACAAAACTGAAGGTGCGAACCATCGCATTTAACCATGGAAAGAGGTCTGGGACTATGGCTGAATATAAACAGTGTAGTTATTCCCTCCACAAGGCAATCAAACAAGCTAAATGCCGGTACAGGGACAAAGTGGAGTCGCAATTCAACGGATCAGACACGAGTCGTATGTGGCAGGGTCTACAGGAAATCACGGACTACAAAAGGAAAACCAGCCACGTCACGGACACCGACGTCACGCTTCCAGACAAACTTAACACCTTCTTTGGCCACTTTGATGATAACACAGTGCCAATGTCGCGGCCCGCTAATAAGGACTGCACTCCTTCTCCGTGGCCGACGTGAGTAAAACCTTTAAACGTGTTAACCCTCGCAAGGCTGCTGGCCCAGGCGGCATCCCTAGCCACGTCCTCAGAGCATGCGCAGACCAGATGGCTGGTGTGTATACGGACATATTCAATCGCTCCCTATCCCAGTCTGCTGTCCTCACATGCTTCAAGATGGCCACCATTGTTCCTGTACCCAAGAAGGCAAAGATAACTGAACTAAATGACTACCGCCCTGTAGCACTCACTTCTGTCATCATGAAGTGCTTTGAGACTAGTCAAGGATCATATCACCTCCACCTTACCGGCCACCCTAGACCCACTTCAGTTTGCATACCGCCCCAACAGGTCCACAGACAATGCAATCGCCATCACACAGCACACTGCCTTATCCCATCTGGATGAGGAATACCTATGTAAGAATGCTGTTCATTGACTACAGCTCAGCATTCAACACCTTAGTATCCTCCAAGCTTATCATCAAGCTGGAGGCCCTGGGTCTCAACCCCACCCTGTGCAATTGGGTCCTGGACTTTCTGACGGGCCTCCCCCAGGTGGTGAAGGTAGGAAACAACATCTCCACTTCGCTGACCCTCGACACTGGGCCCCCACAAGGGTGCATGCTCAGCCCCCTCCTGTACTTCCTGTTCACCAATGACTGCGTGGCCAAGCACGCCTCCAACTCAATCATCAAGTTTGCAGATGACTCAACAGTAGTAGGCCTGATTACCAACAATGACGAGACAGCCTACAGGGAGGAGGTGAGGGCCCTGGGAGTGTGGTGCCAGGAAAACAACCTCTCACTCAACGTCAACAAAACAAAGGAGATGATCATGGACTTCAGGAAACAGCAGAGCGAGAACCCTCCTATCTACATCGACCGGACAGTAGTGGAGAAGGTGGAAAGTTTTAAGTTCCTCGGCGTACACATCACAGTTAAACTGAAATGGTCCACCCACACAGACAGTGTGGTGAAGAAGGCGCAACAGAGCCTCTTCAACCTCAGGAGGCTGAATACATTTGCCTTGTCACCCAAAACCCTGACTAACTTTTACAGATGCACAATCGAGAGCATCCTGTCAGGCTGTATCACCGCCTGGTTTGGCAACTGCACCGCCCTCAACCGCAAGGCTCTCCAGAGGGTGGTGCGGTCTGCACAATGCATCACCGGACGCAAACTACCTGCTCTCCAGGACACCTACAGCACCCGATGTCACAGGAATGCTAAAAAGATCAAGGACAACAACCACCCGAGCCACTGCCTGTTCACACCACTACCATCCAGAAGGCGAGGTCAGTACAGGTGCATCAAAGCTGGGACCGAGAGACTGAAAAACAGCTTCTATCTCAAGGCCATCAGACTGTTAAATAGCCATCACTAGCACAGAGAGGCTGCTGCCTGCATTGAGACCCAATCACTGGCCACTTTTTAATAAATGGATCACTAGTCACTTTAAACAATGCCACTTTAATAATGTTTACATATCTTAGATTACTCATTATCATATGTATATACTGTATTTTATACCATCTATTGCACTTTGCCTATGCCGCTCGGCCATCGCTCATCCATATAATTATATGTACATATTCTCATTCACCACTTTTTAGATTTGTGTGTATTAGGTAGTTGTTGGGAAATTGTTAGATTACTTGTTAGATATTACTGCACTGTCGGAACTAGAAGCACAATCATTTCGCTACACTCGCATTAACATCTGCTAATATATATGTGGCCAACAAAATGTGATTTGATTTGTTGCGCAACATTTCAATAGGCTATGCAATTGCGTGAGAAAACGAGAGTGATGGCCTCTAGTAACAAGAGGATCAGCTTTCTATAGGCTAGGCCTACTATATTTATTCATCAGCTTTCCTAATATTAAGCACATAGGCTATACTCCTGTTGTAAATATAACCAACCAGGCTGGCATGAAAATAAACCACGGGAAAAGCGTCCTCCATTCGCTATTTAAATGCATAAATGACATGTATTTTTTCAGCTGCCCCTGTTGTGCAGGATAATGATCCATTCTAAATCCAAGTTAATTTCACACATATATTATTTAGTGTATGTAAATTAAATCAAGAATATATAGCCTATCACTTGTGAGTTATATATCACTTGTGAATGATGCCCAGCATAAGAAACCAAGCCTTTTTTGCGACTTTTTCGAAACGTAGTTGCACACCTCGTGTAGCCTAGCCCATAGGCCAATATGTTTGTATCACAACTAAAGTGGCCAAATAACTTCTTAAAATTAAGAACGTTAATCCGCTTTACAAGGGGTGTAGAGCCTAACATAAGCAGCTCGTGAGTTTCAAGTTTGGGGAAGATGGATTTTCACCATAAAAATGCACCTTTATAATAAAAGCATTACAAGCATAATTGCATTTGCGGTCACTTTTGATAATGGTGATTTCCGCTAATTGAACATTTGCACTTATAGACTACTACCATATGTGCATTGCTGCTCTTATAATGTGAAGAAATATTAGAATAGTTTCAACATTTTAAGATTAACATTCAGATCTGTTGCGTCAGCCACATTGTGTAAACATAATTTTTTTATGATAGTGGTTGTAATAATTTGGGATCTATCGCATCCCACAACTGTCCCAGACTGTTTGGAATATTTATTTATCGCTCAGAATAGAATAGGTCGACCTTTGTACTATGGAGGATAGTAGATTGACATAGGCTAGTGCTTTTGCTGTTCGTTAGGTCTACTCATCTGTTGGCTGACGAAAAGTAAATGTGGACAGTTCTTCCAAAATCTTCAATATGCACCTCGTAATTCGATAAGGACATGCACAGTTGTGTTCCTGATGTGTCTGTCTTCACTTGTAGCCTGTGAGAAAGACCCAACCACGTGATGGAGCGCTCAGGGAGAAGGGCACCACGGCCACTGGCCACAAAAGGCCAGGATTTTCTTTTTAGGGTGCATTGTTTTAGAGTGCATGTCAGAGCAAAAACCAAGCCATGAGGTCGTAGGAATTGTCCGTAGAGCTCCGAGACAGGATTGTGTCGAGGCACAGATCTGGGGAAGGATACCAAAACATTTCTGTAGCACTGAAGGTCCCCGAGAACACAGTGGCCTCCATCATTCTTAAATGGAAGAAGTTTAGAACCACCAAGACTCTTCCTAGATCAGTCTCAAAGTGAGAAATCAGGGGAGAAGGGCCTTGGTCAGGGAGGTGACTGAGAACCCAATGGTCACTCTGACAGAGCTCTAGAGTTCCTCTGTGGAGATGGTTGCCCTTCTGGAAGGTTCTCCCATCTCAGCAGCACTCCACCAATCAGGCCTTTATGGTAGAGTGGCCAGACTGAAGCCACTCTTCAGTAAAAGACACATGACATCCCACTTGGAGTTTGCCAGATTCTCTGGTCTGATGAAACCCAGATTGAACTCTTTGGCCTGAATGCCAAGCGGCACGTCTGGAGGAATCCAGGCACCGCTCACCACTTGGCCAATACCTTCTCTACGGTGAAGGCTGCATCATGCTGTGGGGATGTCTTTCAGCAGAAGGGACTGGGCGGCTAGTCAGGATCAAGGGAAAGATGTATGGAGCAAAGTACAGAGATACTTTATAAAAACGTGCACAGGACCTCAGACTGGGGCGAAGGTTCACCTTCCAACAGGACAATGACCGTAAGCACACAGCCAAGACAATGCAGGAGTGGCTTTGGGACAAGTCTCGGAATGTCCTTGAGTGGCCCAGCCAGAGCCCGGACTTGAACTTGATTGAACATTTCTGGAGAGAACTGAAAATAGCTCTGCAGCGACACTCCCTCTCCAGCCTGACAGAGCTTTAGAGGATCTGCATAGAAGAATGGGAGAAACTCCCCAAACACAGGTATGCCAAGATTGTAGCATCATACCCAAGAAGACGCGAGGCTGTAATCGTGCGAAAGGTGCCTCAACAAAGTACTGAGTAAAGGGTCAGAATACTTATGTAAATGTTTTTTTTTATATATTTGCAAACATTTCTAAAAACCTGTTTTTGCTTTGTCCTTATGGAGTATTGTGTGTAGATTGAGGGGGAAAAAATATTTAATCAATTTTAGAATAAATCTGTAAAGTAACAATGCGGTAAAAGTCAAGGTGTCTGAATACTTTCCAAATGCACTGTGTGGAAGGTTTGGGAATCGCTTCCTTTTAGATGGTTGTAGAATTTCTGGGTTTGGATAATTAGTGGGTATCTGCCTAATTCTGTTCTGCGTGCATTATTTGGTGTTTTACGTTGTATACAGAGGTTTTTGCAGAGTTCTGCATGCAGAGTCTCAATTGGTGTTTGTCCCCGTTTTGTGGTTGGTGAGCAGACCCCAGACCTCACAACCATAAATGGCAATGGTAACTAATTCATGTATTTTTAGCCAGATCTTAATTGGGATGTTGAATTTGATGTTCCTTTTGATGGCGGAGAAGGCCCCTCATGCCTTGTCTCTCAGATTGTTCACAGCTTAGTGGAAGTTATCTGTGGTGCTGATATTAAGGCCGAGGTAGATATAGTGTTTTGTGTGCTCTAGCGCAACTGTGTCTAGATGGAATTTGACCTTTTTTGGAACACCATTGTTTTTGTCTTACTGAGATTTACTGTCAGGGCCCAGGTCTGACACAATCTGTGCAGAAGATCTAGGTGCTGCTGTAGACCCTCCTTGGTTGGGGACAGAAGCACCAGATCATCAGCAAATTTGACATTAAATAAATAAAAATATCAAACTTTATTTGTCACATGCGCCAAATACAAGTGTAGACCTTACTGTGAAATGCTTACAAGCCCTTAACCAACAGTGCAGTTCAAGAACGAGTTAAGAAAATATTTACCAAATAAACTTAAGTAAAAAAGTAACACAATATCAAGGTTATATACAAGGTGTCCCGAGTCAATGAGCGGGGGTACAGGTTAGAGGTCATTTGTACATGTAGGTAGGGGTGAAGTGACTATGCATAGATAATAATAAATAGTGAGTAGCAGCAGTGTACAAAACAAATGGAGGGGGAGGGTGGTGGTGTCAATGTAAATAGTCCGGTGGCCATTTGAGTCATTGTTCAGCAGTCTTATGGCTTGGGGGTAGAAGCTGTTAACTTCTTATGGCTGCATCCCGCTAACGGGATCGATATGACAACAGCCAGTGAAAGTGCAGGGCGCCAGATTCAAACAGAAATCTCATAATTAAAATTCCTCAAACATACATGTGTTTTATATCATTTTAAAGGTAATCTTGTTGTTAATCCCACAAGTGTCTGATTTCAAATATGCTTTTCAGCGAAAGCACTACAAACGATTATGTTAGGTCACCACCAAACCACAATAAGCACAGCCATTTTTCCAGCGAAATATAGCAGTCACAAAAAGCAGAAAGAGATAAAATGAATCACTAACCTTTGATGATCTTCATCAAATGACACTCATAGGACTTCATGTTCCACAATACATGCATGTTTTGTTTGATAAAGTTCATATTTATATAAAAAAATCTGAGTTTACATTGGCGCGTTACATTCACTAGTTCCAAAAACATCAAGTGATTTTGCATAGCCACATCGTTTCAACAGAAATACTCATCATAAATGTAGATGATAATACAAGTTATACACATGGAATTATAGATATACCTCTCCTTAATGCAACCGCTGTGTCAGATTTCAAAAAAACTTTACGGAAAAAGCAAATCATGCAATAATCTGAGACGGCGCTCAGAACAATAGCCAAATTAGCCGCCATGTTGGAGTCAACAGAAACCAGAAAATACATGATAAATGTTTCCTTACCTTTGATGAACTTCATCAGAATGCAGTCCTAGGAATCCCAGGTCCACAATAAATGCTTGATTTGTTCAATAATGCCCGTTATTTATGTCCAATTAGCTCCTTTGGTTAGCGCGTTTGGTAAACAATTTCAAAGTCACAAAGCGCGTCCACTATAACGTGACGAAATGTCCAAAAGTTCCATAACAGTCAGTAGAAACATGTCAAACGATGTACTGAATCAATCTTTAGAATGTTGTTAACATACATCTTGAATAACGTTCCAACCGGAGAATTAGATTGACTTCAGTTGAGCGATGGAACGGAGCTGCCTATCACGTGAACGCGTGTGGTCAAAGCATGGTCAGCTGTGGTGACTAATTCCTGTCTCCTTCGGCCCCCCTTCACATTAGAGTCATCAGTCAAAGTTCTATTGACTGTTGACATCTAGTGGAAGCCGTATGAAGTGAAAACTCATCAATATCTCGCTGTAATTTCAATGAGAGCTTGGTTGAAAATCTGCCACCTCAGAAAAAATCCAAACAGGAAGTGGAACTTCTCAGGTTTTTGCCTGCCATATGAGTTCTGTTATACTCACAGACATAATTCAAACAGTTTTAGAAACTTCAGAGTGATTTCTATCAAATACTACTAATAATATGCAAATATTAGCAACTATGACTGAGGAGCAGGCCGTTTACTCTGGGCACCTCTGTGCACCTTTCATCCAAGCTACTCAATACTGCCCCTGCAGCCATAAGAAGTTAAGGAGCCTTTTGGTCCTAGATTTGGCGCTCCAGCACCCCTTGCCGTGCAGTAGGAGAGAAAACAATCTGACTTGGGTGACTGGAGTCTCTGGACAATTTTTTGGGCTTTCCTCTGACCACCTAGTATATAGGTCCTGGATGGCAGGAAGCTTGGCCCCAGTGATGTACTGGGCCGTATGCACTATCTTTTGTAGCGCCTTTCGGTTAGATGCCGAGCAGTTGCCATACCAGGCAGAGATGCAACCGGTCAGGATGCTCTCGATGTTGCAGCTGTAGAACCGTTTGAGGATCTGGGAACCCATGCCAAATCTTTTCAGTCTCTTGAGGGGGTAAAGGTGGTGTCGTGCCCTCTTCTCGACTGTCTTGGTGTGTTTGGACCATGACAGTTCGTTGGTGATGTGGATTCAGATTCTAGAAGTGTGAGGGTGGGGGCTGTAGACTGTTCTAGTGCCCCCGCCAATTAGTTGATATATATACAGTTGAAGTCGGAAGTTTACATACATTTATGTTGGAGTCATTAAAACTCGTTTTTCAACCACTCCACAAATTTCATGTTAACAAACTATAGTTTTGGCAGGTCGGTTAGGACATCTACTTTGTGCATGACAAGTCATTTTTACAACAATTGTTTACAGACGGATTATTTCACTTATAATTCACTGTATCACAATTCCAGTGCGTTAGAACTTTACATACACTAAATTGACTGTGCCTTTAAACAGCTTGGAAAATTCCAGAAAATTATGACATGGCTTTAGAAGCTTCTGATAGGCTAATTGACATAATTTGAATGAATTGGAGGTGTACCTGTGGATGTATTTCAAGGCCTACCTTCAAACTCAGCCGAGACCTCAGAAAAAAAAATTGTAGACCTCCACAAGTCTGGTTCATCCTTGGGAGCAATTTCCAAACGCCTGAAGGTGCCACATTCATCTGTACAAACAATAGTACGTAAGTATAAACACCATGGGACCACGTAGCCGTCATACCGCTCAGGAAGGAGATGCGTTCTGTCTCCTAGAGATGAACGTACTTTGATGCGAAAAGTGCAAATCAATCCCAGAATAACAGCGAAGGACTTTGTGAAGATGCTGGAGGAAACCAGTACAAAAGTATCTATATCCACAGTAAAACGTGTCCTATATCGACATAACCTGAAAGGCCGCTCAGCAAGGAAGAAGCCACTGCTCCAAAACCGCCATTAAAAAAGCCAGCCTACGGTTTGCAACTGCACATGGGGACAAAGATCGTACTTTTTGGAGAAATGTCCTCTGGTCTGATGAAACAAAAATAGAACTGTTTGGCCATAATGACCATCGTTATGTTTGGAGGAAAAAAGGGGAGGCTTGCAAGCCAAAGAACACCATCCCAACCGTGAAGGACGGGGGTAGCAGCATCATGTTGTGGGGGTGCTGGTGCACTTCACAAAATAGATGGCATCATGAAGTAGGAAAATTTTGTGGATATATTGAAGCAACATCTCAGACATCAGTCAGGAAGTTAAAGCTTGGTCGCAAATGGGTCTTCTAAATGGACATTGACCCCAAGCATACTTCCAAAGTTGTGGCAAAACGGCTTAAGGACAACAAAGTCAAGGTAATGGAGTGGCCATCACAACGTCCTGACTTCAATCCTATAGAACATTTGTGGGCAGAACTTAAAAAGCGTGTGCGAGCAAGGAGGCCTACAAACCTGACTCAGTTACACCAGCTCTGTCAGGAGGAATGGGACAAAATTCACCCAACTTATTGTGGGAAGCTTGTGGAAGGCTACCCAAAATGTTTGACTCAAGTTAAACAATTTAAAGGCAATGCTACCAAATACTAATTGAGTGTATGTTAACCTCTGACCCACTGGAAATGTGATGAAAGAAATAAAAGCTGAAATAAAACATTCTCTCTACTATTTGTCTGACATTTCACATTCTTAAAATAGTGATGATCCTAACTGACCTAAGACAGGGAATTTTTACTAGGATTAAATGTCAGGAATTGTGAAAAACTGAGTTTAATATTTGTATTTGGCTAAGGTGTATGTAAACTTACGACTTCAACTGTACAGTATGTTGAAGACAGTGGGGTTCAAGCTCACTCCCTGTCTCAACCCACGGCCCTGTGGAAATAAATGTTTGTTTTTTTGCCCATTTTAACTGCACACTTGTTGTGTACATGTTTTTTATAAAGTATTTTGTTTTTCCCCCAACACTGCTTTCCATCAATTTGTATAGCAGACCCTCATGCCAGAGTTGAGCTTTTTTTTATATTCAAAAAAGCATGAGAAGGGGTGTCAGTGGGCTGACTGTGAACACTCTGAGAGACTCTGTGTTGAGGTCAGTGATAAAGTCATCTACACTACTACTTCCAAGAGATGAGCTATAGGTGTACCTACCATAGAAGTCCCCTTGAAGCCTACCATTGACTATGTACAGACCCAGTGTGCGACAGAGCTCCAGGAGTTGTGACCCATATTTGTCATAGTTGTGTCTAGGGGGGCATATCAGGGAGGGAATGCTGTCACCTCCAGGTAGGTGTTTGTCCCCCTGTGTGCTGAGAGTGTTGTGTTCTGGCATGTAGTTCGCCACAGACCAGTACATGTCCCTGAGCCTGGAAATTGTTGATCTCCCCTCTAGGATGGCGAAGCTGTCATCGTTAAAGTACATGGATACTGTAGGGGGGATATAGGTAGCACACATGAGGACATTTTTCTCTGTTGAGATCATTTCCTTATTAATTTGTTCCTGTTTTGAATAATTGAATAGAGTGGGATAGGTCTGCTCTACCAAATTAGCATACCCCTTGAGTCTCTTCCCTGTTTCACACCTGGTAGTTTGGTGGATGGGACTACCAGCTCTCTATAACCTAGAGGGCAACGCGTGAGTCCGTCTCCTCTATACCATGTTTCTTGTGGGATGACAATGTCTGTATTTCCAATTTACTTGAAGTCTAGGTTCTTGCTCTTTAGTCCAAAGGCAGATGACCTCAGGCCTTGTATATTCCAGCATGCGATAGTAAAAGCTTTGTTTTCCATACTGTCTAGTGGTGTTTTGTGTGGTTTAGGCTCGGACCATTACAGTAGGTGTGAGCAGAGCATGTTGAGCAGCTCTCTCCCTCGCTCTATGTTAAGCTTGCTCGCTCCTTGCTCTCTCTCTCCCTTTCTCTTCCCGTCTCCCCCTTTCTCGCTCTCACTCTCCCCCCTCGTTCGTGCTCTTATTCATACCTCTCTCCTTTCCTCCACAGACACGGCAACGAGTGTTGATCTCGGCGTTCTCTCGGGCCACTAAGGACCCCTTTCCCGCCTCTCGGGCGGCCGGGGTTCTGGGCTTTGCAGCGACCCACAACTACTACAGTGTGACAGAGAGTGCAGCACGGGTACTACCAACACTCTGTACCCTCACTGTTGACCCTGACAAGAACGTTAGAGATCAGGTGAGATGCACTACAAACACCTTACACATTGAAATAACTGCACTAGTACATTTAGCTTGCATTAGGTTTAGAAATATTTCACCCTGGGGCTTCCGGTGATGCAACTTAGGAAATGGCTGCCTAGTTTTTCGTACTGCACATCAGTTGGGTATTTCCCCCCCAAATTCAAGTATTTACTCTGAGCATTATAATAACTTACGCAAAATGGAAAAGGGGAAAATAGGAAAAGGTCGCGGAGCTACAACAACAAGACAGCAGAAGATATAATCGTCGATGAACCCGAAATGGCTAATGCTGGCGCAAATAAGATAGCAGCAGCAAAAGAACCCTCATTTCGTGAGGTGATGAAGGAGGAATTGCGCAAGGCGCTCACAGGCTTACGAGAGGAACTTCGAGAAGATGTAAGAAAATAACTAAATGAGTTCAGGAAGGACATTAACCAGAAACTGGAAGAAAACAAGTTAGAACTTCACAGCATATCTACAAGAATGGGGGACGCAGAACAGCGCATTGGGGAAACGGACACATGGAACTTCGCAGTCACTGAAAAGCCAACACGCACTACAGGCAAAAGTGACAGAACTCTCAGGTTTCTCACGTCGAAACAACATTAGACTTTATAACGTAGTAGAGGGCGCAGAAAAAGACTCTATGCCCAACTTCGTGGAGGGTCTATTCAAGGACATACTTGAAGACGACACTAACCTGGGAATCGAGAGAGCACACCGAGCTCTGGCCTCAAAACCCCCCAGTGGCGCCCCACCAAGATCCATAGTACGGTTCCTAAAATTCTCAGTCAAAGAGAAAGTATTACATGCTACCTGGAAAAAGCCTGTTAACTTCCAAGGCCAACGAGTATGCTTTGATCATGACTACGCGGGAGAGATACTGAAAAGAAGGAAAGAATACACCCCCATTAAGAAAGCACTTAAAGAGAAGGGTATTTCTGAAAAATGGCCCGGTTACATACGAGCATGTAGACGAGGCGGCTGAGGACCTGAAGTCAAGGGGCTTCCCAGTGGAGTATACCGCCAGGAGAAAGGCGACATCACCAGCGGAAAGACTCGAGCAGGCTCTCCCATGGATCGTTGTCGACAAGCAGGGTCATGGAGAAAGAGGGAAAGCATCTCGGCGAGAGGACGTTCACATCCGAGAGAGACTCAGGCATTTCCAACGGGAAGATGTAAGACACTGAATCGGATTTAACAGAATTAATAGTTACCGCAGCTGTTAAGACTTTGGGTTGTTACGGTTGACATTGCAATAGATAAAATATCTCCCCTATTTTCCCCCAATGCTGAACAAGGGTGAGTAGCCAAAAGCATGTGTTCTTTATGAACACATTAAGTAGCGTCACGTTAATAACATATATATATATATATATATTAGCTAAGGATTAATGACACATTGACAACGGGGCGACAGAAGGGCATATCAAGGGGAGGTCATGCGTGATATGCACGCATGACCGATATAGTTTTCACTTGTAATTAACCGATGTGTATAAGCGACGAAATAGGCGCCCTTATTATTTTCGCTTCCACCAGGTCTTGTTTGTGACTACGTCACGCATTTTCATATCTGAGCGAGGGGCCCATCCTGCGGACAGGCTCATCCCCTCAAACCCCAGAGGCAAGAGACAGTCCTCTGACATGGGAGTCCAAATACCAAAGTATTTTCCCACTTTGGTTTACTTTATTATCGTTCTTGATTTTTCGTTCATGATAAGCAGGCAGATATAGTGCACAGTTTTTTTTATTTATATCGATGCATCATCGGGAATTTAAGGTCATAAGTCTCAATGTAAACGGACTGGGGAGTGCCATCAAGAGAAGTAAGGTAATAGCAAAGATGAAACGGGAGAGAGTTGACATACTATTCTGGCAGGAAACTCACTTATCCACATCTGAACACGAGAAACTCAAGAAAATGGGATATAGGAACACTTTTTTTTCTTCTTACAAAATGGGTAGAAGGGGAGTTGCAATCTTGATCCCAAATTCAGTTAATTTTGAGTTTGTCAGAAATAAAAGACGAGGGTAGATTTATACTTGTTAAATGTAAACTGGATAACAAGGAAGTTACATTATTTAATGTATACGCACCCCCAGGGAGTGACATGGTCTTCTATAGGAAGGTGTTTGATTTAATTGCCACATAAACCACTGGCACTCTTATCTGTGGAGGGGATTTTAACACAATTCTAAACCCAAAACTGGACAGCACAAATCAAAATAGGAAAATGAGCCTAGTTGCCAAAAAGATCAATAGGATACTGCAGGATCTAGGACTGCTCGATGTATGGCGTGACACCCACAAGACCGATAAGGAATATACTTTTTACTCAGCCCGCCACACTGAATACTCCAGGTTAGACTACTTTTTTATGTACAGTGCAGATAGACACAGGCTTAAGAATTGTAGGATCGGGCAGAGCGACTTATCAGATCATAATGGAGTTTACCT
Source organism: Salvelinus namaycush (assembly GCF_016432855.1). Lineage (NCBI taxonomy): Eukaryota > Metazoa > Chordata > Actinopteri > Salmoniformes > Salmonidae > Salvelinus > Salvelinus namaycush. The sequence goes on from NC_052323.1 coordinate 21,503,864, forward strand.
CACTCTACACCTTGATAGCAAACCAAGAAATACTATATGGAGACTTAATACAAGCATGCTGAATGATCCAGCATTCAAGGAATCAATAAAGACAGCATTGAACATCTATCTGGAGAATAATGATAATGGGGAAGTATCTCCTGCTACATTGTGGGATGCAGCTAAGGCGGTTATTAGAGGAAAGATCATAGCCACATCATCTCTCAAGAAAAAGATTAAAGCACAGAAACTGCTGAAATTACAGGAAACCCTAAGAAACTTAGAACGATCTCATAGTCAATACAAAGACCCTCTTATATTACGAGAGATTCAAAAGGTAAAACAGGAAATTGACCAGATTTATAGAGAAGAAGTAGAGAAAAAGCTTAGGTTCCTGAAACAACAACGATATTATGAAGCAGGCTCAAAGGCAACCAGATTACTAGCATGGAGACTCAGGAAACAACAAGCACAGAATACCATTTTCAAAATAAGACCCCAAAACAAAAAAGATCAATATATATATTTCACCCTGAACACTCCATCTGCATATGAAAATCTATGTTTACCTACTCTCTCATTTCACATTGCAACATTCCATCTGTAAGAAGGTTCCATCCAACCTTTTTATGCGCGTGAAGTATAAAAAATGCCACGACGGGCAGTAAACTTTCCAAATGTCGAAAAATACGCTAGACAAGGTGGGATCTTTTTGTGTCTGTAAAATGTATTATGCGAGAAATGGCGGTGGAAACGCTTTTATGCGCAAATATTGATATAATAACCAACATATGGAAGTAAACTTTGAGTCACGTGATGACATGTGGTGTGGTTCTCCCACTACAACTGGAGAAAGCATGCAGTTTGTTAGGCTACAGATGAAATAAATAATGATGAACTTCACAGGGTGGTGACAGTACAAGGTGATGAGCTTGATGCTCCTTTCCAATAAATATCCAGGGTCTTATTCTGGTGACATGATTGACGCTTGGCTTCCATTTGACAAGCCAAAAATTATTTTGCTCCTTTGTCCATAATAATGTCATCATGTAGGCCAGGGGTGTCAAACCCATTCCACGGAGGGCCTAGTGTCTGCAGGTTTTTGGTTTTTCCTTTCAATAAAGCCCTAGACAACCAGGTGTGGGGAGTTCCTAACTAATTAGTGATGTTAATTCATCAATCAAGTACAAGGGAGGAGCGAAAACCCGCAGACACTCGGCCCCCCGTGGAATGAGTTTGACACCTGTGATGTAGGCTATACCTGCACTGTGTCTGCAAGCTGTTTGCTAGAGCGCAGTGCCAACACCAGAGTGGGTATATTTAGCTATATAGCGCAACATTTCTGGTGACGAAACCATCAGTGAAGTTGATTGCGATGGAAATCCATTTTAACTTTGTATTTTTATGTGAATTAAACGCAAAAGTTATTTTTATGTGCGCTACGTCATCACACAGACTTTTGATCACAAGTAAATTTGATGGAAACGCATATCTGGTGAGAAAATGCACATAATTGTATTTAATGCCTTTTTTATTTATTTTTACATTTATTGATTTAATTAAAATGTTTTGTTATTTTTGTATTTATTTATATATATATATATATATTCGCATGAAAATTTGTTGCCAATTGGATAGAAACCTAGCTTGTGAAACACATGTTTTTTTTCTGTCCCTCAGGCATTTAAAGCCATAAAGAGTTTCTTGACGAAGCTGGAGACTGTTTCTGAAGATCCAACCAAGCTGGCTGAAATAGGTCTGTACACAATCGCAAACCTCCAGGTCGCCAAAGACAACAAAGCCTCAAGCACTGATCTCACATTAAAGGGATAGTACGGGATTTTGGCAATGAAGTCCTTTATCTGCTTCCCCAGAGTCCGATGATCTCGTGGATAAAAATGTTTCTGTGTCCAGCATGAAGGAAGTTAGAGGTAGTTTTGTGAGCCCAATGCTAACTAGCGTTAGCTGTACCCAAAGACTTCCAGTCATTGCGCTAAGCTCGGTATCATTTGCTCGCAAAACTACACTATATAAATATATAACACACACACACACACAAAAATATGTGGACACCCCTTCAAATTAGTGGATTTGACTATTTCAGCTACACCTGTTGCTGACAGGTGTTTTAAGATCGAGCACACGGCCATGCGATCTCCATAGACAGACATTGGCAGTAGAATGGCCTTATTGAAGAGCTCAGTGACTTCAACGTGGCACCATCATAGGATGCCACCTTTCCTACAAGTCAGTTCGTCAAATTTCTGCCCTGCTAGAGCTGCCCGATCAACTAAGTGCTGTTATTGTGAAGTGGAAACGTCTAGGAGCTTCATGAAATTGGTTTCAAATGGCCGAGCAGCCGCACACAAGCTTAAGATCACCATGCGCAATGCCAAGCGGCGACTGGAGTGGTGTAAAGCTCGCCGTCATTGGACTCTGGAGCAGTGGAAGCGCATTCTCTGGAGTGATGAATCACGCTTCACCATCTGGCAGTCCGATGGATGAGTCTGGGTTTGGCGGATGCCAGGAGAACGCTACCTAGTGACAACTGTAAAGTTTGGTGGAGGAGGAATAATGGTCTGGGGCTGTTTTTCATGGTTCGGGCTAGAACCCTTAGTTCCAGTGAAGTGAATTCTTGGCGCCACAGCATACAACATTCTAGACAATTCTCTGCTTCCAACTGGGTGGCAAGTTTGGGGAAGGTCCTTTCATGTTTCAGAATGACAATGCCCCCATGCACAAAGGGAGGTCCATACAGAAATGGTTTGCCGAGATCGGTGTGGAAGAAATTGACTGCCTTGATCTCAACCCCATCGAACACCTTTGGGATGAATTGGAACGCTGACTACGAGCCAGGACTAACCACCCAACATCAGTGCCCGACCTCACTAATACTCTTGTGGCTGATAGCAAGTCCCCGCAGCAATGTTCCAACATCTAGTGGAAAGCCTTCCCAGAAGAGTGGAGGCTGTTATAGTAGGGGGATCAACTCCATATTAATGCCCATGATTTTGGAATGAGATGTTTGACGAGCAGCTGTCCACACTCTTGGTCATGTGGTATACCTGTAACTTCCTTCATTGCCAAAATCCCAAACTATCCCTTATAAGGAATCTTTTTGCAGCCTTTGAGTGTCTAATATTACTTATCTCCTTCTCAACCTAGAAAAGGATGTGATGTCATCAGCCCAGCCGGCTGGGGCAGCGGCCAGTTGGGCAGGCTGGGCAGTGACGGGGGTGTCCTCTCTGACCTCCAAGCTCATCCGGACCGGCCCAGGGGCAGAGGGGGGCAGCCCGGCCGAGAACACCCCTGTTGGTGGTGGTACTGGATCTCCTTGCGCCGGGAGCCCTGTGATAGATGGAGTACCCGGGGGTAAGGAACTGACTTATTCGCAGGATTACTCAGATCTTAAATATGTTTCTGTTTGATTTGGCATGGGTCCCCAGATCCTCAATGTTATACAGCTGCACCATCGAGAGCATCCTGACTGGTTGCATCACTTCCTGATATGGCAACTGCTCAGCATCCGACCGTAAGGCGCTACAGAGAGTAGTGCCTACAGCCCAGTACATCAAGCTTCCTGCCATCCAGGACCTATATACTAGGCGGGGTCAGAGGAAGGACCAAAGAATTGTCAGACTCCAGTCACCTAAGTCGTAGACTGTTCTCTCTGCTACTGCACGGCAAGCGGTACCGGAGCGCCAAGTCTAGGTCCAAAAGGCTCCTTAACAACTTCAATCCCCAAGCCATAAGACTGTTATTTAAATGGCCACCAGACTATTTGCATTGACCCCCCCCCCCCCCTTGTTTTTACACTGCTGCTACTCGCTGTTTATTATCTATGCGTAGTCGCTTTACCGCTACCTACATGTACAAATTACCTCGCCTAACCTGTACCCCCGCACATTGACCCGGTACCCCCTGTATATAGTTATTGTTGTTTTATTCTAACTTTTTAAAATGTATTTTACTTTAGTTTATATTAGTAAATATTTTCTTAACTGCATTGTTGGTTAAGGGCTTGTAAGTATTGTAAGTAATTTCACAGTTGTATTGTGACAAATAAAATTTGATTCGATTTTTGGTCATTCTATACATAAGGGTGGCATCCCCCATAGAAACATAGGAAGAGCCGGCAAAGCTGTATCCATCAGTTAATGGCATCCGCTATTTACATCCACCTTTCACCTCACCGTTCTCCTCATTCCTCCAGGCTCTGAAGTTAAACCACCGCCGGCCTCCATGACTCTACCCATTGCTTCTGGCCTTGCTACCCAATCAGACTCTCCTAAGGTGACCGAAAAGAACGAGGAGCCAATCGGAGACCGGTGGGATGACGAGGACTGGGGAAGTTTGGAGGTAATTGGCATGGAATGGTTTTGGGGTGGGATTCGACAGTTGGGACCGTGGGACGTCAACTGTCACGGAACATGGGAAACAGTGATGTTTGTATTGGAGAGGCATGTTCTATTTTATCAGTTAACTCATTCAACTACTCTCGCTCTCTCTCCCCCCACAGGACCCAGAGAAGGTACAGGCAGCAGACCCAGATGACTGGAACTCTTCTGATTGGTCAGGAATGTCTTCTGTCAAAAAGAAGGCCAGTGTAAGAGGAGTACGTATCTGGTTTTCAGGGAGGCAGAATGTTTGAATAGAGTCAAAGATAATGGCACATTGCATAGTCATGCTATTTCTGTAAAGTAACTAACACTCACACTTGTCTTTTCTTACTAGCTCTGGCTTTGATGATATATACTTAATTGAGGAAAAATGTACTTACTATGACAGAGATGTGGTTGTCTCACCTAGCTGTCTTCTCTCTGGATAAGAGCATCTGCTAAATGACTAATTTGTAAATACATTCCTGTCTGCAATTTCTTGAAAGTTCCAACCTACTGAACAATGGTCCATGATTTAAAACCGTGTGCATGCTGAAACTTCATGGGGAATATTCATTCATTTCTGTCTCCGATTCCATCCAGGTGGGTCTAGCAACTTCTGATGCAGTGAAAAAGCAGAGCTCTGATTGGAGCAGCTCGGGCTGGGATGCCGACGACAGCTGGTCCAATGAGAAGGAGGCTGACAGCCAGGGTCAGAGTTCACCAGGAGAGGAGGCGTGGGGCAATGACTGGGAGGAGGAGGGAACGACTGCTCCGGCCACTAAGAGTGCTGCTCTGCCGGAGGGGGTTCGGTTAGCCAGCGAGTATGACTGGGACAGTAAGGGAGCCACGCAGACGGACTTCCTTGCCAACGTGTCTCAGAGAGCAATGCCCACCCCCATTGCTACGGTGAGGAGAGGGGGGGGGCTTTATAAATAAACGTTTGACAGGAGTAGGCTTTGTGTTTTGAAGAACTGACAAACAGGCTTGTCAAAGTGGAGGTAAAAGTTAGGTGTTGATGTTGAGTGGGGAACATTTGAGGTGGAAATGGAAGGACAATGCATGTTTTAATGTGCGCTGTGCATGTGTTTTCTGGTTCATGCTAGGCTGGTGATGGCTGGAGTGCAGAGCCTGCTGGAGACTGGGGAGCCGAGGAGAGCTGGGAGTCTGTGGACGGAAGTCAAGGTGAGTCTCAACCTGCTCTAACTTCTCTATACTCCATCTCTCAATGATCTGAAACCAGGGAGTCCTTTTAATGAGATGCTGTTCATGTTATAAGGCTCAAGTCAAATGATAACAGCTGTCTGTCTTTTTGTTTCCTAAGCAGGCCTAAGCAAGGCAGAGCTGGCCAAGAAGAAACGTGAGGAGAGGAGGAAAGAACTGGAGGCCAAACGGGCAGAACGCAAGGCAGCGAAGGGTCCTCTCAAACTGGGTGCTCGGAAACTGGACTGACTGGAAGGAAGAGGAGGGCTGGCGGAAGACAGGAAGCGAAGCAGAGAGTGCTATGATGACTTTCCCCTGACTCCCACAGAGAGGGTGGAATGTATGGAAGGTTCAACATTCCATAATGAAAAAAATATTGAAGAAGAGACACTGTGAACTTGACGACTGTGCAACCTGCTCATTGGCTGAGAGGGGATCAGAGCACCAGAGGCTGACATGTCTCATCCAGACTATTACGGGGTTTAAACATTGCATTCACATTACAACGCAAATATTGTTTTTATATAAAAACAAAGATGTAAAGAAATGTACATAGTTGGTGCATTTGTCTGAAAATGTTTTTTTATTATTATATTGATATAAAATGTGTATATGCTGAATGTTCACATATACGCATAAATGGGTTATGAATGTTTTAGATAAGCTGTCAGTCACACTGCAGAATTAAGACTGACAGTCTGCATGCATGGGTCTGTATATGAGTGACCCACCAGACGGCATACGGTACTTCCCTAAAGGGTAATGCTGGGACACGTTCAGCAGGGCACAACGTTGTGGAACAGTCTGATAGAAATATGTTATGTAGAACAAACATTCCTCTCACATAGAATAAGGGATCATGTCAAGTCTATTCATGATATTTCTATATTTGTTTGCCAACTGAACGTGTCTCTGTTGATTAAAGGTACCTCACTGTACGCAGATGAATAATATACACCTGGCCTACATCCCCTCGGAGCCAATCAGTTATCATTAGTGGTGGTGGGTTGACTGACTTGAAGCCTTCATATTCAGCATGGATGGTGTTAACATGCAATTTTACCTGTAGCTTCCTCCTCCTATATATTTATGGAGTCACTTAGCTATTTAAAATCAAATCATATAGTGCAAGATAATTCTGCCCATCAACTATCTTGTCAGATTGGTAGTGTTGGGTGGGTCAAGGGAAAGAGAAGGTTCTGTTTGATGGCAGCATTGTTTACTGGGGTTAGGTGGTCAGATGAACTGTGCTCTGTGATTTTTAAATATGTTGTGGGTGGCGAGGGAGGTAAGTCCAGTGAAATCAGATGCGTTGTTTTATAGAGATGGAATCTTGTGTATAATGAACAATTCCCAAAATAAAACCATGACAAAAAAAGTGTTATGCGAAAGGGTGTGAACTGTTTTACAAATATATATTCAGAACAATTCCTACTTCTGCCAACATCCAAATCCACTGGAAAATTCCTTGTGGGGCAACAGAGGTGTTTCTGTTTACTAAGATAAGTATGTTAATCAGACCACAAACCTAGAGACCAAATAATGTTTATTAAAAATGTACAAACTTACAGAGCATGTCAAGACCAGATCAACTAATCTAAAATGACGAGGTTCAGTTTATTCATTATCAATATATTTCAACTTAATTCATGTGCAAACAAGTTTATGGATCAAACACGGGTTAATATGAAATATTTTCAATCCAACATCTAGAAATTGCTAGTATACTCATGAATAAAGATTTTGTTCATAATGCTGTCAGTCATTTCAAGGCGATATAAGGAGCATTAGATGTATCCAGTGGCGGGGCAAACTCCCCCAAAATATTTTAGATGCATGCCAGCAAAGCCACAACACTAAACACTATAACTGTGACAAACTGTTAAAGCCGACATAAAGCTGTCCCAACAGCAGAGCTTTCTGTTCAGCACCATGGAGTGAATCCTTACCACCGCTACACCTGGTTATCAGTGGAGCCTTGTCTGGCAGCAAAGCAGTTCATTCAGCCTCATTTACTGCCTTTAAAAAAACATTGCTGATATTGCTGACTTGCTTGAACAAATGTGGTTTCTACTGACAATTGAGATGTACAAACTATGGCAGAAGGGGACGACGAGCGGATAAGAGGCAATCTGTAATTTCTATTAAAATATTAATGAGCGAGCTAGGATGGACATAGTCAGCATAACTATTTGTTCTGCACTTTTGAAATGTACAGCGACAGAATTTAGAACATGGGCCGTTCTTACATTATTCTCCCTGTACACCAAGTCAGAACCGTAGGATAAATAAAGGGGGCATTTAAGCAGAAAATGAAAGCTCTTACAATATTCAATGATTATATTTCTCTAAAACAGGCTATAGGCTACATGTATACCTCCAAGTCAGAACAGTAGGCTAAGTTATGAGGGGGAAAGGGACCAAATTATTAAAGTGAGGCACATGGGCTACTAACAGCTTACTACACAACATACACTTAGTATTACTTTCTTAGCTACGGTATACATATCTCACTGGCATATTTCATAATTTATGCAGCAGCATACAATACATTTTTGGACTCACCTTGTTGTGCTGTGCTCACTTGAACAGGAAGGTGGCACGGCGGTCCTTGAGGAAATTTTTTGTCATCAAAGTCTGGCATTCTCTGGATTTATGGTGCTTTCAAGACAACTGGGAACTCTGGGGAAAATAACAGGGTTGAATCATGACTTCAGTGGTCTTCAGGTCAGAGCTCTAGAAAGAGGCCAGAGTTCCTGACTTGGAATTACAAGTTGGATGACCGTTAAAAACGTATTTTCCCAGTCGGAGCTAGTTTTTTTCAGAGTTCCCAGTTCTCTTGAACTGACTGAAGTCTGAGATATCCCAGTTCTGAGTTTCCAGTTGTTTTGAACGTGGCAGAAGTCATGCTGGATTGAGAGCATGGCCAATGTACTACAAATTTTCTGGCCCATGGTGTTGAATGTTTATTATTTTAAGCTTGGAAAAGAGACCCTTAAACCCCGACTTGGACCACACACCCACTCCACTGAATAGCAGGCTAGTGATTGCTTTGCAAATAGCCACTGATTCCTTCCAAACCACTCATTGTTGAATTTGTGTTTTCCAACTTTTTGTGTAATGTTTATGCCCAATGGCCGATGAGCACCGATACGTTTTATCTATAATTTCTCTTCATATGACAAGGATTGAAAAGGATTTTTCAGTAGATTGTCTACATAATTCATGACGATGACTGCTTGTCTAGCTAAGATTTTTAAAGTATGATGTTGTCATGATCAGTCCAATCAAAACTACGGTAGATATAACGTGATTTGCCATAATTTTTATCTGTGGCCAATGACCTTGAGCCTTCTTGGATGGGCACTTCTAATGTAACTCTATGGCAGCACCCAAGGGGTTTGAATTTTCAAGCTCTAGCCGTAGATTTTGCAGTGACGTAGTGTCCCCATGAGTGACAGAACACTGAGACAATCACGGCACAACTAGAGAACATTACCAACCCCTACGCTCCGTATTTTCCGCTGGCTGCCCCACCACCACAGAAAGCACTGAGCTAGGCTGAACCACCTCCGTTTTATTAACTCAATGATTTTAAAAAAACATTTTTTTACAATGTTTGCAAACTGATATGTGACACGTTTTAATGCCAAAATAACATGCAAAACAGGCACACATTTTTAAAATATATTTTTATTTTTTATTAGCTAAACAGGTGGGGCTCAAGCCCACTGGACGTATCCACTCCGACCCTAACCAGGAGTAGTTCTGTGAGTCCTAAAGACAATTGACTTCATGATAGAAATATCAGAACTTCCGTGGAATACCATTTTATCCCATTATAAACAGATCTCAGTCTACATAAATATGTTGAAACTTTAGTAGGGAAACTTAGTAGCTTATAAGTAACTGACAATTTTTTTGTTAAATCAGCTAGCAGCCTGCAAGGCTATGACACCTCCAAGGCTTTAAACCTCGGAATTATAACAAGACACTGTTCCTCGTTTCCTTTGTGCTTTCAAATCACGTCTGTGTAATTGTAAAAGTACAAAAAAAAGATGTAGGGAAATACTCAATCCTCCCTTCTGAAAACAACAGAATTATTTAAGTGACGAGGGCAGTAGTACTGTAGTTGAATAATTAATCTCTATCAGGCTTATTGGTGATTGGCTGCTCAGGAAGCTATCATACAGGTGCTCACTTATATTCTCCTCCTTTATTCTTTTTGCTTCCACCTCCAAAGATGGCCGCCGCGACACCTGCAACAGCAAGGACTCCGAAGCCCACCATTGCGGCCATTCCCACTGTTTCCACAGCTTGCCGAACCTGGCAGAAAAAAACATTAATTTGAATGAATGACTGACTCAGAAATAGTCATAGCTACTTTGAATGTATAACAACAAGTAATCCAGTTACTCTACACTCTCTTGACACACATTCATAGCTTGAGAATGTCATTGTGGCTCACAAGATAACTCTATGCTGAGCACAGTACACCTATTGATGAGCACCAGTCCATTGTACCTACCTGTCGAGACTCAGCCTTCCCATATCTCAGCTCTGTGACAAAGTGCTCACAGTTCCCCTTGAAGACACAGAAGGGCAGCTCCCGGTCCACATAGGCCTGGGCTTCCTTCAGTATCTCACAGATGGGTCGAACCTATAATAATATAATGCATGACATTTAGCAGATTATTTTATGCTAAGCAATTTATGCCATTTAGCAGACGTTTTTATCTTAAGCGAACTTACACTAGTGCATGCATACATTTTCATTTGGGTGGCCCCAGCGGGAATCAAAACACTATTCTGGCATTGCAAGCACCATGCTCTATCAACTGAGCCACATAGGATCACACAGGCTGGCACCTTATTCCCAGCGGTGGAAAAAGTACTCAATTGTCATACGTGAGTAAAAGTAAAGATACCTTAATAGAAAATGACTCAAGTAAAATTGAAAGTCACCCAGTAAAATACTACTTGAGTAAAAGTCTAAAAGTATTTGGTTTTAAATATACTTAAGTATCAAAAGTAAATGGAATTGCTAAAATGTACTTAAGTATCAAAAGTAAAAGTATAAACCATTTCAAATTCCTTCTATTAAATAAACCAGACAGAATCATTTTCTTTTATTTATTTATTGGCAGAGAGCCATGGGCACACTCCAACACTCAGACATCATTTACAAATGAAGCATTTGTGTTTCGTGAGTCCGCCAGATCAGAGGCAGTAGGGATGACCAGGGATGTTCTCTTGATAAGTGTGTGAACTGGACCATTTTTCTGTAAAAATGTAACGAGTACTTTTGGGTGTCAGGGAAAATGTATGGAGTAAAAAGTACATATTTTTTTTAGGAACGTAGTGAAGTAAAAGTAAAAGTTGGCAAAAATATAAATAGTAAAGTACAGATACCCCCCAAAATACTTAAGTAGTACTTTAAAGTATTTTTACTTAAGTACTTTACACCACTGCTTATTCCCTACATAGTGCACTATGTTTGACCAGGGCCCCATGGGGTGCTATTTTGGGTCGCAACAATACTGTACTTACTGGTACTGACCTGGTAATCCTGATCCAGCTGGTTGTTGATGCACCACTGATCATGCCCCACCACGTCCCAGATCTCTTCCTTCTTCACCTTAGCCTTGTCACTAAGCACAGACATCAGGCTGTTGGAACTGGCTCCAGAGACCTCGGCTGGGGAGCAAAGAGACATGGGAGAAGGAGAGGGAAAAGTTCCAAGGGAGGGGGTGCACAGACAAAACATGTCATAAAACATATCATCAGTACCAAAGATGAGTTTAAAGTTGAGTTTTGTCACATTAGTTTTTATCAGAAAGTATTCACTCCCCTTGACATTTTCGTTGCGTTACAGCCTGAATTTAAAATGGAAGAAATTGAGATTTTGTGTCACTGGCCTACACACAATAACCCATAATGCCAAAGCGGAATGACGCTTTTCGAAATTTTTACAAATGAATTAAAAATCTAAATCTGAAATATCTTCAGTCAATAAGTATTCAACCCCTTTGTTATGACAAGCCTAAATAAGTTCAGGGGTAATAATTTGCTTAACAAGTCACATAATACGTTTATTTTCTTCACCTTTCAGCAGAACAATATTCTAAAACACAGGGCCAAATATACACTGGAGTTGCTTACCAAGGCGACTATGAATGTTCCTGAGTGGCCTAGTAGCAGTTTTGACTTAAATCGTCTTGAAAATCTATGGAAAGACTTGAAAATAGCTGTCTAGCAATAATCAACAACCAACTTGACAGAGCTTGAAGATTATTTTTAAGAATAATGAGCAAATATTGTACAATCCAAGTGTACAATATCGCTTAGAGACTTACCCAGAAAGACTCACAGCTGTAAACGCTGCCAAATGTGTTTCTAACATTGACTCAGGGGATTGAATACTTATCTGCTTCTACACCTGCATTGCTTGCCGTTTGGGGTTTTAGGCTGGGTTTCTGTACAGCACTTTGAGATATCAGTTGATGTAAAAAGGGCTATATAAATAAATTTGATTTGATCAAATCAAGAAACAGTGCATTCAGAAAGTATTCAGACCCCTTGACTTTTTCCACATTTTGTTACGTTACAGACTTATTCTAAAATTACAAAATGTCCACATCAATCTACGCACAATACCCGAAAATAGCAAAGCAAAAACAGGTTTTTAGAATTGCTAGCAAATGTATAAAAATAAAAACTGAAATACCTTATTTACATAAGTATTCAGACCCTTTGCTATGACACTCGAAATTGAGCTCAGGTGCATCCTGCTTCCATTGATCATCCTTGAGATGTTTCAACAACTTGATTGGAGTCCACCTGTGGTAAATTCAATTGATTGGGAATGATTTAGAAAGGCACACACCTCTCTATATAAGGTCCCACAGTTGACAGTGCTTGTCATAGCAAAAACCAAGTCATGAGGTCGAAGGAATTGTCAGTAGAGCTCCGAGACAGGATTATGTTGAGGCACAGAGCTTGGGAAGGGTACCAACAAATTTCTGCAGCATTGAAGGTCCCCAAGAACATAGAGGCCTCCATCATTCTTAAATGGAAGAAGTTTAGAACCACCAAGACTCTTCCTAGAGCTGGCCGCCTGGCCAAACTGAGCAATCGGGGGAGAAGGGACTTGGTTAGGGAGGTGACCAAGAACCCGATGGTCACTCAGAGAGCTCCAGAGTTCCTCTGTGGAGATGGGAGAATCTCCCAGAAGGACAACCATCTCTGCAGCACTCCACCAATCAGGCCTTTATGGTAAAGTGGCCAGACGGAAGCCACTCCTCAGTAAAAGGCACATGACAGCCCGCTAGGACTCAAAACATGAGAAACAAGATTCTTTGGTCTCGTTAAACCAAGATTGAACTCTTTGGCCTGAACGCCAAGCATCACGTCTGGAGGAAACCTGGCACCAACCCTACGGTGAAGCATGGTGGTGGCAGGGGACTGGGAGACTAGTCATAATTGAAGGAAAGATGAACGGAGCAGAGTACAAGCATCTAGCATCATACCCAACAAGACTCAAGCCTGTAATCGCTGCCAAAGGTGCTTCAACAAAGTACTGCGTAAACGGTCTGAATACTTATGTAAATGTGATATTTCAGTTTTGTATTTTTTATCAATTTTCAAACATTTATAAAAACCTGTTTTTGCTTTGTCATTGTGGGGTATTGTATGTAGATTGATGAGGGAAAAAAACCAATTTACTCAGTTTTGGAATAAGGCTGTAACGTAACAAAATGTGAAAAAAGTCAAGGGGTCTGAAAACTTTCCGAATGCACAGTATATTAGTGTTTTATTTTCCATTATTTAAATTCGTTTTAATTCCACTTTGATATTAGCGTATTTTGTGTAGATCCTTGAAAGGAAATGATAATTAAATCCATTTTAATCCTACTTTGTAACCACAAAATGTGGAAAAAGTACTTTCTGAAGCCATTGTCTGTACTCTATATCTACAGTGCCTTACAAAAGTATTCTTGCCCCCTTGGCATTTTTCCTATTTTGCTTCATTACAACCTGTAATTTAAATAGATTTTTATTTGGATTTCATGTAATGGACATAGACAAAATAGTCCAAATTGTGAAGTGAAATTTAAAAAATAACTTGTTTAAAAAAATTCTGAAAAATAAAAAACGGAAAAGTGGTGCGTGCATATGTATTCGCACCCTTTGCTATGAAGCCCCTAAATAAGATCTGGTGCAACCAATTACCTTCAGAAGTCACATAATTAGTTAAATAAAGTCCACCTGTGTGCAATCTAAGTGTCACATGATCTCAGTATATATACACCTGTTCTGAAAGGTCCAAGAGTCTGCAACACCATCAGATGGGGCCACAGTGTCCCCTGACCCCTCCTGTCTCAGCCTCCAGTATTTATGCTGCAGTAGTTTATGTGTCGGGGGGCTAGGGTCAGTCTGTTATATCTGGAGTACTTCTCCTGTCTTATCCGGTGTCCTGTGTGAATTTAAGTATGCTCTCTCTAATTCTCTCTTTCTTTCTTTCTCTCTCTCGGAGGACCTGAGCCCTAGGACCATGCCTCAGGACTACCTGGCATGATGACTCCTTGCTGTCCCCAGTCCACCTGGCCGTGCTGCTGCTCCAGTTTCAACTGTTCTGCCTGTGGCTATGGAACCCTGACCTGTTCACCGGACGTGCTACCTGTCCCAGACCTGCTGTTTTCAACTCTCTAGAGACAGCAGGAGCTGTAGAGATACTCTTAATGATCGGCTATGAAAAGCCAACTGACATTTACTCCTGAGGTGCTGACTTACTGCACCCTCGACAACTACTGTGATTATTATTATTTGACCATGCTGGTCATTTATGAACATTTGAACATCTTGGCCATGTTCTGTTATAATCTCCACCCGGCACAGCTAGAAGAGGACTGGCCACCCCTCATAGCCTGGTTCCTCTCTAGGTTTCTTCCTAGGTTTTGGCCTTTCTAGGGAGTTTTTCCTAGCCATCGTGCTTCTACACCTGCATTGCTTGCTGTTTGGGGTTTTAGGCTGGGTTTCTGTACAGCACTTTGAGATATCAGCTGATGTAAGAAGGGCTATATAAATACATTTGATTTGATTTAAGCAAGGGGCACCACCAAGCAAGCGGCACTATGAAGACCAAGGAGCTCTACAAACAGGTCAGGGACAAAGTTGTGGAGAAGTACAGATCAGGGTTGGGTTATAAAAAAATATCAGAAACTTTGAACATCCAGCACCATTAAATCCATTATTAAAAAATTGAAAGAATATGGCACCATAACAAACCTGCCAAGAGAGGGCCGCCACCAAAACTCACATACCAGGCAAGGAGGGCATTAATCAGAGAGACAACAAAGAGACCAAAGATAACCCTGAAGGAGCTGCAAAGCTCCACAGCGGAGATTGGAGTATCTGTCCATAGGACCACTTTAAGCAGTACACTCCACAGAGCTGGGCTTTACGGAAGAGTGGCCAGAAAAAAGCCATTGCTTAAAGAAAAAAATAGGCAAACACGTTTGGTGTTCGCCAAAAGGCATGTGGGATACTCCCCAAACATATGGAAAAAGGTACTCTGGTAAGATGAGACTAAAATTTAGCTTTTTGGCCATCAAGGAAAACACTTTGTCTGGCACAAACCCAACACCTCTCATCACCCCGAGAACACCGATGTTTTTCATCGGCAAAAGTATTGACTTTTGGGGGGTGAATAGTTATGCACGCTCAAGTTCTGTTTTTTTGTCTTATTTCTAGTTTGTTTCAAAAGAAAAAATATTTTGCATCTTCAAAGTGGTAGGCATGTTGTTTAAATCAAATGATACAAACCCTCCAAAAATATATTTTAATTCCAGGTTGTAAGGCAACAAAATAGAAACAATTCCAAGGGGGGTGAATACTTTCGCAAGCCACTGTATGTAGGCTACTGTATATAAATTGTTGAGTGCACTATATCTTCTAAAATAAAGATTTGATCATACTCAATAGTATAACTCACAGGGTGGGGCCAGGTGAATGACAAAACCGTCACCAACGTACAAAGTCCAGTGCTGGTAGTTCCCTCTGAATATCTCTATCAGGTCCCCTGGCTCTGGCTTCTCATCGTACTGTCAAGGGAGAAATAATAAGTATGATTTAGCAAATCTGTGTATTGCCACATACAGGGGTGTTGTTGCTAGACACCCTCTTGTTGAAGTACGCAACCGCCAACCAACTGCCAAGTATGCCGTTCTGAAAGGGAAAGTGCTCAGATCTGGGAACAAAACTAAGTTCTTCGTCGTGCAAACACTATTTTGTACAAACAAAATGCAAATATTTGCATAAAAACAGACTACACAGAGACAGTGGACACAATCAACATTTGTATTGGACTTTACTTACCAATGTTGGAGCCATGGTTACCGTTATTTCCTTTCCACAGCTTTGATTTCCCTTCTGCTTGTAAATAACTTTACGTTTCCTATTTCCTGAGCTTTTATCTCGACCCTGTAAAGTCAGAACAAAATCTATGGGTTATATTTAGGGGGCCTGTTTTCCTAAGACATTAGCTAACAAAATATTAGGCAATCTATTGGCTAATAAACTAGATACTGATCTAATTTCACTATGTTCTGGTGTCTATAAAAAATCAGTGGAGTGTATTCATGGATGCCAAGGGGAGCCAGGCTACACCAAAAAAGAAGGGGGAAAAAAGAAAATATATAATTTTTCAATGACATTTGTCTCTCTGTTTCAGAATTTTTCTTCAATTCCCAAGAGGCTGAATGTATCTCTGGAGCAAGATAGCTGCCAAAAGGTTAAACGTACGTATCGTTAGGATCGTAAGAAAATCCATATGTAAATTGTTAGGATCCTAAGAAAAGCCATATGTGAAACAGAAAACGTAACCGTTAAATTAGATCTGTAAACGTATAAACCCTATGTTACGACTATGAATGAACATTTACACGTTCAATTCTTACTTTACGTCTCCCTTTACTCGGTTACAGATATTTTTTATACGCACAAACTTTTGTCAGGAATGTGACATCTGCAAAGGACATGAACCGAATGTAACTAGTCAAAGATAGCTAGTCAATCAAGCAACTCTAGCCAAGACGTTATAGTTGATTTGCAGCTTCCGGTTTCATTTCCAGAATAAAAGTCTAGAGCTTGTTTTAGAACAGCATTCGATAAGGACGTTATAACAGTAGATGACGTAATACAGGCTTGGGCCTTCAGCAAATGACTTGTGTGAGAATTGTATTATAAAGACACAGAAGACCCTTGTCTAGAATAACCGCCTGAGCTGCAAAATAGAAAGTAAATATGATTTAGGCTAGGCCTATTCCACTATCTAAATATGCCATACTGTTGTGTGTTATTTAACAGTCATATAATTGCATCATTTATTTTTTATAGCTGCGTGAGGGCTACTGAGGTGATCATGTACACTTTTTCCAGTATTTGGGAGCACGGACTGTAGGCCTTATACAAGGCATTTTGACTGTTGTATTTGCAAATTCCACTCTGTATGTAGGCTTATAGCCATTTGCATTGCACAACCCCATCACGCAGAGGCTATATCCATATCAATAAATTAGATTAAAGAAATATTGATTAAGTCTTGGCTATAACCTGTCCTGAGCTAAATAGCCAAGGGGTCCCAAATGGTCAAGACTATGAATAGCCTATTCTTATTGCCAGATTGGTTTTCCCTATCCTATTAGCCACTGCATGTGCTTCTTCAACTATCCTATTAGCCACTGCATGTGCTTCTTCAACTATTTAGTTTCAAATGTATTTAAAGGCTATATTTAGAGGCCTGTGAGCTGGGGTCTCTTTTTAAGGGGAGGCCTATAATAAAAACAGTAATAAAATACAAATAGAGTTCTACAATTATTCTGCAAGACACCAGTACCCAAAATGATAGCCTAAATTGCAATGCCTACAAGTTTGTGGATAGGCCTAAATTAAACATTGAATTATTAGTAATATAGAATGGAGACTTTTAACTTGAAAACATGCAGGATACCTCTTTCCGGTTTCCCTGACTTCCGTTTTTTTATACTGTGTTATGCTTGTTCACATAGTACTCCTCACAAGTTTTTATTGTTGGTGAGATGAAATTGCCAAAACTCGGAAAGGTACATCAGAATTGCAACACAAAATTTTTTCAAGAACAAAAGTTTTGTCCGTAATCATAACATGGTGTTTATATGTTCACAGATGAAATTTCACATTTACGTTTCATGTTTCACGCATGGCTTTTCTTACGACCCTAACAATTTACGTATGGATTTTCTTACGATCCTAACGATTCATACGTTCAACCTTTTGGCAGCTATCTGGCTCCATATGTATCTCACCGGAGAAAGCATGTGAGCGACCAAAACAGTGCCCCTCTGTCTCTTTATGTGTAGGCCATCTATCTGATGCTGTCTGGTCCAAATGAGTATGACATTGTTGCCGCCCATAGCATTGAATGGAATGCAAGGGAAGCATGCGTGCATTTGGCTTACCTTGATAAAAAAGTATAAAAAATTAGCCAATCAGCATTGAGCTAAACTGAGCGAGCTCAACTGTGAATGTTCTTGGCGCACCAAAAGAAAGTGTCAAGGGAAGCCAGCTTGGATTTTGGTGTCACTCCTATCAAATCGCATTGAGCGCATACGTCATTGACAGAAACAACTTGAATTGTTGCATCGTGTTGTGTTGTTGTCCTCCGGTGGCTAGCTAGCTAGCTAAAATTGTCCCTTTCCTAAATTAGCCATGGATGGCGATAGGGATTTGGACATGTGGTTTTACTTAATTCTCCTTACTGGCCAATGATTGTAACGGCGACTCTGATCCAACCATTAATTCATACATTGTTGTGCCCCTGGCCTGAAAGGATGGAAGTTCAATATGTAGCTAGATGTTGAAGGGTAATGTTAACGAGCTAACGTTGCCCATGAATGGAAGTTAGGCTAGCAAACAACCATTTTAGCAAGGTAGCCTAGGACAACAAGAAATAAAAGCCTGTACTGTATGACAGAGTGATAGACCGTTTTGTCAACATGAAAGAGAGGAGGATGGCATTGGAGTTTCTCTACAAGTAGGGTGTCAACATATTTTTCTACTTGCACAAACGCACACATAGAAATCAGAACCATGGACAGCCGCATCTTAAATATATATATAGAGAGAGCGAACAGACACAGAGAGCATGGGCTCCTGAGTTCTTCTGCAAAAAGATAGAATTTAGAGTTGGATAAATGTAAATAAACTTGAATTTTTTCACTAGGACATCAAAACATCAAAACCTTCATTCCAAATCACAATTCCATACCTAAAACCTTAATTTTGAACAAAATTACCTGAATGGACTATTACTACCAAGGATTATCAAGAAGAAAAAAAACTTCTAGCAAACCAAAACCTGCATAAGAAACACAGCGGAACATGGAAATACCATCCAACAGAAAACTAGGTGAGTAATGTTCAGTCTGAACTTACTTCTGAAGCCAAAAATTAAAAGACAATCTCTAGGTAATTTTGTTATATAATGCTTAATAAATAAGGCTACGAAGCTACCAAGCTGCTAGGAAAGAAACTGACTGAAATTCGCACAGAAGTGTGAAGTGAGAGGTGTGGAAACTCTTGAGCCTAACAATGGCAGGAGAGTTTCACAGCACCACCCCCCCGCCCCATTGGTGCAGAGGTAATTAAAATACAGTACCCCCTGGATTTATCTCTATTTTTAACTGTAAATTACATCAATAAGAAACAATATTGTTGCTTTGATCACATCAGAAGATATCCTCCTCAGAATCTCCAAAATACAACAGCCACAGAACAACTTTACTTGGACGTCTTAAAGGACCATTCCCCGTCACTCACACTGTTGGGGCGAGTGACTCTGAGTCTTACAATGGTTAGCCCCAAGTCGTTATATTTTTCTCTGGTGCTTTATGCTATTTGCCTCATGACTCCTGCGTGCTTTGTTGACTATGAACTTCTTGTTTACCCAACCGTGAGACAGACTATGTTTGTTCCCAAACTCGGGACTCTGACTCTCTATTGGTTACACAGACTCTTGGCCTCCCATCCTATTCTAACCACCTCTCGCCAGCTTTGTATTCATGTTACCTGATGAAATTGCTTTACAATATGATCTTGTGCATGTATACCCTGGCACATTTACTGTTGCTAACCCCAATTCTGGTTTCTGCTCTTATATCTGCTTCAAGGATTTCTGCTCTCGTAAAAGCCTGGGTTTTCTGCATGTTAACACTAGAAGGTTATTACATAAAATGGATCAATAGAAAGTGTGGGTTCACAGCTCCAATCCAGATGTGTTGGTTATTACTGAGACGTGGTTAAGAAAGAGTGTTTTGAACACTGGTGTTAACCTTTCTGGTTATAACCTTTTTCGGCAAGACAGATCTTCCAAAGATGGGGGAGTGGCAATCTTTACCAAGGCCACCTTTAGTGCTCGGTTGTCTCCACCAAGTCTGTCCCCAAACAATTCGATTTGCTGGTTTTACGCATTAAACTTTCAAATAACTCTTTGTTGACTGTTGCTGGGTGTTATCGGCCACCATGATCCCCTCTGTCGAAGACACCTGTACCATCTTTTTTGATATTTTCAGTGGTATCGTTAACAAATACGCACCCATAAAGAAAACGATCATTAAAAATATGTTCAGTCCCTGGTTCGACCGTGATCTGTCAGAGTTACTCCACCTCAAGAATTCTATTTGGCAAATCGCTCGGCACACGCATACTCAGGCTGACTGGCTCTCGTTCAGGCAAATTAGAAATAAGTGCTCTCAGGCGATCAAGAAGGCCAAAGTGAGTTACTTTAAGGAGCAGTTCTCTCTCTGTGGGTCTAACTGCAAAAAGTTCTGGAAAACGTTTAAAGACCTGGAGAATAAACCCTCCTCCTCACAGCTGCCCATGTCCCTTAATGTTGATGATGTGGTTGTTACTGACAAGGAGCACATGGCTGAGCTCTTTAATCATCACTTCATTAAGTCAGGATTCCTATTTGACTCTGCCATGACTCCTTGAACCATTCAACATTTCATCACATCCCACCCCTTCTAATGTGACTATCCCTGATGCTGCTCCATCTTTTTCCCCTGCCCCGTTACAAAGTTTCTCCCTGCAGGCAGTCACTGAGTCCGGGGTGCTAGAGGAGCTCCTTAAACTTGACCCCCAAAAAACATCTGGGCCAGATGGTTTAGACGCTTTCTTCTTTAAGGTTGCTGCCCCTATCATCGCAAAGCCTGTCTCTCCTCTCTGGGGAGGTTCCCAGTGCTTGTAGGGCAGCCACCGGGCATCCTTTATTTAAAGGGGGAGACCAAGCTGATCCTAACTGTTATAGGCCTATTTCTATTTTGCCCTGTTTATCAAAAGTGTTGGAAAAACTTGTCAAAAATCCACTGACTGGCTTTCTTGACGTCTATAGTATTCTCTCGGGTACACAATCTGGTTTCCGCTTAGGTTCTGGATGTGTCACTGCAACCTTAAAGGTCCTCAATGATGTCACCATTGCCCTTGATTCTAAGCAATGTTGTCCTGCTATTTTTATTGACTTGGCCAAAGCATTTGATACGCTAGACCATTCCATTCTTGTGGGCCGGCTAAGGAGTATTGGTGACTCTGAGGGGTCTTTGGCCTGGTTTGCTAACTACCTCTCTCAAAGAGTGCAGTGTATAAAGTCAGAACATCTGCTGTCTCAGCCACTGTCTGTCACCAAGGGAGTACCACCAAGGCTCAATCCTAGGTCCCACACTCTTCTCAATTTACATCAACAACATAGCTCAAGCAGTAGGAAGCTCTCTCATCCATTTATATGCAGATGATACAGTCTTATACTCGCTGGCCCCTCCCCGGATTTTGTGTTAAACGCTCTGCAACAAAGCTTTTTTAGTGTTCAACAAGCTTTCTCTGTCTTTAACCTTGTTCTGAACAACTCTAAAACAAAGATAATGTGGTTTGGTAGCAAGAATGCCCCTCTCCCCACCGGTGTGATTGCTACCTCTGAGGGTTTAGAGCTTAAGGTAGTCACCTCATACAAGTACTTGGGAGTATGGCTAGATGGTACACTGTCCTTCTCTCAGCACATATCAAAGCTGCAGGCTAAGGTTAAATCTAGACTTGGTTTCCTCTATCGTAATCGCTCCTCTTTCACCCCAGTTGCCAAACTAACCCTGATTCAGATGACCATCCTAACCATGTTAGACTACGGAGACGTGATTTATAGATCGGCAGGTAAGAGTGCTCTCGAGCGGCTAGATGTTCTTTACCATTCGGCAATCAGATTTGCCACCAATGCTCCTTATAGGACACATCACTGCACTCTATACTACTCTGTAAACTGGCCATCTCTGTATACCCGTCTCAAGGCCCACTGGTTGATGTTTATTTATAAACCCCTCTTAGGCCTCAGTCCCCCCTATCTGAGATACCTACTGCAGTCCTCATCCTCCAACATACAACACCCGTTCTGCCAGTCACATTCTGATAAACAGTTCCCAAAGCACACAGATCCCTGGGTCGCTCCTCTTTTCAGTTCTCTGCAGCTAAGGACTGGAACGAGCTGCAAAAAACACTCAAACTGAACCGTTTTATCTACATCTGTTCATTCAAAGACTCAATCATGGACACTCTTACTGACAGTTGTGGCTGCTTTGAGTGATGTATTGCTGTCTCTACCTTCTTGCCCTTTGTGGTGTTGTCTGTGCCCAATAATGTTTGTACCATTGTTTGTGCTGTGTCATGACTCTCCTTTGAGGATCCAAAGATCAGGTTACAGTGGATCAGCGTCTACAGAGCCCTCTCACCCACAGAGGGGGGAAGGGATTGATGTGGAGGGTTTTATGACACCTCACGTCGATCATAAATTGTAGGCAGCAGACGACTCCTTTTGGTCTCTAGTATGGGTGAATGGAATGTCTCTTTGTTACAGAAGATTTTGCCACAAACATAATATCCAACAAGGAACACTGGGACAATATATTTCAACATCTGAATGTTGGGAATGATGAAAGATGGAATTTGGAAAATAAATGTCTATTTTATGATGTCATTAAAAATGGTATAAACACGTTATAACAACAAATGTGTAACTTGAGGAGCTTTTACACTGTGTATATCAGGTTTACATCCTTTACGTGGTGTAGAAAATATCAAGGATGAAGAGAATGTTTTTGTGATGATAGGATTGTGATTTTAGTTCTCTAATAAGATCATAGTAATTATAATACTTTGCCTCTTAACTAGCCATGCCCCAGGGAGCCCAGTGAGCATGTCATCATGATGAAAATGTCCCTTTTACCCAGAGGGTGTAAAAGATTGAGTTAAGAATTAACATACCAGACTAAACGGACCATAAGCTGCAGCTAGGTCACGACCAATGAAAATCAACATGAGGTTGAAGAAGACGAAGTAGCCTCTAACAGTCAATGTTACGGTTGAGTAGCTGTATCTAAGAAAGGGAATTTGAGTATGAACATCTGGTTACTCTTTTCAAATCATCGCCGACTACACTGCTTTCATCACCACTCGGGATCATCGACACGGCTGATTAGCCGTCTTCAGAAGACCACTCTTCCAGAACAAGTGCAAGTAAACAGACAACTAAGAAGGACATTGTGACCTGTTGTGGACAATCAGAGCCTTACACCTGAGAACGAAGGAGAAGGCCCATCCGAAGAAGGCCCAATCGAACCCTTTTCACGAAGGCCTGGGTCCAACAGAGATACACGACAAAGACCTTCAACACGTAAATACATGCATTACTTCTTACCCAAAGAGGCAGCAGTTCGGGGCAAGGTATTAGGGTTACTGTGAGCGTAGTTCCCCAAAGTATCCAAGTGTTGTCTCTCTTTCTCTCTCTCTTTAACTCTCTATCTTTTGTAACAACTGTCATATTGTGTTAGTCCGCCAGGTACCTGTTGTCATCATATTAAGTTTCTAATCAATAACGTATACTGTATGTGTGTGTGTCTGTGTGTATTCTGTGTTATCATTTAGTTTGTTAGTAAATAAATAATGAAATACATTTGTGTGGTACAAAATTATCAGTAAGACTCAGGTTTGTGCAGATTCAAGAAGTCTGCGATGTTCAGAATGAGACTGATATGAGGTAATGATTAATAAGTGACTGTTATCGATATATATATCCTTTAGGTAATTCGGGAGATGGTAACTCGTTAAACAATTTCTCCCGTGGTGCCCCAAAGTCCTAATGAGTTAATTGTTAGATGATTAATTTAATCTGGTAACAATTAAACATAGTAGGTAATTATTCGATAAATAACAGTCATCACATTAATGAGAGTCACATCACAACAGCTGCTACCATGTTGTGCTGCTGCCATGTTGTGTTGCTACCATGTTGTTGTCATGTTGTGTTGCTACCATGCTGTGTTTTTATGTGTTGCTGCCATGCTGTTGTTGGCTTAGGTCTCTCTTTATGTAGTGTTGTGGTGTCTCTCATGTCGTGATGTGTGTTTTGTCCTATATTTTGTATTTATTTTGTATTTTGAATCCCAGCCCCCGTCCCCGCAGGAGGCCTTTTGCCTTTTTGTAGGCTGTCATTGCAAATAATAATTTGTTCTTAACTGACTTGCCTAGTTAAATAAAGGTTAAATAAATAAAAAACTTATTATTTAGCTTACGTTGATTGGACTAAATTGTTTTTGGTATCTTTTAGTTGTCACTGTATTAGATTAAGCAGAGGTGATTTGATGATGTTGAAATTGAAATGGTGTTGGAATAGTGGAGGCAACTCCTGTTTCTTTGCAATTTGTGGTAAATATCTGTGGTTCTAAATCAATAGTTGTTTAGTGGTCCGAAAATGTCGGAAACAATAACTTGCTTGAGGTCATGTAACTGTCTATTACATGCAATATGCTATGTGGACTAAACCGAACAGAGGTTGCTATCCGGTTTTGTGTTAAAACAAAGGTTTGGGTGAATTTATTCTGCAACTGTCTTATTGTCTCGGGCTTTAGGCCTAAATATCACTGTGGCAACATATTACTTAACAGGTTATAGAGAAAACAACACAATTATCACAACACATAGGTTGTAAAATGGCTTTTTTTCTGGCTTCCTCAGTGATTTTACCCACGCACCGCTACTGTAAAAAACATTAATTATGCAAGGAAATAGCTAGCTACTGTAGCTACGTTACTGTAACTGACCACAAACGGCACACAACATAGACTATGTTTGCATGCTGTCAAGACTTTCGATCCCATTTAGCTGGCTAGATATTTGTAATTCTCACAAGTACTTTAGTCCAGATAATCACTAAATACTTGTACCTTCTTATAACTTACAGTAAGTTCGGTGTCGTGGCTACGATGTTGATTGCTTTACATCGAACACAGAAATAACCTTAGACGTCAACGATCAGCTGACTCGAAAAAAAGCAAACAAATCCGAGGGCGTATCTCTGGCAGTGTGCGTCCTGACGTAGTTTCCAAGTACAGTGTCAGGCCAGTAGATGGCAATAAATTACCCCTCGAAAGACAACGATAGAATAAGAAAATAAAGACTTCCGGTTTTGGAGCGCACTTGTAACAAGCTACGAATAATCAACTCTACACGTCAGATATGATGATATAAGGGGAGAGTTCTTCATGTTCTATTTTCAGTTTGGGAAGTTGAACGATGTGTGCCGTGTTTGACGGGACTTCCCTGACAGTCACCATGCAGACCTCTCTCACTCACACACCGCAGAATGCATTTAGGTGAGTTGCTTAGCATAGCTAGATTGCTAGCTAGCTAGCCAGTAGTTGTAGCTATGTGGCTGCTTCCCTACTGTACCAACAAGTTCTAAGGCTGTTATTGTGCTATGGTTAGATGCAGTGGTCAGCATTTTTCAAACATATTTATGAAATATTATAGTCTGAGAGAAAATACAATTGATACCAATTGTTTTTAGACAGAAACGTAACTTTTGTCGTGTGTGTAGCCCCCAGGAACTGTCCCAGGAGATAAAATCCTTCATCAGTGGCGTGGACCAGACCCAGGGTCGTAAACTCAGCGTCCGCGAGCATGCCCGCTGTGCTGTGCGTCTACTACGGTCTGTGCCTGCCTGTCGCGGGGCGGTCCTCGAGCACCTAAGGGGTGTGTACAACGAGCACGTCTCAGCCTTTCTTCACAATCTAGAGACGAACGGCGATGGCGACGGGGACTCCAATCTGGAGGATGTCATCACGGAGGTCCATGGCGTCCTGGCGGAGTTCATTAAGCTCAACCCCCGAGCCTGGGCTCCCCTTGTCTCAACCTGGGCTGTAGACCTGCTGGGGCAGCTGAGCTCCAAGCATGCTGGCCGCAGGGCAGCTCCCCACTCCTCCAGCCTCAACGAGCTGCTGCAGCTGTGGATGTCCTGTGCGGCTACACGCTCCCTCATGGAGGCCTATACCCAGTGCCTGGCGGCCATGATAGCCTGGTGTCCTGACCAATGTGTGGATGCTCTCCTGGACACCTCTGTGCAGCACTCCCCCCACTTCGACTGGGTGGTGGCCCACATTGGATCCTCCTTCCCGGGCACCATCATCAGCCGTGTCCTGGCCTGTGGCCTTAAAGACTTCTGCTCCCACGGGACGGCTGACAAGTGTCAGGGAGACAAGAGCAGCCGAGTGCCTAAGATCGGCTCTGTGGTAGGGATCCTGGGCCACCTGGCGGCGCGGCACTCTGACAGCATCCGGCGGGAGCTGCTGAGGATGTTCCAGGAGAGCCTCAGTCCCCCGACTATACCCCCCAGCTCTGGGTCCACCTCCTTGGAGCACTCAGCCCAGCTCCGCAGAGCCACAGTGCCCTTCCTTCTCCAGCTGGCGGCGCTGTCTCCTTCTCTTCTGGGTGCCGTATCTACAGAGCTGGTGGAGTCTCTACGGCCTCCAGTCTTGCTCCAGCTCCAGGCTGTTCTACAGGGCCTTCCCAGGGACGAGCTTGACAACATGCTGGGGCTGGCTGTCCACCTCATCGCCCAGAGCCCTGCTGGAGGGGCACGCATCCTCCGCTTCCTAGCTGACACGGCCACCCCCGCCTCTGTCATCATCTCCGGCCCCACGTCTTCCCCTCACGAGGGGGTCCGGGAAGCCTGCGACCTCCTCCTCCAGATGCTCCTGCTGCACCTCCACAAGCTGGTCTACACCCGCTCAGAGGGGGACGACGGCTACTACAGCCGCCCCCACTCTCCCTCCTCCCAGGCGCCCCGTGTGGTCCCCTTCCTGGAGGAGCTGCAGTCCCACGTGGGAGAGCTCTGTGCTGAGATGCTGAGACTGGAGAGGAAGCGTCATCTCTGGCTGCACCAGCTGCTGTGTCTGCTGTGTCTGCTGTCTGTATACGGGGGCCCTAGCGTGGCCACGGAGGCCCTCTGTCAGCTGCTCACCCTGGCCCGGAACCCAGACCAGCTGGCCCTGGCCTGGCAGCTCCACACCCCACTGTCCGCCTGCCTGCCGGGCCTCATCCCTGCCGCAGTGACCCGCTGCGTGGCCCAGATCCATACACACACCCTGGGACCCAGGCAGCTCTGCCAGCTCCTTCTCAACCTGGGCTCTGCCATGCAGAGTGTACAGGAGGAGGAGAGGAGGGGTCCAGGAGGAGGCATGGGAGGAGGAGGTGCTAGTCCTCAGTCCTCCATGGCAGTGCAGGTTGGAGCAGCGGTCTCAGGACACCTCCATGACTTCTGTCCTCTGCTCCTCCACGGTGACCCGGCGGTATCCCACGCTGCCGTGCGGCTCCTGTCCCGCAGCCCCCTCCCCCATGCTGCCCTGCCTTCCCACCTGTTGCTTGTTTGTCGGGCTGCTGTCACACACTTCTTTCTGGCGCTGCGGAGGAGAGGAGAGACAGGGAAGGGGAGAGACGAAGGCCAGGGAGGAGAGGCGGTGAACTGTTCGGTGCTCCTCCTGTCCCGTCTGGTAGGTTACTCCCCTCTAACCCTCAAATGTGTCCTGCAGCATCTGGTGGAGGGAGCTCTACATAAAGGAAACGCTGACCTGTTCGGAGGGCAGAGTGAGGACATTGGAGGGGACACCCCCATCTCCCCGTCCCTGGCCCCTGACCGGGGGGGCTCCCTGCTGGACATCAACTGCAGGTTCGGCACCACGGTCAACTTCTCTGGCAGTGTGTGGTCTGTGTTCCATGCTGGGGTGATAGGGAAGGGTCTGAAGCAGCGCAGTGCTACGCCTCACCCCGACGCCGCCAGTGTCATACAGAATGTCCAGACTCTGCTGGCTGTCACTGTCCAGTGCTGCAGCGCACCATCCGGGAATGGCGGCAACGGTGGAGGCACCCGACACCAGCCCTCCGTTCCAGATGAGCCGCCGCCCATCAACGCTGAGGCAGCCAAAATGATGGCAGTGACGCTGGTGGAGTATATCTGCCCCGATGTGGCCAACGGGGAACTGTCATGGCCGCCAGAGGAACATGCACGCACAACTGTAGAACGTGACATACACATCCGCCGCTGCTTCGAGGCCCACCCTGTCCTCTTCCCTTTACTCCATGTTGTGGCTGCCGGGCGTCCTGCTCTCTGTTACTGTTCTGCGGTGCTCCGGGGCCTGCTGGCCACTCTGCTAGCCCACTGGGAGGCTTCGAGGGAGGCTTTGGCGATGGACTCCCCGTGGCACCTCCAGGCCTCCTGCATGCTGGTGTCCTGTATGGGTGAGGGCCAGCTGCTGCCCCCTGTGCTGGGCAACGTCCACGAGGCTTTCCCCTACCTGACGCCGTTCGAAGTGAGGCTTCTCCTCCTGGCTGTGTGGGAATATGTAAGGGGTAACGGCCCCATGCCACAGAAGTTTGTCTTCAGTGCCGAGAAGGGCCTGTTCTGCCGGGATTTCTCGCGGGACGGAGACGTGGCGAGATACGTAGCACCCATTCACAGTGTCCTGCATAAGAACATTGACCGGCTGGGGCATCTATGCTGGCGTTTCCAGCTCTAAACAAGGGAAGGAGAGAACTGATAGAGGGATGCAGAGAAAAGGTGTAAGAAGTGGGACGGTTGGGATTGTTTGTGAAAGATGAGGATAGGGGTGGTTGGTGATGTTGCTTTGCTGTTTTCTTGTTTGTTGCTCTAACTTTAATCTAGATCTGTATGCGCTCTGAAGCATAGTTGAGCATGTTATATCTACTGTTTATCTTTCTCCTGTTTTGTATCATTTTATAGATTAAGTAGAGTTTTGTATGTAGCTGTTACTGTAGGGGGATAAAAACATGTAGTATACCATAAATAAAATAGCAGAAAAAGGAGTGATCATAATTTTGTTGTTTCAAATATCTGGCCTTTGAACTTGACTGTCTACATTTCGAGTTACAGCAGTTCTAAATTTCAATTCAACTTATTTTTTCATGAATTGAAACAGAAGTACAACTTTGTAATGAGAAGGTACATCAATGATAATGTAATCATTTTACATCAACAGCCTGCAGGTATATGATGAATCACACAAATATTCCTTAAAATGTCTTTACATGCAGCACAATTTATGTTTGAACCAGATCTCCTAATAAATGTGCAAGAGTGCAGCAAAGCTGACTGTTATTTTGTCAACCTAGAGGGGAATTCTATCAACACTACACCTTTGACACTTAATGGGCAATTTAATTCATTAATTGGATTTTAATCTGAATTGACTCCAAATGTGCATGCCATTCTAAACAGAGCCATACATATCTGTGAAAGATCATTGTCTCTGACTTCTATATGCTCTGTGCAAATGTTTCACAATGTAGTTTTATATTGGTAGAGCCTGAAGGAAAAATAAGCAAGTGTAGTGCAACCATAGTACAAAATAATCACAGAGAATTGCTCCAGAACTGACCACCTCAAGCTGACGTGTCCTTGTCTGAGAGGATAAAGAAATACAAGGAGGGGATAAACAGGGTGAATAATTCCGGAAGACTCATAAATACAAAATAACAGTTTCGAATCTAATTGCCGATGAAAATTGAATATATAATCAATAAATACTGAAAATAATCCACCAATATCGAATTTCGTCCTACATATTTAAAGACTACAAAAAAATATTGTTACTCCACGATTTTTGTTAGTTTGAGTGAAACGGGGGTGGGCCAAGGTTGAAACTAAACCAAGATGGCCGCCTTCGTAGTAAGGTAAGACAAAGCATTTCGGCGGTTAAATTATACATTTAACTAGTGGTTTCGAAAAATATTTCGCATGCACAGTGATTCGCTTGCTATATCCAAGAGTAGACAGGTCGAGTTATATTTTTACTGTCTCTAGCTAGCAGCAGTCATATCAAGAAGCTCGAGCCTTTAATTGAAATAGCGGCCTGACAGCGCTCTATAAGCAGCTAACGTTAACCTTTCAGGATGATGATCTATCTAGCTAGATAATGATGGACATACATTGGTAACTATTTCGATCGGTGAAATATCATATGTGCGTATCTCTGTCTTGTGTGTCCTACATTTTGTATTACAACGGGGATTTAGGTAGCTAGCAACCGGTGTTGGCTAACTAGCCAGATTTGACAGGACCAAATTGACGTTAGCAGTTAACGTTAGCTATCCAGCTGAATAGCTCTTCCAGCATTTTAGGACGCAGCGAGCGCAAATGACAAGGAGCCAGATAATAGTTTGCCAAAGATGGCCTTTCTATAACCCATGCATACTAGCTAATTAACATATATAGCTAACTAGCTATAACGTTAGTGATTCATCAAACAGTTAGACGAGGTTAATCAACAACAGGATATGATACCCGGAAGCAGCAACTTCGGGTCCTTGAGTACAGCATATATTTTTGTTGTATCCCCAGACAAAAACACTTGATTCAACTTGTCTGAATCACTTCAAAGGTAACGCGTACCTCACATGTGGGGTACAGCATTCATGTTGTGAAGGGTGTGATTGCTATGATGATTTCCTCCTTTTAATGTGATTGTAGTCTAATCGGGTGCACCAGTTGACCAGTAGAATCAGGTCTGCTTGTCTTGGAGCACAACAGACATGTGCTGTTGGGAGTACTCGAGGATCTCAGTTGGAAAATGTTTGACTTGTTGTCAGCGTGATCTATCACTGTAATGTTACAGAGCTGAATGTATGTAGTATTTCTCCACAACATTTACTTCCAATTTTCTGTTTCTCTCATCAGCCCTCTCAAGATGGGGCCTCTGTTAGTGTTGTGGCTGGCTGTCTGCCTCAGTGGGACCTGGGCAGTGGACCGGGGGAACTTCAAAACCTGTGACCAGAGTGCGTTCTGCAAGTGAGTTCTAGATGATACGCAGCTACACCACTTAGCACCTTCATAGAGATTGTACACAGTCAATGAGAGTAGACTGTCAGTCTAAGTAACTGATGGTACCGTGTAAGTCCTCAACAAGTCTACCCCCATTCTCTTCCACACTTATGGTCCAGTGTTCACAATATGTACTTCTACATTCACACAACACAAACCCTAATAAACATGTTTTAACTCTGTGTGTTTGTGCACTCAGGCGTCAGCGAGCATTGAAGCCTGGCCAGTCCCCATACAGAGCCCTGCTGGAGACCCTGGAGCTCACCAACACCAAACTCACACTGCAGCTCATCAATGACAACAACAAGGTTTGTTAGACACACACACAGACTTTAATTCACAGATGATGTAATATGTTATTGTACATCCATCCATACATGTATTAACAGGTGTGCTGAAACCCCTTTGGGTCCTGGTCTCGTCTTTTTTAACACCCCCCCTCTGCCCTGGTCCTTCAGGTGCGTCTGCTGCTTGAGCTCTATCGTCTCCAGGGCAACATGACCAGGGTGAAGATAAATGAATTGAAGCCACTGAAGCCTCGTTTTGAGGTCCCCGATGTGCTCATCAATGACCCTCCCACAGAGCCGTAAGTCTCATAGGGAGCCATCTGGAGTAGTGGATGGGTGACATTGAGCCATGTGGATGGGGATAATTAAAGAATTGGTTAGGACAGAGCCCAGCAATGGAGTTAAAAGATAATGTAGTTAGTGGAGGAAGCAGGAAACCACTACCTGAGGGCATGCAGTAGATAAATTGCCTCGCTCTCAGCAAGTGGTGTATATCGGTTGATAATGTTATAACCTCCAGCACCAAGAGAGAATACATCTGTGTGAATGGACAGTGGAGACGAGATGGCACAGAATAATTTATTTGTTGGGTGTTGTCTGTTTCTTCCATCAATTTACCTATTTCACACATCTCGTTCTCCCTCTCCTTCCTCAGCTTGTCTCTCCTGTCTCGGGATGAGAACGGGGTGGTTCTGTCTTTGGGGGCAGACTCTCAGCGGCTGATCGTCAGCGCTAAGCCGTTCCGATTGGACATCATGGAGGGGCGGGAGGTTCTTCTGTCACTTAACTCCCGTGGCCTGCTGGCCTTCGAGCACCTCCGGATCCGCAAGGATACGTGAGTCACACCCACATCCCACACACCCCTTATTATACATGTTTATTTGTTTTCTTGCTTTTTCACTGCTTGCTATTGTGTTCTCCATTTCATAATTATTTTCCTCCATTCTGTCCCGTTCTTCTCTTCTACCTCTCAGCATCTCCTATAAGATAAAAACCAAAGTTAATAGCATGTGGGAAAACATCAAGTGGGTATTCTCTAGGTAAATTCCTTCACCTTTGTAGGTTTGTATTTGTCTGCTGGCAATGTAGGAGTATGGAATTGAGTTGTAGTTTAGACATCCAAAAATGACATGCTCAAGGATGTGGTGACTTGGGCTGGTAGCATTTTCTGAAATATTTTCCTGTCTAGGCATGAAGGCCAGTTCTAGGCTCACTACCATTTGGTCTGCTCTTTACCTGTCTTCAGAGGAGATGCTCACACGCCTTTTTCCTCCCACATTTCCACAGTTCTCTTGACTTCAAGATACAGCCATTTCACCACACTGTTGACCCAACAGTCATGTGATATGTAGAGGCGGCCTAGTCTAATCCCATAGCACTGAGTAGACCACGATGTCTCCCCTCTCAAGGCTTGTTTGTTCCGGTCAGTGTGTGCTTTCACAGGGGTAGTATGTGTTCGCTGAGAAAGTCTGTGTAAGGCAGGGTACCGGTAGTCACTTGGGGTTAGTCCCTTGGTGTTTACCTCAAAATAACCACAAGGTAGGGAATTGTTCTCCTCTTGTTCCCCTTTGTCATTAGAGTGAAATCTTAAAAGGTTAAAAGTAGGTTGACACTAACACTATTTTGATTCTAGTGAGAAGGCTGTGTGGGGTCATGATTTTCCTTCTGTTCTCTTTTCCATGTGTGCCTCTTGTACCGTTTTGGGATTTTTATTTACTCAGTTGTCAGCAAGTTGTGTCTGTTTCTCTCTCTCCCACAGTAAGGTTGACCCAGAAGGAACTGAGAATAAAGAAGAAACTGAGGCTGCCAACGAACCGGCAGAAGGAGAGGAGGTATGGGGGGAGGTAACACTGTAACGAAGGTTTCCCCCAGGCTTTTGATTAGGATCAGTAAACTGAACAAAAGATGCAGTTAAAGGGTTTTTTAACATTGCTTTCTGTTGTAACATTACTGCCCCTGGGCTGAAATCAACTCCTTTCTGTTGTAACATTACTGCCCCTGGGCTGAAATCAACTCCTTTCTGTTGTAACATTACTGCCCCTGGGCTGAAATCAACTCCTTTCTGTTGTAACATTACTGCCCCTGGGCTGAAATCAACTCCTTTCTGTTGTAACATTACTGCCCCTGGGCTGAAATCAACTCCTTTCTGTTGTAACATTACTGCCCCTGGGCTGAAATCAACTCCTTTCTGTTGTAACATTACTGCCCCCGGGCTGAAATCAACACCTTTCTGTTGTAACATTACTGCCCCTGGGCTGAAATCAACCCCTTTCTGTGGTAACATTACTGCCCCTGGGCTGAAATCAACCCCTTTCTGTTGTAACTAGAGATGAAATGGTATGAGAATTTCATATCACGATTATAGTGACCAAAATGATCACGGTTATCAGTATTATCGTGGTATTAAAACGTGCTGGACATGTTCAGAAAGTCCTGATACACACACACACTGAAATCATTTCACCAAGTTTTATATTGAAAACCAACAAACAACGAATTAGCAGCACTATGCACTTTTTGTGTGCATAAACATTAAAATAATATCATTAACATTAAAGATGGCGCCATGAGCGGTAAGAGTTTCCCTAGTGCAGGTTTAAATGAACACAACCTAAAGGAAGAAAATCAAATGTGCATATAAAAGCAACACAAGTAAAGCAATGTGCATGTAAGAATAATACAACCATATGTAAACACATCCAACGTGTAGGTGTTGACATTAAAATGACAACACAAAATATGTAATCAAATGAACAGCACTGATTGTATGTCTGTTCTCTCCATAAAGAAACAAGGTGCTGCTGGCCTAACATCCTGCATGTATGCGTCGTTCACTTGAGATTGAAATGTAAAAATGTCAGCATATTTACTTTGTCTGGTTTAAGTAGTGATCTGCGAGGAGAGACGATGTGCCCGCTGGCACTGAACACTGATGGCACACTGGTTGCTGGGATGTACAAAAGCTTCCTGGCAAGGTGAGGCAGCTCTGATACATGGCCCCTCCACCACACCAGTGGATCCTCTTCTGCTGGAATGGGTGGGGCCCCTCCACCACACCAGTGGATCCTCTTCTGCTGGAATGGGTGGGGCCCCTCCACCACACCAGTGGATCCTCTTCTGCTGGAATGGGTGGGGCCCCTCCACCACACCAGTGGATCTTCTTCTTTCACTCTTTCTTCTGGGGTGGTCGGAATCTGACCCTCTTCACCTCTCTGCTGCCTTGAGGTAATCTTTCTCAGCAACCCAGCCAGGCCTTTCCCCTCTGATGCCGCTGTGGGGGTGTTGGTGGTGCTTTGTGGTTCTTCCCTGACTTGTGCAGCTGGCAGCTTCAAGGCCTCCTGGACACAGCTGTCAGTGTCAACTTGTGCAGCCTCAGGCTCATCTAAAAAGCTCCCTTTGAAGCAGGGGGTCAATGAAACAAGCCATGTGCATGACTCTTTGCTTAATGTGTATCTGTTGTTAAGGTCTTCTCTCATTACCCTTTTCATCTCATTGGTCAGGGATGGATCCATATCCTTTTCCACCAGAACATCACGGGTGATGTGGTCCAGGACAGGCTTGATGGCAGACGGTGTCACTCATGTCTCTGAGGCAAGTGCATCTGTAAACTTGCTCAGAGGTTCAAGGAGCTGGCACAGTTGCTCCCATAACACTTATGTCGGCATCCTTGGGCATCAGGTGCCATGTTCCTCTTTCTCCAGCTAGTGATGCACAGACTGGCTGCGGAAAAGCTCAAGCATCTTGTGTGTAGATCCCCATCGGGTCACCACATCATGGATCAGGGCCTTCTGTGGCATGTTGAGGGCAGCTTGCTTTTCTCTCAGTTCTCTCCTTCCAGCTCAGTGAGAAGCCTTGGACCAGATGACGGCAGGCCATGACTGTTGTGTCAACTCTCTGAATTTTCAGAGCCTTTGAGATGGCCAGGTTCAAATTATGGCCAAAGCACCCAAGCCACAGATCTGTGAACTCTTCAAAAGTCTTGGTCATGTTTGTTGTGTTGTCGGTGGTTATGCAGACCAGGTCTTTCTTGTTGATTCCAGCATATTCTCAAACTCTGTGAGCTGAGTGGTCTTCTGGGAAGAACTGTATTTCCAGGCAGTTTTGATTCCAGTTGCCAGGCTGGGATGAGGTAATGGATAGTGAAGCTGATGTATGGTTGACCACCCCGGATTTCACTGGTCCAGAGGTCAGTAGTTGCAGCAAACCATGTGCCCTGAGCCAAACTTTTTCCAACATCAGCTTTAACCTGGTTGTACAGGTTTGGGATTTCAGTCTTGGACAATAATGTTTGTGATGGCATGTTGTAGTGAGTCACGGCAACCTTCATCAGCCTCAGAAAGCCAGGGCTCTCAACAATTTGAAATTGCATCATGTCCTTTGCAATATGAAAGGGCTGCGGTGGGGTCTTGAGCATGTTTTGATGTGGGTGCATAAGCTGCCTGCCTTTTTAATACTTGCTCAGTGTCTGTGTCACAACTGTAGATGAGGGACCAGTAGAATCACTGGGTTTGCCTGCTGCATGCCCACTCTGTAAACAAAGGAATAGCAAATGTATTATTATTGGTGTTACATTATTATTATTCACACAGTCTATCTTCTGTGTTGCATTTGAGTATATGCAATGACCTCATCCACAATGTACATAAACACATGAGTCTTAAGAAGACGATCCTAGTTATTGCAATGAGCCCAACAAATGACATAAATACAGGAGTCTTGTACAGGAGTATATAGTGTTTCTCCTTTTGGAACACTTTTACAACCTAGTCGATGACTGACGGATTTTAATTGAACAAAATGTTGGTTAAATTAAATTGCATAACGTGTTATCGTGTGCAATGGGCGAATAGTCTGCAGATGTAACGGATGTGAAATGGCTAGCTAGTTAGCGGGTACGCGCTACTAGCGTTTCAATCAGTTACGTCACTTGCTCTGAAACCTAGAAGTAGTGTTGCACCTTGCTCTGCACGGGCCGCGGCTTTTGTGGAGCGATGGGTAACGACGCTTCGTGGGTGTCAGTTGTTGATGTGTGCAGAGGGTCCCTGGTTCGCGCCCGAGGTCGGGGCGAGGGGACGTACTAAAGTTATACTGTTACACAGACACACGGCGCATATAGCAGCAGAACAACGTGTAGTATTTTTTATAAGAGTAGGTAACTGACATTTTCAGTTTACATTATTGACAAGCTATTAGCAAGACAAAACATGACATTTTCCCCCATTCCGAAGTCCCTACATCATGCATTGAGCTAAAAGTTAACTTACTCTGCATTCGCTATAAAGTAGTGGGTGGTGGTTACGAAGATGACTCAAGAGATTTGAATTGTTGCCCCCTTATGTGCATTTTTTGGTTGTTGCATATTCTGCAGACAGGGTGACCATCTTCGATTAAATTTCCCTCAGCACTCTTGTAAAACCCAAAATACGACCACACTTCAGATTGGGTCCTCTTAGATGGCAGAAAAATCTCCCGAGCGCTGTCACTGCCTTCCGCCATGTTTTTACACGAAACAAAACCCACGTTGCATGCTGCGCCAGACTGTTGCTAACTTTGGTTGATGTTGAACAGCGTTTACTGTGAGTTTTTCAAACCGTGGTAATCAAACACGGTTTTAATGGTTATTTGAAACGGTAATACTAACCATCGGGAATTTTACCATGGTTTATCGTGAAGCCGGTAACCATTTCATCCCTAGTTGTAACATTACTGCCACTGGGCCGAAATCAAACCCCTTGTTGCTGTTCCCATTATCTCTCGCACCACAATGCTCCTCTGCAATTATTTCCATCTGTCTCTACCTTTGTTCTTTTGTTCCTTCCTACCTAGAAGGCGAAGGAGGATGAGAAAGTGGAAGATGGAATGTGGGAGGAGACATTCAAATCGCACACAGACAGCAAACCCAATGGTATGTATACTTTTCTGTGGACCCGTAATTTCAATTGACTGGTGGAAGAGGCGGCTTGCAGTTGAATAATTGGTATTCTGATGCTGAGTACTCACTGCTCATCTCCTGGAGATATTATTTTATGATTGATTGAGTTTTATGACTTGCTTTAGGCACAGTGACCAGTCAGTGTTGATTTTGTTTTTTTGAGTGTATCTTGATTGGCTGTTCTCTCTTAGGCCCTTCCTCCATCAGTCTAGACTTCTCTCTGCCAGGGGTGGAGAACGTCTATGGCATCCCAGAACACGCAGACAGCCTCAAACTCAAAGCCACTGAGTAAGTGACTGACATAGGCCATGACATTGGTTAATCCGCCATCGATAAAAGACAGTACTGTGCAGCCGTATTCATCGACCTGGCCTAGGTTTTTGACTCTGTCGATCACCATATTCTTATCGGCAGACTCAACAGCCTTGGTTTCTCAAATGACTGCCTCGCCTGGTTCACCAACTACTTCTTAGAGTTCAGTGTGTCAAATCGGAGGGCCTGTTGTCCGGACCTCTGGCAGTATCTATGGGGGTTACATCGGGGTTCAATCCTCGAGCTGCCTCTTTTCTCTGTATACATCAATGATGTCGCTCTTGCTGCTGGTGATTCTCTGATCCACCTCTACACAGACGACACCATAATGTATACATCTGGTTCTTCTTTGGACACTGTGTTAACTAACCTCCAGATGAGCTTCAATGCCATACAACACTCCTCCCGTGGCCTCCAACTGCTCTTAAATGCAAATAAAACTAAATGCATGCTCTTCAACCGATCACTGCCCACCCGTCTAGCATCACTACTTTGGAAAGTTCTGACTTAGAATATGTGGACAACTACAAATACCTAGGTGTCTGGTTAGACTGTAAACTCTCCTTCCAGACTCACATTAAGCATCTCCAATCCAAAATTAAATCTTGAATCGGTATCCTATTTCGCAACAAAGCATCCTTCACTCATGCTGCCAAACATACCCTCGTAAAACTGACCATCCTACCGATCCTTGACTTCGGCGATGTCATTTACAAGATAGCCTCCAACACTCTACTCAGAAAGACTGCATTCAGTTATCACAGTGCCATCCGTTTTGTCACTATAGCCGTATATACTACCCACCGCTGTGACCTGTATGCTCTCGTTGGCTGGCCCTCGCTTCATATTCGTCGCCAAACCCACTGGCTCCAGGTCATCTATAAGTCTTTGCTAGGTAAAGCCCAGCCTTATCTCAGCTCACTGGTCACCATAGCAGCACCCACCCGTAGCATTCACTGGTCACCCCCAAAGCCAATTCATCCTTTGGCCGCCTTCCAGTTCTCTGCTGCCAATGACTGGAACGAATTGCAAAAATCACTGAAGCTGGAGACTCACATCTCCCTCACTAACTTTAAGCATCAGCTGTCAGAGCAGCTTACAGATCATTGCACCTGTACATAGCCCATCTGTAAATAGCCCACCCAACTCCCTCATCCCCATATTGTTATTGTTTTCTTGCTCCTTTGCACACCAGTATCTCTACTTGCACATTCATCTTCTGCACATCTATCACTCCAGTGTTTAATTGCTAAATTGTAATTAGTTTGCCACTATGGCCTATTTATTGCCTTATCTCCCTTATCTTACCTCATTTGCACAAACTATATATAGACTTTTCTATTGTGTTATTGACTGTACGTTTTGTTTATTCCATGTGTAACTCTGTTGTGTCGCACTGCTTTGCTTTATCTTGGCCAAGTCGCAGTTGTAAATGAGAACTTGTTCTCAACTGGCCTACCTGGTTAATAAAGGTGAAATAAAAAATTGAGACTGTAGTTAACTAAGACCTACTGCATGTTTTCAGATGGTTATCTAGTGTATGTGTTTTCTAACGGTGAAGGACATCCTTATATGCATTTGATTTTATATTTTTCAACATTGTGGGTTGAAGATTTTTAAATAACACGAAATGACCGACTATAT
The DNA here is from genome assembly GCF_016432855.1 of Salvelinus namaycush. NCBI lineage: Eukaryota > Metazoa > Chordata > Actinopteri > Salmoniformes > Salmonidae > Salvelinus > Salvelinus namaycush. The sequence goes on from NC_052323.1 coordinate 21,542,846, forward strand.
GACAATAATATATATGCGTTTTCCAGTGGAGGGGATCCATACCGGTTGTTTAACCTAGACGTGTTCCAGTATGAGGTGTTCAACCCTATGGCCCTGTACGGTGCCATCCCTGTCATGCTGTCTCACAGTGCACAGCGCACCATGGGCATCTTCTGGCTCAACGCTGCTGAGACCTGGGTGGACATCAGCTCCAACACCGCCGGCAAGGTAAGACCGACACACACACACACACACAGTCAGTCAATCCTCTTTCTCCAGGTTCTGAGTGAGACAAACACATCTGAGCCACCCTGTGAATAGACTTTGAAGGGTACAGTCAGAGAGAACACACACCCTCTTACCCCTACGCTGGTTCTCTCTGGTTATGCAGACAGTGTTTGGCCAGATGCTGGACTACGTTCAGGGCTCCAGTGAGACGCCACAGACAGACGTGCGTTGGATCTCAGAGAGCGGCATCATCGACGTCTTCATCATGCTGGGACCCACTCCCGCTGATGTCTTCTCCCAGTACGCCTCACTCACAGGTCAGACTCCCACTACCGAAACCCAGTTCATATTCCCAGTCCAGTCTATTTCCCCTACCCTCATCACCCTCACACACCTAGTCTCTCTAGGCAGACTGTTTGCTTCCGGCAATGTATCAACGCTCCAGCTAAAAGCTCTGGCATCAATTGGAACCGAGAGGACCAGTCGGAAATGGGACTCGTCACCAGTAACGTCGCTGCCGTATCCGCTTGTTGCCCTAGCAATTTGTTTTTCTTCAGGAATTGTTACTAATGTATATATATATATATGGACTTCTTAACTTGCCACTGGCCCATCTAGTGGAAACCACTCAACTCTGCCTTCAGGAGAAGATTCATCCCAATAAACGTCAACCAACATCTTAGGAGGCCACTCCCCAGAATATTTTTCTCCCATTTCAAATGTCAGAGAACCTGACATCCTCCCCAGGCCTTGTGCCTTTGCATATAGGTACCCAGGCCTCCCCTCCCCTGTCTGCGCTGGCCTGCCACCAGGGTCCCTCATAATACAACAGTCTGTATATGACCACCCAGCTCTCTCCCCCCACCAGGTACCCAGGCCTTCCCTCCCCTGTCTGCGCTGGCCTACCACCAGTGCCGCTGGAACTACAACGACCAGGAGGATGTGGCGGCGGTGGATCAGGGCTTCGACGACCACGACATCCCCTACGACTTTATCTGGCTGGACATAGAGCACACGGACGGCAAGCGCTACTTCACCTGGGACCATCACAAGTTCCCCCAGCCCAAAGACATGCTGCAGGGTCTGTTAGACAAGAGACGCAAGGTGAGCACATTCATGTGTTACAGCTGTCTGGCCAGGGCTCCTTTGTAGTAGACGTTTCTGGGTTCTGTCGACTGGATGAATGGAGAAAGTAAAAGGTTCTGAGACACATTGACAAGTCATCTCGTTTCATTTTTGCTATTTTCCTTCTCCCTCATGTTCTCCCTGTACAATTTAGATGGTGACCATTGTGGACCCCCACATCAAGGTGGACAGCAGCTACAAGATCCACAATGAGATCCGCTCCAAAGGCTTCTACGTCAAAAGCAAAGATGGCGGAGACTATGAGGGCTGGTGCTGGCCTGGTAAGAGATGGCGAAATTGGTCTGACCCACAATCAAAGGAAGAAAATGAATTGCAGCTACACATTGCGTAAAAACACATTGCAATTACTCAACATCTCTCTCTAATCTTTCTTCTTTCTATTGTAGGTAATTCTGGTTACCCAGACTTTACCAACCCTGAGATGAGAGCTTGGTGGGCCAGTATGTTTGCCTACGATCAGTATGAGGTAAGTCCCTTCTGCCCGGGTTTGACCCATGTGTCGTTCTTTTGATGAAATATCTCTTCCCCCATCTCTGATCTCAGGGTTCCATGGAGAACATGTATACATGGAACGATATGAACGAGCCGTCAGTGTTTAATGGACCAGAGGTCACCATGCATAAAGACGCCCTGCATGGGAACTGGGAGAACCGTGACCTCCACAACCTCTACGGATTATACGTGGTGAGTGTTTGACCGTGTTGTATGTGCACATCTTCACTCTAGTAGAACTTGGACTTGCAATGGTAGACTTTTTCTTGAATAATAGAGTCGCACATTATATATCTATCCCAGTAATTTATTGGGTAAAACACCGTCTCGGCATCATTTTGCCTTCTTCAGGGTGATGTCATGAATGCTTGAATCAGGTTATGTAGACAAAATATGCAATTAGTGCAACCAATGACAATAGAGAGGGGTGTGTCATAATTATTAGGTTGATTAGAATGAATTGAGTGAAACTGTTAAAAGACAATAGGTTACAGCATATAGAATATATTAGGCTGTTATCATATGGAAACATAATTAGATATTTTACATAATATTAGCATCAACATACATTGTTTCATTTAATTTCACATATATGAAATGTTTTCCAATGTAATTTTTGTTCCATGTTATCATTTGGTTCAACCATAATGCATAATAAGCATCACCAACAGGGGGAACATATTGAGTGTACGCTGATAAGCTGTAGAAAGAATACATTTTAAGCAGTAAGGCCCGAGGGGATGTGGTATATGGCCAATATACCACGGCTAAAAGCTATTAATTTGCGCAACGCAGAGTTTCTGGAGACAGCCCTTAGCCGTGGTATATTAGCCGTGGTATATTGGCCATATATCACAAATCCCTTGCTATTATAAACTGGTATCCAATGTAATCAGACCAGTAAAAATAACTTTTATCATAACCGTGGTATACGGTCTGATATACCACGGCTGTCAGCCAATCAGCATTCAGGGTTCAAACCACCCAATTTATTAGACTTGTTCATAAAGAAGAGAAAATAATTGTTCATGAGAAGGGCCTGAGATCAAAGTCAATATTAAGACCACTAGGGGTCAATGTTTTTAGACAGGATATCCAGTAAGCCTCCCTCTGTAGTAGTAGGAGCTCCATGTTACCTCTACTTTTTCTTGAAGAAATTACTGTTAATGTTTCTACCGAGCTTTGCTGCTTGAACTTGCAGTAACCACCTCTTCTCTTTCCCTCAGCAAAGGGCCACAGCAGAGGGTCTGATTGAGCGCTCAGGGGGAGTGGAGAGACCTTTTGTCCTGGCCAGAGCCTTCTTCGCTGGCTCCCAGCGCTACGGTGCTGTGTGGACAGGTGATAACGCTGCTGAGTGGGACCATCTGAAGATCTCCATCCCCATGTGTCTCAGTCTGGGCTTGGTTGGTGTCTCTTTCTGTGGAGGTGAGTCTGACTCAGTCTTAGCTAATACCACTAGTTTCCTCTCCACTAAAAGCCACAGCTAAGCAATTAATACATTCAGATTTTATTTTGGCGTTATCTGCTTTTTTACATGACTTGTTTACATTACATTATTAAGGTTCATTGCCTGTTTGTTTACACCTCAACACATTGAACATTGTTATCTCTGTACCACTCCTCATCCTCCTCTCTCTCCCTCTCCTAGCTGATGTGGGTGGCTTCTTCAAGTCTCCCAGTACTGAGCTCCTGGTGCGTTGGTACCAGACGGGGGCATACCAGCCCTTCTTCCGGGCCCATGCCCATCTGGACACCCCCCGCAGAGAGCCCTGGCTGTTTGGCCCCGAGAACACTGCTCTGATCAGGGAGGCTGTCCGCCAGCGCTACGCCCTCCTGCCTTACTGGTACCAGTTGTTCTACCACGCCCACCACTCTGGCCAGCCCGTCATGAGACCCCTGTGGGTGGAGTATCCTCAGGATACGGCCACGTTCTCCATGGATGACCAGTTCCTGCTTGGTGAGTGAGATCATGTTATTCCCTAGTATAGCTCAGTGTCAATAGATATTCCTGTCTTTGTGTACCTTTTATGGCTGATATCATGACTGAGTCACGTTCCTTCTATCCTGCTGTTTCAGGGAGAGATCTGCTGGTACACCCCGTGACTGAGGAGGGGGCTAGGGGTGTTACTGCCTACCTGCCTGGAAAAGGAGAGGTGAGTCTCTCTCAGGAACTGTGATAACGTTATGTCACTATTATAACAGTCTTATGTAGGTTATATGTCAGCCATCTAATTGAAACCCTCTCCTAGCTGCTCTGTTCTGTGTCCTTCAGGTCTGGTTTGACGTCCACACGTTCCAGAAACACAACGGAGCCCAGAACCTCTACATCCCTGTCACCATCAGCTCTGTAAGAAACTCTACAACACATTCACTAACAACCAGTCAGTCACACCCAGTGGGCTACATGCTTAGTTAAACAGTCACATACAGTTAAGACCATATCCTGAAAGTTCTGTTGAGAGAACTGGGTAAGATTGGAAAGACACTCCCTGACTGACTCTCTCTCCTTACCAGATTCCGGTATTCCAGCGCGGTGGTTCCATTATTCCCAGGAAGGCCCGGGTTCGAAGGTCATCATCATGCATGGAACACGACCCCTACACCTTATTTGTTGCTCTCAGCCCCAAGGTAACACAAACACACACTTTGTCACTTATACTGTTGCCCCCATTTGGATGGGTTCAGGATTTGACCTTTAAACATTTTCAAATGTTATGTCTGTTAGCGATTTGCCCAGGGTGAGCTCTACATAGACGACGGCCACACCTTCAACTTTGACAAACAGAAGCAGTTCATCCACAGGAGATTTTCCTTTGCCAATAATGCCCTGTCCTCCAGGTCTGTCAAATAATTTCTCTCACATATTATGTTTATTTTCATTGTTAGTCTCCTTGATTTTTGTCTATGTTGAATGTAACTCTGAATTCTCTCTCCCTGCAGGAACCTGGCCCCTGGCTCTCAGTTCACCACTTTTTCCTGGGTTGAGAAGATTGTCATATTGGGGGCCAGTAAGCCCAGCAAGGCCACTCTGAAGACTCCTGGTGAGTTTTTCCAGTGTCTTATTCATATTATGGGTTAGTGTACCAAGTTAAGATGCCAGTACGTCATTGTGTTTGAATGTTTCCTGTTTTCACACCCTAGTAGGCAATTATGAGATGGAAACAGTTGGCCAAAAACTGTAATTCTTTGTGGATATTGATTACTGTGTGTAAAATGGCAGGTCTGTCTCAAATGACTGTTATTGATCTATTCTGATGTCTTTTCTCTGTAGATGGCAAGGAGAGTCTGCTGGAGTTTGAGTTTGATGCCTCCATGTCGGTGTTAACCCTTCGCAAACCGGGTGTCAACGCAGGGCTGGACTGGACTGTGGTGCTTCAGTAACAATGGAGAAGTGGGAGGACGACGACTGAACCGGGCTGAACGAGAGATGGAGGGACTTAGTGGACACGGGTTGCAATTGTAACGCACCAAGCAATATATTTGACGAAACTGCTTTAATGTGGTACACAGACTGGACAGGGGATAGAGGACTATCCAAACACACAATATTTCATACCAAGCTTGCATACCAACACTGCCTGTAGATCTTAACCCGTGTCTCTTCCATGTCCATCTTGCGTTCAGTCAAACTGACAGTTGGTCAACTTACTGAAGGGTTGCTAGGCAGATTTATTGTTAGTTGCATTTTAGGGAAATTCTTCACAGTTCAAATCATGATGTTGTAGTGAATGTTTGGAAGTACTCAAAGACATTCAAGTCTGATGGATGATTATTTTAGGTTTTCTGTCAAGTATGCTTTAGATGTAAGAGATCATTGAATAAGTTTGCTGACAACAAAATTAAGACACTCATTCAGAGGCTGTAGTGTAGTTAGTATGTGTTAATAATTCCATATCTGGCCATGTCTTATGACTTTAAATTCTTATTTCTTCTTATTTCATGTTTTCATTCCATTACCCCCTGTAATTACTGAAGAGCAATCAACAGGAAAGCCAAACCGCTCCCTTTACTTTCAACTCGTGCCACATTCTATTCAGGTTTTATTAGAAACTCCACCAAGCAACAATGCAGCACTGATCCAAGACTATCTGTAAATGTTGTGGCATTTCTCTTCTTATTGCCATAAGGTGTATTGAGTCTTACCTCTGATATCCCTAATTTAAGGTTACTCATTCCTTCTTAGTTTATCCCCAAATTAGTTTCTGGTAAGATTGTGTGCACTTACATCAGTCATTACTATGGCATGTTTTTATGTACTGGTGGTAAAAGACAAACACATGGTCAGTAACAACTTAATGGAAGGGGATTTGGCTTTTTAAGTTTGCTCATATTGGAATTATTCAGGGGTTAGGACCACTGACTTTGTGGAAACTCATCCTAATAACATGTTTCTGTTCTGACTTGTTCAATTTGTTTACTTGATTATCAAATGCACTTGAAGAGAGGAAGGTGAGAGCTTTTTGTCCAGATTGAACTCAAAGCAGTTAGGGTCAGGCATTGGGTTTAGATTGTGGGTTGGGGTTCATGGTCCAGTGTCTTCAGAGTGTCTCAAGCTCTTAATATTTTTCATAAAATTTGTCAATGTATTTAATGTGACTAAGAAAATAAATAATGATATATTTAGTTAGTTTACAAAGATGCAGTTAACTCTGGAGACAAGGGACTGGTCCTCGTTAATAATAGCATCTCTTTATGGGGTTGTTGCGTTCCCTACTGTCCTTGGCGATAAAGCATTTTAGAATAGTTTTTCTTGATTTCTTTTGTGGTTTAGAATTAAAATCTTACTGCAACATTCTCAGTAAGTGTGTTGGAACCAGGAAGGAAGGAGGCCAGTTGTATGTGATAAGATGGCAGACCAAGTGTGAGAGAGCATTGTTGTTTTTAATCATATGAATTCATGCAGCTTACGTAGATAGGACTGATAATAAAGTAACTACATTCCCAATACAATGTCTTGATTTATTGTACATAAGAAATATATTTTGTAAACCTAAAGCTTTTCAATACAATTGTGTCTCTGCAGAATATGAATTTGGACTACAATAATACCGGACGTTTTTAAGAAAGGCTGGTTTATATTATTCCTATGAATACTTTCTGTGAAAAATGTCAACTGACCCTAAATCAACGCTCGGTGGCAATTTTATTCGGTCAATTCTATTCGGGATCCTAGGAACATACCTACTACCCTAAACTGTAACCCAGAGATGCAACATCGCGAGACTTCCGAAAACACTTGCAAAATAGACCAAACAGACCATGCTAGGGTTTGGGGTTTGAGTAGTCAATGAGAGAAGTGAAACATTCTTCCTTATTAAGATAATTTTCTCGAAATCTAAAAGCACAACATAGATTCGAGCCAATTAAGTAGTTGAACGTGACATGTTATCATTTCCGTCAAAAACAACTTTATATCGAAGGAGTTTTGATTTGACGGCCTGCACATGTGCAGTTCGACGGGAGACGACCGATTACTTGTTTCACCACAGGTGGCCGGTGGCACCTACATTAGGGAGGACGGGCTCATAGTACTGGCTGGAACGGAATAAATTGAATTGTATCGAACACATTAAACACACAGTTTCCATGTGTTTGATACCATTCCAAGCCATTAAGAGCCGATCACCCTTCGGCAGCCTTGTGGTAGACGTCATGAGCTTTGCTAGCCAACGTCGCAATGACATCGCCTACAAGTGTGATCGGGGATTTCTATTGAATAAGCAGTTTAAGCCTATATTCATACTGTACGGTTTGTGCCGTAACTTTAACACCTACTCTAACCTTAACCTATTTTAAATGTCAACTGTAATGGGGGGGTATGGCCGTCCCAAGGATCCCGGATAGCACTGACCAATGTTACCACAGCCACAAAGTCAAAATGGGCTATATCGTCAACGTTCATGAAAACAAACATTTTTCGTCTAAATGTAAAGTTATGGTTAGTCATTAGGTTAGCAGAGTGGTTAAGGTTAGGGTTAAAATCAACATTTTAAAGAAGATAAATAGGGTTTGGGTTAGAAATAGGTGGGGTTTATGACTTTGTGGCTGTGATAACTAGTGACTACCTCTTGCAGAAGGTACTTGTCGCATAGGAGTGACGTAATTCTGTCATTTTCAAACATGGCGGCCGAAGGCTCGGATTTAGAAGACCTGAGCAGCAACGGGCTAATGGAGGGTCCTTCGGGTTGTAAAAACATTAAATAATACAAATATATTGATGAAGCTATTCGATAGTGACGTAGAGATCATATGAATAGTCATTTGTAAGTTCACAGGTCAGCTAGCAGTCGCAACGACGCATGTGAAACGATGGCTAGCTTTCTAAACTAGCCGACATGGCTAACATGAATTTCTGTTGCGCAAACTGGCGAAACAGAAATGGTCTTTCCCCTAGCTAGTACCAGAGTAAATCAACCAGCTAGTACTTGCTAGCCCGAGTATTTTGTTATGGTATATTAATCTAATCTAACGACTGTAGAAGCAGACATAAATCGCTGTTACCCTGCAGAATTTCAGAAGTTTATGCCGTTTGTTGACATTGCCGACGTCATGATCTCTGTGTAGTATGTTGAAATCCTAATGAATGAATGGCTAAAAACACTATCAGTGACTGGAATTTCCTTTATAATGGCATTAATTTACATTTAGTCTGTAAATTACATCTGCTTATGCATTATCGAGCAGGCCAGCCATTTCTTTGTGTTATAGATAAAACCATTTTCTTCCCTGTGTAACTTTCTCAATTTCTCATTTGAAAGCTCCGGAAGCCACGGAGGCTGTACAACCTCCAACAGAGATGGAAGAGGTATCAGAGGAGAATGGTGGAGAAGAGGCTTCAGAAGCAGCAGCTGCGACAGCATACAACATGCCTCTGGTGGAGAATGAGGAGGAAGAGGACGGAGAGTTGCCGGCGGACTTTGACCGACTCTGGAAGCTGGCCCATGACAATCCACAGGATTTTTCTAGCTGGACTGACCTGCTGCAGTACAGTGAGCAAGAGGTGAGGAGAGCTGAGGGGACAGACAAGATTCCTATTGCCATTTTGACATAACCAAGATCTTCTGCATGAATAATAAATGCGTAGCTAACCATATCACTGTTGTTAAGGAATGCAGTGTTGAAGTTGAAACCAACACTTCACATCAATAATGATTTAAACTAAACTGACAACTAAACTCATTGTTACTTGGTGAATTTGCAGCTAACCCAGATTTCTAATGGTCCCCAGAGTCACATGACAGCATCACGTCGAGCGCTGGTTGCCTTTCTGGCGCGTTACCCCCTGTGCTACGGATATTGGAAGAAGTTTGCCGACTTGGAGCGACGTGCAGGCTACACCAACAAAGCTCAGGAGGTATGATGAAGAAGAGTGTTTGGTAAAAGTGACACGGATGTGTGTCTTGTAGTGCTAAGCGATTAGTGATTTTTTTGGTTTGTTTTGGTTAGATTATTTTTTTAAACAATCACTGTTTTCGATTTCTCTTTCAATCATTTTTTTTAACATGAAGTGCATTATGAAATACCTATTTAATGGAAATTTGAAAGCCAAAAATAGCAAACATTCAATTGCCAAAACATTGAAAATATTCATTGTCTCTGGGACTCCATATAGAAAAAAAGGAAATTATTATGGGACTCCCAATCACAACCGGCCATGATTGGGAGTCCCATAGGGCGGCGCACAATTGGCCCAGCGTCTTCCGGGTTCGGATTATGCCGGGGTAGGTCGTAATTGTAAATAAGAATTTGTTCTTAACTAACTTGCCTAGTTAAATAAAACATTTGACTAATCTCTGCACAGGCAGTAGCATCCTGCCAGCCAACCATCTACCGTTATCTCTGTGCTCCCCATACTGAACTGTCGGTAGTCATTCTATTTAACTAGCCTGCCTAAGTATGCTGTCTGACAATTATTTTACTTGTTTTTCAAAGTAGATAAGCTATTCTTTCACGAACTGTCTCTCTCTCTCTACTAAATGGAATTCCAGTAATTGAACCGATGTCGGTCAATTAGTTGTTTAATAACCAGCATCTGCTATGGTCTGCAGCATCTGCTATGGTCTGCTATGGTCTGCAGCATCTGCTATGGTCTGCAGCATCTGCTATGTTTAATAGCCACTGACTAAACAAAGGGCACATACCGCAGTGCTACATTCTTTGAAAGTCTTTGGCACTAGGAAATTATGTAAGTGACATGATTGCTTCATAATGTTTTTGTGTTGTTCCAGGTGTGTGTTCAGGGTCTGAAGGCCATCCCTCTGAGCGTAGATCTGTGGATCCACTACATTAACCTGCTACTGGGCACGCTCAACATGAACCTGCCAGAGTCCTCTCAGTGCATTCGCAGGTATACACTCTTAAACTCAGTGTCACAGTTATACACATTTGTTCACCTTATTTGCCAGCTTTACATTCAACTCTAGCCAGAACACCACCTTTTTCCATTCAGTACTTATTATTAACGTAATGTTCTAACAGCCCAAACTATTTTTTACATAAATCTGATTGACTGATTCTTGTCTCTTCTCCCCAGTGCATTTGAAGAGGCGGTGGCAGCGGCAGGAATAGACTTCCACTCTGACCGTCTGTGGGAGCTGTACATCGAGTGGGAGAAGGAGCAGGGAGACATGAAGGCTGCCACTGGAGTCTACGACAGAATCCTCAGAGTCCCCACTCAGCTGTACAGCAGCCACTATGAGAAGTGAGACTATACACATTCACAAAGAGTACACTTTCTCTACTAAGAGAAACAGTAGAGCTTCAAATCAGTCAAAACTATGAAATGTTAACATTTTATTAAATTCTAGATTTTGATAATTGTATGATTATCAAGCTCACTTCTTAATCGGGACCTCTTATTTGCTGACCTGGTGAATCTTATCCACTCTCTCCATCCCTCCTCTCTCTCACAGATTCAAGACTCATCTTAATGCTCATGCGCCCAAGGACGTCCTCTCAGCAGAGGAGTATGAGGGGTTGCTTGAGGAATCTAAACAGATCCACAAGACTGAGAAGGCTGAGTTGGCTGAGGGGGAAGATGAGTTACCACCCGGGGAAGAGAAGGAACCTACAGAGGTGGTTTACAAATGACAAATCCCTGCTAGTGTTGGAGATTTAACATGGATGTCAGATGCTGCCAAAATAGCAGATAGTGGAGACATTTCAAGTTGTGGAGTGAGGTTACTGTGTAGGATCTAACTCTGTTAAACTAATTTAAAAGTCTGTCATTATAACTGTCATGTTATGATTCACCCAATCAGGAAGAGGTGATTCCGAAGATGCGAGAACTCCTATTGGCTCGCAGGGAGAAGGTGTACCAGGACCTTGAGGGAGAGGTCAGGAAGAGGTGGAACTTTGAGGAAGCTGTGAGTTACCCTGGACAGACACACACACACATATCCCTTCTATGTGCAACTCAGAAGTTACGATTGAAGTGTGATACTTTCATTGGTTGGAAACATTGACTTACCTTCTCTTCTGTTCCCATTCCTCCGTCCATTCCAGATCAAGCGTCCTTATTTCCATGTGAAGCCTCTGGACCGGACCCAGCTGAAAGCCTGGCACTCCTACCTGGACTGGGAGCTCACCCAGCTGGGAGGAGGAGGGGGGGGGGGGGAGGTGGAGACCGAACCAGACTCCATGGAGGGCCAGGAAGAGGAGCAAAAAGAGGGGTCAAAGAGCAGTGGGATCATTGCCGGGGGCGACCGGAGGGTACGGATCCTGTTTGAGCGCTGTCTGATTGCCTGCGCTCTCTACGAGGAGTTCTGGACCAAGGTAGGGAGGGGCTGCAGGGGTGTGTGTCAGTAACATGTTTGTATGTCAGTGTAACTAATGTATACTGTATGCATATTTCTCAGTATGTTCAGTACCTGGAACCTCAGAGTCTGTACGAGGCACGGGGAGTGTTCAGGCGAGCCTGTGACATCCACCTGGCCCACAAACACACCATACACCTGCAGTGGGCCACTTTTGAGGAGAGGCATGGTGAGAGAGGAAGAGACATGAAACACAGGATATCGTTACCCAGTGTTGTAGCTCACTCACGTCCTCCCCTCCTCCTCCCAGGTGATCTAACAGAGGCACGGCGTGTTCTAGAATCTCTGGAAACCTCTATCCCAGGATTGGCCATGGTCCGGCTGCGCAGGGCGGGGCTAGAGAGACGGGCGGGCCGGCTAGATGAATCAGAAGCTCTGCTCAGGGACGCGGTGGACCAAGCCAAAGAGACTCCTCACCTCCATGCATTCTACTCCATCAAACTGGCCCGGCTGTTGCTGAAGCTTTGCAAGAACCCCAGCAGGGCCCGGGGAGTCCTGCAGGAGGCGCTGGAGATTAGCCCAGTGAGAGAAGGGGGGGTTGAGGGAATAATAAAGCTGGAAGCTTTTAGTACAGAGGGGAAGAAGATCACTTGCTCTAACTTTTACATGAAACCTAAACCTCAGAGAAGATCTCACTTATGGTTTGATGCCAGATCTTTCTTGATGATCTCTTGACCAAGCAGTAGGCTATAACTCTCTGTCCCTCTCTTTCCTCCCTTACTCGCCACCTATCCTCTCTCCCTTTCCCAGGATAACGGTAAGCTGCACCTGAACCTGCTGGAGCTGGAGGTGTCTGGTGACCCTAGAGGGTCACCCGAGGGGGTGCAGCAGTGTGTGACTCGGGCGCTGGCCGCACCCCTCTCCCCACGGACCAAGATCCTCTTTTCCCAGAGGGGCCTGCAGTATGCTGAGGACTATGGGACTTCTGTGCAAAGGTCAGGGGTCACTGGATTGTTTGTTGTTTTTAGATACAATCAGGAACCCAGAGAAAAAGAAACATGTCAATGCATTTTATTGAATGAATGAAACTGGGAGAAATGCATTTTACCATGTTTTAAATCTTACTGTTGCTGTCCTCTGGCCTGCAGTGTGCTAACAGTCTATGAAGAGCATCACTTTACCATGTTTTAAATCTTACTGTTGCTGTCCTTTGGCCTGCAGTGTGCTAACAGTCTATGAAGAGCATCAGAAGCTGCTGAAAGAGCTTGGCAACAAGAAGAGAAGGGCTGAGAATGGGTGAGATTATAGCACATCTGTCAATATCATTACCAATAAAATAGTGTGATGTAGTGACTCAATATTGAGATTTGACAGTCAAACATGGAGAAGCAAATGTATAAACTGTTCATGGATTGGCTATTGACGTAGTTGTTGTATTGATTGATCTGCAGAGACAGCGAGGACCCAGAGAAGATGAGTAAAGGAGAAGACGGCTCCGCTGTGCCCGCTCCACCACCGGCCCCTCCCACAATGCCCCATGTTCCCATGACGACACCACCTCCACCCATGATGGGTGGGGACATGAGTGCGGCTCATGCAGGCTACGCAGGCTATGGAAGCTGGTATCAGGTACGACAGGGATTGTTACTGTACCATCTAGCCAGATATTAGACGAAAGCCCTCAAATTCAATCTGGACCTCGAAAACAGTTCCACTGTGTTTCTTTCATTTTCCCCCTTTAATCAGAGACTGATTTAGACCTGAGACACCAGGTGGGTGCGATTAATTATCAGGTAGAACAGAAAACCAGCAAGTAGTTTGGACCTCATAGGGTAAGATTTGAATATCCCTGCACTCAAGTGTTGATTAATGTTTTTTCTCTCTTTCAGCAACCACAGTACGGGGGATACGGAGGCTACCAGCAACCCTGGAACTACAATCAGGGTTACTACCCTCCCAGCTAAGGGGGAAGAGAAATGCTGTGACACCATTGTTCAGTGAACTCACCACCATCTCAGTTTAAACTCCACGGATGAGTCCAAATGGCACCTTATTTCCTATGTTGTGCACTATCTTTGACCAGGGTCCAGGTCAAAAGTGGTGCACTTTGTAGGGAATAGGTTGCCATTAGGGATTTAACTCATATCTTTTATCAGGAACAGGGGTGTGACATCTACTACTTGTTTGGTCTTTGAAAATGTGCTCTTGTACATTGTTTTAATGATAAACTATTTTTGTATTCTCTTCTACATGCAGTCCCTTTCACTTTAAGCAAACCCGTCTCTCCACAGGTCCTGTATTATTTAAAGTCTTGCATCATTCCAGAAGTATAGGCTAGTCTTTTTTTCTAATGTACATAATGGTGTTTTATAGTGTGAAGTCAGAGCTCTTTTCATACGAGCAGGTTAAGATCAATCTATTGTCCCTCATTCAAAGCTTGTGGATCACCATTCAAGTTTCTGCCCAGTCGAGTCCTCCAGACAGAAGATAGGGAAGCCATGTTGTTGTATGCAGGTACCAGTGCCTCTGGTCAAGCAAGGCGTAACAAGTGGATGTACGCTGTGCTGTACCTAATGGACATTTCCAAAAATAACAGCATTGGTCATGTTTGGTAAAACTTTAGGAGTAGGAAACTGTTAAATGTTTGTCAAAATCCACTTGTAAACCACCACAACTTTTGCCTTTATCACTCAGTTTTTGAAAATGTAACTTTTTAATCTTCACTTTTAACATTGCTCAATAAACCATTTCAGTGAAGCTTAATGTGAATTCGATGTATGTAGATTAAGTATCTGTTAAACTGATTTGGAGCCTTGGATTGTACAGCTTCATAAAAAATTACAGGTTATTCCTGTAAATTTTGAGTTGTTGCATTTTCTGTGGAAAGTATGTTCAGTCCACCACATTACTCTCCAAGTAAGTTTTATTCAAGTTTGAGTGAGTATGCAATAACACCACTGTAAAATGATTTAACTTTGAAAAACTACAATGCAGTGGAAAGTGTCAGTGTCGGCCCCATGAGAATCAATAGTCATCCATTTTGTGTTGCCATTAAAGATTCAGATTAAAGTTCAAAGTGTTTGTTGAAGGAGAATCAATCCATAGTTGACATCCTGGTCTCTGTCCTGTTGGGGGTGATAAATGATGTGTTGGCTCATAAAGCATCTTTTTACTTCAGGTCCTTATTTCTTTGCAACGACCAGCACAGCTGAAGGCACCAAACCTGAACAATGACACAACAGTTAAGACCGTATCAAATCAAATGTTATTGGTCGCTACACAAACTAGAACACACCTTCAATCTCATATTAGATTAATCTCTAACTGCAACACAGCATAGAAGAAAGCAATATGTCTTTGGCTGGTTTTGACCTCTCCAGTCCTTTCAGATTAGTGCGGATGAAGGAGAGGAAGCCACTTTAGACTATTGTGACTGTACAAGCCCAGTAAGAGGGGCATCGTCCTGTCTGCTCACCCAACTCCTGTAGGGGTTTCTCCATGTCCAGTTCTGTGTAAACGCGGCGTGGGTACGGGGACAGCAGCGTGAAGTCCTGGCCCTCGGGGGCGTCGCCATTCATCTGGATGTAGACACGCACGGCAGCCAGCGGCTCCTGGGCCTTGAACACGGAGGTCAGTGCCGAGCCATCAAGCATACGCACCTGCGAAAAGGAGGATGAATTAATAAACTTTATTGACTGTTGAGACACCAAACAACAGTTGTCTAAAGATTATTGTGCAAACAAACTCATAAAAAAGATCTGTTGTATTACAACTGTTGTGTCAAATGCGTTGTACATCAGTTGTGAGTATGAACAGAATGAAAACTAAGCCATAGACATCCATGGCCCCTTACCTGTATTCTGCACTCGTTATAGTCCTTCTTGGCGGGAGGCGGGCCCTGACTGGGTGGAGAGGAGGGAGGGCCCTCTGCTGAAGGGGAGGTTACTGCTCTACTAGAAGAACCACCTCCAAACTGGAGAAGAGAGGCATAGAAGGGGTTAGTGCATTCAACTCTTTCTATGAAAGATATGGAGACGTTATTTAGCAACAGTTCAGCATACGGGTCAGATGCTGTAGGTGCAGTCAGTACCTTAAGTGCTCTCTCCTCTCTGTCACGTGCTATCTTGTCTCGCACCCGCTGCCTGAAAAAGAGAGCAGTCATTGGATTAAAAAAAATATGTATATATTTAACTAGGCAAGTCAGTTAAGAACAAATTCTTATTTACAATGACGGCCTACCCCGGCCAAACCTGGATGACGCTGGGCCAATTGTGCGCCGCCCCATGGGACTCCCAAACACGGCCGGATGTGATACAGCCTGGATTCGTACCAGGGACTGTAGTGATGCGTCTTGCACTGAGATGCAGTGCCTTAGACCGCTGGGCCACTCGGGAGCAAGAGAAGAGTTGTGGAGTGGGAATAGACCTCATTTGCACTAAGCCGTTTAGAAGAAGCAACTATTGGCGGGGGCTGAAAACATTACTAGCTATTTTTGTTTCTTAAATTCCTCTCAAAGCTCATTGGAGGAGGTTCGAGGGAGGGACCTTGGATCCTCTCCTCCAATGCGCTTTGAGACAACAGCCATGTCGAGAGCATCAAATCCATCCGTGATGTATTGTGGGTAAATTGTGACTGACTAAATGATCTACAAATAATAATACTTATAAACAAAGTATTTTGTAGATCAGTTAATTGGCAGTCGCCTGCAATGCTGGCTGAAATGACTAACAAGCCAATTGACTTCATGGCTTACTTGGCCATTTTGTCGTCGTTCTTCTCTCTCTGGCGCAGGTCGACCATTTTCTTCATCTCATCCTCCTGCAGTTTCTGTTTGACCTGCAGCAGCTCCTGGCCCTGCCTCCTCCTCTGCTTCTCTCTGTCCACCTCTTCCGCTTGCTCCCTCTCTCTCCGCTCCTCCTGCTTCACCCGCATCAGATCCTCTAGCCTGGTACACACACACACACAGGCAGACATGCAGACAGACACAGGTTTCATTGTATGCCGTCTCTTTGTATTTCCAACAGAAGGCCTACCCTTTTGCTGATCTTATTGAGTAACACCTTTTGACCAAACCTCAGTTTCTGACAGAATAAGATAAGTGTGTAAACAGAGGTAGAGGTGAATTATCTGACCTCTTTATCTGCTCACGTTTCTCCTCCTCTGTCATTGGTTGTTTGGCATCCCCGTCATGGATCATCTGGTCTCCCCCATCTGTAGCTAAAAGGTAGAGTTAACATATAAGAGGTGAGGGACAAGAAGACAATGTAAACCAACAACCATGTTAAACAGTAATGGGAAGCCATAGTTATAACTCGATCATAACAATATAAGTAACCATAATACAAAATGCTGTCATGACAATTGACCACTTACCAGGGTCTGCTCCCTCTGCTGTGGGCTGGGCTGCTGGACTGGGCAGTTGTGGGTCACTTCCTCCAAGCACGTTCCCCACAGGAGGTACATAGGGCTCGTCAATGTCTGGGTCACCCTCATGTTCCATCAACCTGTGGAAGAAGCATGATAGAGAGAGACATCATGAATCAGTTATCCAATGTGAATAACTTAACTGAGGACGAAAAAGCCTCAGAGACTAGCTCACCAATGCCCCTATCAGTTGACTTACCAGTCCATGGCCCGCTCTATGCCCTGGTTTCCTGTGTGTGCCACAGCCTTTTCCCTGCAAGCAGAAGAAAGGTGGACAGGATCAGAGTTGATCACATCATTTTATCATGATCTTTAGTTTGTAGAAGAATAGACACATTAATTCAGTTAGCTACTTACGCTCTGTTTCTGTCAAAGCCCATTTCCAGCAGGCTGTCCAATGTTGTTTGTTCTGCCATCTTGCTGAGAATATGAAAGTGAAGAAGCGTTTCACTTTGTACTCTGATACTGTAAGCAAGTAGCTGGGCATGTGAAGTAGATCCAAGGGCAACAAACATGTATCGTTATGTCTATATGGTTGAGATTCAGGTTTAATCACTTACATGCTACCTGTATAACTACTTTAGTTAGATGGGTTGTTACATAGGTCCAGAATGTGCTGGCTAGCTAGTTGTGTAACGTTAAGTTAGCTAACGTACTTGACTGGACTGGCTATGAAGATAACAAAGCAGCATCACCTAGGTAACGTCCCGCAGGAAACATTTTAGTATCTACAGACCATCACATGAAAATCATTTATAAACTAAATAAGATTTGTCCAGTAACTTTGCCGTATTATCTGTGTTCACATATAGCTGGCTATCCAGCTAACTAGCTGTAAACTGACGGTAGCTAGTATGATGGAGGAATGAGATGGCTAATTTCAGTTAGCCTCTCCTGCTAGCTTGTAACAAGAACACTGTTTGCAGAGTAAATTGATGATGGCCTGTAAAATATAGCTAGGGTGACTATTACATTGCACTTGTAAAAATATTGGCGCTCAACCATTTCATAAACGTTATTTTACTAAATAGCATTATTTGTTTGTGCAACATTAGCTAACGTTAGCAACTCACATTCAGAATTAGTCAACCCACAACACCGCTTTCTGACCGTACAGTCCACATGCAAGTACGGAGGCCCTAAAGGATTAAAAAATGACCACATTTTCCAAACATTCTCATTCACAGCTCATTGCTGCCATCTAGTGGACCTTTCACCTCCCTATCTAGTGGACCTTACGCCTTCCCTGTCTTGTGGACCTTACACCTTCCCTGACGTCCCCCTGAATTTAATTGCGCTGCTCTATCGATAACTGAGAAGAAACAGTTGGCTGGAGCGATGTGAATGGGGTAACCAGGTAACACTACACTAACAGGGTCTTTATAACATTTTCTGAACACTGTGTGATTTATACACACACATTATAGTTTCATTATGGGTAAACTCCACTTTTGTTTGCCCCCTGTATTATATATAAAGTTATATCTGATTCCTGAGCATGCTTTTACTGATACTATTTGGGTTTAGGGTGTGTGTGATTGCGTGTGTGTGTGTGATTGTGTGTGTGTGTGTGTGTGTGATTGTGTGTGTGTGTGTGTGTGTGTGTGTGTGTGTGTGTGTGTGTGTGTGTGTGTGTGTGTGTGTGTGTGTGTGTGTGTGTGTGTGTGTGTGTGCACCCGTGTGTGTGTGTGCACCCGTGTGTGTGTGTGTGTGTGTGTGTGTGTGTGTGTGTGTGTGTGTGTGTGTGTGTGTGTGTGTGTGTGTGTGTGTGCACCCGTGTGTGTAGGCTTTGTGTGTTTGCTAAGGTCTTACTGTATGACTGTATACCTGTAGGTATTCAAACAGGATGCAGAGTTTATGGGCAGGGCCTGTTACATATTTACTGTACATATAATTATTAATTTATCTCTCCCTCTCGCAGCCTTATAAGCAGCCCTCACTCACTTCCTTGACCAGTCCTTTACTGAACTTCAGTTCCTGAGGGTGAGTAGGTTCAGTTTGTTTTCAAATTCTTATGTTTAAATCTCAACCTGTCTACATTATGAGATGAAGAAATTTAGTAAAGTGCAATAGATCATTCCATCCATAGTCAGTTTTATTTAGGACACTGGTAGCCTTTCATCTTGTGGTTTTCTCTTCTTGTAACTGACAGGCACAGAGAAAGTCAGCTAATTTCCAAACTTGTTTCCGTACTTGATTTAACGGATTAAGTACTTGTAATTCTAAATGATTACATGATTATATTTTGTGATATGTGAATTCACTGATCAGACAAAGAAACTCAAATGAATGCAAAAATATAGAAAGAGAGCAACATGTTTGACAGAAAGGTGAACAAAGTTGAAGGAGGCAGTAAGGGTCCAAAGTCACTCTCTTGTGATTTTTTTTTATTGTTTTAGTTTTGCAAAGCTGGATAGGTGGGGGGTAAAGATCAGTGAGTCAAAGTCTAGAGAGATTCTGGGAAGAACAGCGAAAAAGAGAAGGCCTAATATTTTGGAACTAGAGAAGGTCTAGGATTTATACTATGTTTATCATAGTAAGTTCAATACTGTTTGATATCCTCTCAATTCAATAAATGTAATTGAAATTCAATCATGAATGCATAAAAAAGTATTTCATTGATTGAAGTTGAATAACTGAACCCCCTTTGCAGGACTCCCAGACTACCTATGTGCTGAACGATACCAACCCTTTGAGAACATTGCGCTGGCGGGCACAATCACCATGCCCTTTAGTCATACTCTATCATTCAGATAATCACCATGCCTTTTAGTCATACTCTTTCATTCAGATAATCACCATGCCCTTTAGTCATACTCTTTCATTCAGATAATCACCATGCCTTTTAGTCATACTCTTTCATTCAGACAATCACCATGCCCTTTAGTCATACTCTTTCATTCAGATAATCACTATGCCCTTTAGTCATACTCTTTCATTCAGATAATCACCATGCCTTTTAGTCATACTCTATCATTCAGATAATCACTATGCCCTTTAGTCATACTCTATCATTCAGATAATCACCATGCCTTTTAGTCATACTCTATCATTCAGATAATCACTATGCCCTTTAGTCATACTCTATCATTCAGATAATCACCATGCCCTTTAGTCATACTCTATCATTCAGATAATCACCATGCCTTTTAGTCATACTCTATCATTCAGATAATCACTATGCCCTTTAGTCATACTCTTTCATTCAGATAATCACCATGCCCTTTAGTCATACTCTTTCATTCAGATAATCACCATGCCCTTTAGTCATACTCTATCATTCAGATAATCACTATGCCCTTTAGTCATACTCTATCATTCAGATAATCACTATGCCCTTTAGTCATACTCTATCATTCAGACAATCACCATGCCCTTTAGTCATACTCTATCATTCAGATAATCACCATGCCTTTTAGTCATACTCTATCATTCAGATAATCACTATGCCCTTTAGTCATACTCTTTCATTCAGATAATCACCATGCCCTTTAGTCATACTCTATCATTCAGATAATCACCATGCCCTTTAGTCATACTCTATCATTCAGATAATCACCATGCCCTTTAGTCATACTCTATCATTCAGATAATCACTATGCCCTTTAGTCATACTCTTTCATTCAGATAATCACCATGCCCTTTAGTCATACTCTATCATTCAGATAATCACTATGCCCTTTAGTCATACTCTTTCATTCAGATAATCACCATGCCCTTTAGTCATACTCTTTCATTCAGATAATCACCATGCCCTTTAGTCATACTCTATCATTCAGATAATCACCATGCCCTTTAGTCATACTCTATCATTCAGATAATCACCATGATTTTATTGCCATAATAAGTGATACACAATCTGTATTGAAAATAAGCAATAAGCTAGATCAAAAGTAACAACATGAAGTATGTATCAATTTTGAAGCTCTGTGTTGTAATTCTCCTTGACCAACAGGAGGCAGTCTAATCTCACACTACATGACTCGACTCCTTGAGACTTGTGATACAGTACTTAAATGGTTTACTATTGAATAATGTGGGTTTATAGCTGTGTGATAAGGTTCAGTGTAGCTCCAGTGTCTGGTGCTCGCTGGCTGTAACAGCATCTCCATATGGAATAGCTCAGGGTTCCAGTGGAGCTGCTGTTATGGGCGGAGAGACACCTCTGGTCATCACCCTGGATGCACGGTGTAGGCCTACATCTATTGTATGTGACGTTGTCTATGTACTTGTATGTACTTGAATAGCACTTTCAATTATCATGTATACATCAGGGCTGTTCGATTCTGGTCCTGAGGGCCGAATTGTCTCTACGTGGTCGTGAATTGCACTCACCTGGTGTCCCAGGTCTGAATTTGTCCTTTATTAGGGGAAAGGGGATACCTAGTTAGTTGCACAACTGAATACGCATTTAACCCAACCCCTCTGAATCAGAGAGGTGCGGGGGGCTGCCTTAATTGACGTCCACGTCATCTGCGCTCCTTCTTCATTAAAGAAAATCACATGTTATTGTTCACATACACATTTTTAGCATTAGAAGGAGAGGATGAAAAAAGGTGTTTTGGCCCTCCAGGACTGTCATCGAACAGCCCTGGTATACAATAAAATAAATGTCTATACATAAAATAAAGCTTGCTGTATATCTATGTGATATTTACTTGTTTTTGTATGTACTCTGTACATTTCACATCAGAGTGTTTATGTACAGTACCAGTCAAAAGTTTGGACACACCTACTCATTCAATGGTTTTTCTTTATTTTTACTATTTTCTACATTGTAGAATAATAGTTAAGACGTCAAACTATGAAATAACACATATGGAATCATGTAGTAACCAAAAAAGTGTTAGACAAATCAAAATATATTTAATATTTGAGATTCTTCAAAGTAGCCCCCCTTTTTTCC
This sequence comes from Salvelinus namaycush, assembly GCF_016432855.1. NCBI lineage: Eukaryota > Metazoa > Chordata > Actinopteri > Salmoniformes > Salmonidae > Salvelinus > Salvelinus namaycush. The sequence continues at coordinate 21,564,776 of NC_052323.1, forward strand.
TTGATGACAGCTTTTCACACTTTTGGCATTCTCTCAACCAACTCGATGAGAATGGGGGCGTGCTCGGTCCTCATTTTCCTGCAGTCCACAATCATCTCCTTAGTCTTAGTTACGTTGAGGGATAGGTTGTTATTCTGGCACCACCCGGCCAGGTCTCTGACCTCCTCTCTATAGGCTGTCTCGTCGTTGTCGGTGATCAGACCTACCACTGTTGTGTTATCTGTAAACTTAATGATGGTGTTGTAGTCGTGCCTGGCCATGCAATCGTGGGTGAACAGGGAGTACAGGAGGGGACTGAGCACGCACCCCTGTGGAGCTCCAGTGTTGAGGCTCAGCATGGCAGATGTGTTGCTACCTACCCTCACCACCTGGGGGCGGCACGTCAGGATGTCCAGGATCCAGTTGCAGAGGGAGGTGTTTAGTTCCAGGATCCTTAGAAATGTAGAAAATAGTAAAAAATAAAGACAAACCCTTGTATGAGTAGGTGTGTCCAAACTTTTGACTGGTATTGTAAGTAAAGTAAATTGTTTTCCATTGTAATGTGGATGTAACATTGCACCTTTCACAATAAAGTATCCTGTTCACTGTATCTGGTATTTGTACATCACAGCCTATCTGCAATGATGCTACCTAAACAATGGGCCAGCAATAAACACACACACACACATTATATGACATGACTCGACTCCTTGAGACTTGTGATACAGTACTTAAATGGTTTACTATTGAATATTGTGGGTTTATGGCTGTGTGATAAAGTGCAGTGTAGCTCCAGTGTCTGGTGCTCGCTGGCTGTAACAGCATCTCCATATGGAATAGCTCAGGGTTCCAGTGGAGCTGCTGTTATGGGCGGAGACACCTCTAGTCGTCACCCTGGATGCACTGTGTAGGCCTAAATCTACTGTATGTGATGTTGTCTATGTACTTGAATAGGCCTTTCAATTCTCATGTATTTGTATAGTGTTTCTTAACACAATAAAGATACTAGTATTAATGGTAATTGTCTCTCCTTGTCACAGTATCTGGTCTTTAACACAGCCTACCACATATTTGGGCCAACAATGAACACGCACACACACACACACACACACACACACACAATCATACACACAGCAGATTTTTTCTTTGGCTATCAGATGGGCCACTATATAGCTGAGTCCATCTTTTAATGAATTGCAGAATAGTGAGGCCAAACCAGCAATGTGCAGCGGCTGTCACAAGACTGGGTGAGATGACGAGAAGTCAGGTATTTATTGGCTGTTACTTCATCCTGATTCCTCACCATCATCTGAATCAGTTTGATCATAGGCCTACGCACTTCATTATTTCGCTGGGACATTTATTTTGAAGTTCACATTCCACTTCCGCTAAGAAAAAAACATTCCGCTTCCTACACGCAAGTGTCAGCCAGCCAGTCAGCAGGTGAACGCGGCCTCAGAACACAAAAGGACAGGTAAAGTGATGTTTTCCCTCCTTTTAACGGATAGCGTGTGTTTATTATTCAACGTTTAAGATAAATTACGCTCTCAACACCTACAAAAGATAGCTGGCTAGATACATTCATTCTCAAGTTAATGTAGAGGGATTTGTGCTTGGCGGTTGATTGGCTACTAATAATAACTAGCTGGGGCGTGTTTGGCTGGTCAGGAAGGAGGGACGATCAACACTTCAAGACCTCGCCTACTTTAGCATCTCCAGCTAATGTTACTCTACTACTGTTGTATGTGATAGAGTTGCGCTAGCTACTTCGCCACCTCTCTCTGTTGTTTTCAGATCGAAAGCGACACTGCTGTGTCAAACCAGCTCAACAGCCTACCATGTTCCGCAGTAGGGACAAAAAAACGCCTGAACCGTTCCAGGATGTTTCGCAAGGGTTGAAAAAACTATATCGGACTAAACTCTTTCCCCTGGAGGACACCTACCAATTCCACGACTTTCACTCACCGTCGCTCGAAGATGCCGACTTCGACAACAAACCCATGGTTCTCTTGGTCGGTCAGTACTCGACCGGGAAAACCACCTTTATTCGGCACCTGATGGAGCAGGACTTTCCCGGTATGAGGATAGGGCCCGAGCCGACGACAGACTCATTCATAGCCGTGATGCACGGTGACCAGGACGGGATGATACCTGGAAACGCCTTGGTTGTCGACCCCAAAAAACCCTTCCGCAAACTCAACGCATTTGGTAATGCGTTCCTCAACAGGTAAATAAATACTCATACCAAATTCCCAGGCCCTAGGGGAGCCTGTCAGGTGACACCCATGAATTAGGAATTTAATAGGATCTCTATGGTAACGCCTCTCTCAACATTCCATAATAGCTCCCTCACAAGCCTCTGCATGTAGGGACTCTTTGAAACAAAACGATCTCTACTGTTCCTCCTGTCATTCCCCTTTATTTCCTCACCACAACATATTGTAGTATCTGTTCCATCCACCATGCCTGTTGTTAACCCACCTGTAAAAGTCACCCTGCCAAGTTGAGCCATCCCTTTCCCCTTGGCTATTTGAACAGTATAACAATACCTAGCCTAATCTAAACTATAGTCACGTCCTAGTCTGGCAACTGGCAGCATTGTTTAGCCTGTTTAGCCTGCAGCAGCACTGTAAGGTAAATGGAAAATAATGGATTGTGTTTTCAGTAGCCAGGCAAAAGTGTGTTATCTGTCTTCTCCTTAGATGCACACCCCAGGGCAGGCTACAGTTGCCACATCAGTAGTAACAGCTGGCCAACTCTCACCGAGGCTTCTGCCTGCTATGAGGCATTAGGAAATCCTAGTCAAATTGCAGTGCTGGTATGTTCTTTATGGTAGTGTGACAGCATAGTCAGTCAGCATCTAGGCTATGGCTACTCAGTACTCAGCTGGTCTTCTTGTGTGTTGAGTTACTCATTATCATGACACGTCAAAGTGATTCAGCAATCCAGACTGCTCTATGGCGCATTCTGACACCACAGTCAGTTGTTCAACGTGGCATTATGACAGCAATCAATTAGTCTGTCTGTTCTGTGGCTTCAAACACACAATCCTTCAAGGGTGTATTTATTGTAGTGTCCTTTGCTGAAGTAGACCTTCTCTCTAGAGGTTATCTCCCCTCTGTGAGAGCTTGGCTGGCACCACAATACACAGCACTCAAACAGATGGTACGATAAACCTGGCCTGTTCTCTGACTACAGGTTTTAGAGGAAGTCATGTGCTCAACCTGGCAATAGGGGATTTCCTCAACCCCAGATTAGCTGTGGTGCCTCACACACCGCCATATGCTAGCTCAAGACACATGGGTCAACACTGATGCTGGATTAAACTCCTCCTCATCCCTGTTCTAGGGTACTACATTACCCAGGATGCATATGTACAATTGATTTTTGTTGACTCATAGCAGAGAAAGTCAATGAGGGTCAATTGATAATAATTGACGAGATGAACAAGGCATCACAAGGCCCATGAGACAGGCTGTTTCACAACAAGACTGATGACTTTTGTAACCGAGAGGGAGTAGTAAGAGTCAGCGGGATAGGGTTTGGGTTCCGTTTTACTGAACTCAGCCTGTTATTTCAGGACACTGACTGACTGCACATTACTGCATACAGGCTTCCAGTAACATCTCAAAGGGAAATGTGTTGTAAAGTACGTAGGCCTACTTGTCTTGCACAGAAGTACACTCCACCATGTCCTCATTGCTCATACAATGAATGGCAATGCTGATAGTATTTCTTCACTTTGGGAAGTTGAAGGTCTGCCTGGTGGTGGCTCGGGGTGAGGAGGGGAACAGCGGGATGTGAGTTACTGTTTGAGTGTGTGATGGAGAGGGATTCTGCGGTTAGCCCAATTGTGTGGAAAATGTTAGATAAACGGGAAGGCTTGGACAGAGTGCCGCAGAATGTATGACATACGAAAAGCCGAAGTGGAAAAATGTACGTTTTTGTTATACTTGGCAAATATTCCTGTTGTAATATGATACTACTCTACCACAGGATCCCCCACCCCCCCATATTTCTTTGACTTGTTGTTTGGCGTTAAAGGTTATTTTTCTCCCTCTCTCCAGTTGTAGGATAGCTCTCCTGGGAAAATGTAAGTTAAGAGCTTAGTTCTAGTAGCCTTGTGACCTAATGCCTGTAGCATAATGTCCGGAATATTAGTTCCGAGGGAGCGCTGTCCGGAATATTAGTTCCGAGGGAGCGGTGGGACAGCAGAGTTCTGGGTTGAGAAGAAATGGTAAAGCGTAACAATCCCCTTCTTTGTTCCTGCTTGAGGAAAATGCAGTTTTCTGTTTGACCGACCTTGCCTTCTCTCTCCAGATACATAAGATGTGATTATATCTGTGTGTATCATGGTTTGCTCCAACTTTGTTGAAAAACCTTTATGTTTGGGGTGACTAATGCAAGATGACAACATCATGTGTTGTATGGGCTTGGACAGTGAGTCAAGGTTATTCTATGGACAATTGAAGAAATTAGGCAGCATTCAACTCTCACAGAAAACAGTTCTCTCCTTGTTTGAATTGAGCCTTGTTCCACTTCCAGTCAAACCATTCAGTTTCCATTTCCAGCTGTGACAGGTTGACTGGAAGCATAGTTTGGGCCTACATTAATGCCTAGCTTAGTTTCAACGTCCTCACCTCTCTCTCTCTCCCTCTCTCTCCTTGCAGATTTATGTGTGCTCAGATGCCCAACCCAGTCCTGGAGAGCATCAGTATCATCGATACCCCTGGAATCTTGTCAGGAGAGAAACAGAGGATAAGCAGAGGTCAGCCATACACAAACTAATATATCACCGTTATCTCAATAAATGTGTTAAGCCTGACAGTGTCAACCACTCAAAGCGGGTCAGAGGTAACACAGGCCAGTTAAAACTCACCTAAGAGGAGAGAATAGTATCAAATACTTATATTTTCTGTCAAGAGAAGTGCATCTAATCCAACTGTCTTGTATGACATTTGGGGTCCTAGGAAGGGAAGCTGACTAGAACTGAAATGACTGTGAATTTCCCCATAACCCCTATTTTGCACATTCTTCTGATATTGCTCAGCCAATATTTTCATTATTGGCTCATTCTGCTGATTTTAATATTTTGTAAAATCATCTTTTATTGGGTCAGTTTTTTTCCCCCTACAAGTGAAAGGTTGAGAGGGAGAGCTGGGCAGGGATCCTAAGAGGGGAGGGGGGGAGACGTGATACTGGAATACCGCATTCCTACCTCAGACGGCTATGATTCCACACACAGGGCTGACTATTGTTCATCAGCAGTATGACAGTGCCGGGGACTGGGTTAGAAGCAACACTTGGCATTGTGCGGCGATAGTGGGGAAGGCCTGAACATGGGTAGACTGTAGAGAGTGGTGTAGTTGTCATTGTGGGGACACTTGGTAGACTGTCTCCCACACACTCTTTCCCCTGGTCCCCCCCCCCCCCCACGACACGCACGCACAAAGTCTCCCCCTGCAATGCGTGTGCAGCAGAGCTGGTGCTGATTGTGTGGTCAGCCGCGTAGATGAGATTTTTAGACAGACTGACTGCATTCTTCTCCGATCAGATGACAGCGGCACTAATCAAAACCATCATTCTCTCTTTCTATTTCTTTCTTTTCTTTTTAAAAAGCCTCGGCTCGCTGTGCCAGAACTCCCCAGGCTTCTGTTCAGAAAAGCAAAAGCCCTCTCTGTTCCAATTGTTTTTTAGCCTCATCTGTTTCCTGTTGTTTTTTAAATAGGTTAAAGAGGATGGAACTGAATACGTTATTTATTTACATATATCATTTTTTTTTTGTATTTTACCCCCATTTTTTTCCCTCCCAATTTCAATTACAATCTTGTCTCATCGCTGCATCAGCAACGTTTTGAAACACGTTGCATAGTGTCTATAGTTTCAGTATGTAATTGTCAATTATAGGATCATGCTCGTGTCCAACCCTCAGAATACACCACAATCCAAAACCCCAAACCCACTTTTCCTCTTTATTTTGTCTCTCCACCATCTCATCTTTCTCCTCAGTCTCATTTGGGGTTCCTCCTCAACATAATTCTTGCTGATAGACACAGTCCAGACGTGTGTGTGTGAATCCACCATAACCCTCCTCCCGTTGCATTTCTCAAGGGTATGACTTTGCGGCGGTACTGGAGTGGTTCGCGGAACGCGTGGACCGCATCATCCTCCTGTTTGACGCCCACAAGCTGGACATCTCAGACGAGTTCTCTGAGGTGATCCGCGCCCTGAAGAACCACGAGGACAAGATGCGCGTGGTGCTGAACAAGGCTGACCAGATCAACACGCAGCAGCTGATGAGAGTCTACGGCGCCCTCATGTGGTCGCTGGGAAAAATCATTAACACCCCCGAGGTGAATTATTATTATTTTATTCATTTTGACAAATGTGCGTCCCAAATGGCACCCTATTCCCTATATAGTGCACTTATTTTAAACAGGGTCCACATAGGTCTCTCAAATGGCACCCTATTCCCTATATAGTGCACTTATTTTAAACAGGGTCCACATAGGTCTCTCAAATGGCATTCTCTTCCCTATATAGTGCACTACTTTGCCATGGTCAAAATTAGCGCACTATTTTGGGAATAGGGTGCCATTTCAGATGCAGACAATTGAAAATGCATACAGAGTTGCCTTAGTCATCAGACTACAGCACAAACATTAAGGATGTGAAGTGTACCGTCAAGTTTACCGTAAAGTCGACCAACTTATTTCCATTGTGGTCCTGCTGGGGCCGTGCCTGGCTACCCAGACTCCTTGCTACGGCCAAATGCTACCCCACGTCCATGGATGTTAGTTTCTTCTCAATGAGTCTGGATCTGAGTACTTATCTATAGCTCTATATCACACACACACACACACATTACCAGTCAAAAGTTTGGACACACCTAGTCATTCAAGGGTTTTTCTTTATTTTTACTATTTTCTACATTTGTAGAAAATAGTGAAGACATCAAAACTATGAAATAACACATGGAATCATGTAGTAACCAAAAAAACTGTTAAACAAATCAAAATGTATTTTAGATTCTTCAAAGTAGCCACCCTTTGCCTTGATGACAGCTTTGCACACTCTTGGCGTTCTCTCAACCAGCTTCATGAGGTAGTCACCAGGAAGGCTTTTCCAACAGTCTTGAAGGAGTTCCCACATATGCTGAGCACTTGTTGGCTGCTTTTCTTTCACTCTGTGGTCCAACTCATCCCAAACCATCTCAATTGGGTTGAGGTCAGGTGATTGTGGAGGCCAGGTCATCTGATGCAGCACTCCGTCACTCTTTTTCTTGGTCAAATAGCCCTTACAAAGCCTGGAGGTGTGTTGGGTCATTGTCCTGTTGAAAAACAAATGATAGTCCCACTAAGCGCAAACCAGATGGGATGGTGTATCGCTGCAGAATGCTGTGGAAGCCATGCTGGTTAAGTGTGCCTTGAATTCTAAATAAATCACCCTCAGTGTCACTAGCAAAGCCCCCACACACCACCTCCTCCATGCTTCACGGTGGGAACCACACATGCGGAAATCATCCGTTCACCTACTCTGCGTCTCACAGAGACACGGTGGTTGGTACCTAAAATCTCAAATTTGGACTCATCAGACCAAGGGACAGATTTCCACCTGTCTCTAATGTCCATTGCTTGTATTTCTTGGCCCAAGCAAGTCTCTTCTTATTGGTGTCCTTTAGTAGTGGTTTCTTTGCAGCAATTTGACCATGAAGGCCTGATTTCACGCAGTCTCATTTCAACATTAACTGTTCAGAGGTCTGTTACTTGAACTCGGTGACACATTTATTTGGGCTGCAATTTCTGAGGCTGGTAACTCTAATGAGCGTATCCTCTGCAGCAGAGGTAACTCTGGATCTTCTTTTCCTGTGGCGGTCCTCATGAGAGCCAGTTTCATCATAGCGCTTGATGGTTTTTGCGACTGCACTTGAAGAAACTTTTGAAGTTCTTGAAATTTTACCGGATTGACTGACCTTCATGTCTTAAAGTTATGATGGACTGTCATTTCTCTTATTCGCTTATTTGAGCTGTTGCCATAATATGGACTTGGTCTTTTATCAAATAGGGCTATCTTCTGTATGCCACCCCTACCTTGTCACAACACAACTGATTGGCTCAAACGCATTAAGAAGGAAAGAAATTCCACAAATTAACTTTTACAAGGCACACCTGTTAATTGAAATGCATTCCAGGTGACTACCTCATGAAGCTGGTTGAGAGAATACCAAGAGTGTGCAAAGGGTGGCTACTTTGAAGAATCTCAAATCTCAAATATATTTTGATTTAACACAATTTTTTGGTTACTACATTATTCCATGTTTGTTATTTCATTGTTTTGATGTCTTCACTATTATTCTACAATGTAGAAAAACCCTTGAATGAGTAGGTGTGTCCAACTTTTGACTGGTACGGTATATATGTTTGATTTATTTAACTAGGCAAGTCAGTTAAGAACAAATTCTTATTTACAATGACGGCCTACCCCGGTCAAACCCTAACCCGGACGACGCTGGGCCAATTGTGCGCCACCCTATGGGACTCCCGATCATGGCCAGTTGTGATACAGCCTGGAATCAAACCAGGGTGTCTGTAGTGACACCTCTAGCACTGAGATGCAGTGTCTTAGACCGCTGAGCCACAAACACCACCACAGAACCAGGGTGTCTGTGGTGACGCCTCTAGCACTGAGATGCAGTGTCTTAGACCGCTGAGCCACAAACACCACCACAGAACCAGGGTGTCTGTGGTGACACCTCTAGCACTGAGATGCAGTGTCTTAGACCGCTGAGCCACAAACACCACCACAGAACCAGGGTGTCTGTGGTGACACCTCTAGCACTGAGATGCAGTGTCTTAGACCGCTGAGCCACAAACACCACCACAGAACCAGGGTGTCTGTGGTGACACCTTTAGCACTGAGATGCAGTGCCTTATACAGCTGAGCCACAAACACCACCACAGAACCAGGGTGTCTGTGGTGACACCTCTAGCACTGAGATGCAGTGTCTTAGACCGCTGCACCACTCAGGAGCCCATATATTTATTTGTCTTTGTCTTTATTGATTTCTGTGTATTGTGGTCCTTAGGTGGTCAGGGTGTACATCGGGTCGTTCTGGGCCCAGCCTCTCCTGATCCCTGACAACAGGAAGCTGTTTGAGGCTGAGGAACAGGACTTGTTCCAGGACATCCAGGGGCTGCCCCGGAACGCAGCCATACGGAAACTCAATGACCTCATCAAGAGGGCACGGCTGGCTAAGGTGAGGGGAGGGGTCCAGATGTTTGTAGGAAGGTATGGGGGAAAAGATAAGGAAGTGGAGGGCACTCAACCAACGGGAGTCGAGGTGCAACATTTATAAAAAATAATATTATTGAAAAGGTGCAGCACTCGCTCACCATTATTAACTCGTTGTTCTATTTAAGCTAAATTAAAAGAATGGGACTAGGAATAAGGGAATATCCAAGAGGGCACTTTAGCAGAGAGGAGCAGCGTTAAAGCTAGTAGTATTTTGTTGTGGGCCAACAGGTAGTTTCTCGAGGATGTTTGAACCCTTGTCCATGTCTACATCCTCAACTAGATGGTTTATTATGGCAGAATATCAGTCTGGTCAATAGCTTGTTTCTAAAGGTTGTGTGAACTTTGAACCTTTGTCCAGGTCCATGCCTATATCATCATCTCTCTGAAGAAGGAGATGCCCAGTGTGTTTGGAAAGGAGAACAAGAAGAAGGAACTGATCGCCAACCTGGGAGAGACGTACCTGAAGATCGAGAGGGAACATCAGATCTCCCCTGGAGACTTCCCTAAACTCAAGAAGATGCAGGTGAGATGGAGACCCTGAATCCATATCTAGTTTAGCCTTTGTTTCCTCAGAGAAATGTTGCTGGAATAGTTTCCGTACACACCAGAGGTTAATCAATGTGACTCTACAAACTGAAGTCTTATCCCGTTCTCTGTATTATGTTGTTGAAGTAATGAAGACCATCCAATGATGAACATATTATTTGTTAATTCTCAGACCTTTAACATAGTATACATCTCCCCTCTCCCTCGTCTCTATAGGAGCTCCTGGCTGGCCACGACTTCTCTAAGTTCCCTACCATGAAGCCCAAGCTACTGGAGGCTGTGGAGGACATGTTGGCCAACGACATCGCTCGCCTCATGACCCTGGTCCGACAGGAGGAAGCCGCCATGCCCAGCCAGGCTGTCCACGGAGGTGCCTTTGAAGGTACCATGTCCGGCCCCTTCGGTCACGGCTACGGAGAGGGTGCCGAGGAAGGCATCGATGAGCTGGAGTGGGTGGTGGCCCGGGACAAACCTTCGTACGATGAGATTTTCTACACGCTGTCACCAATCAATGGTAAAGTGTCGGGCGCGGCAGCCAAGAAGGAGATGATGAAGTCCAAGCTGCCCAACACGGTCCTGGGCAAGATCTGGAAGCTGGCCGACGTGGATAAGGATGGTTACCTAGACGACGAGGAGTTTGCGTTGGCCAATCACCTGATCAGAGTGAAGCTGGAGGGACATGAGCTGCCGGGTAAGCTTCCGGAACACCTGGTGCCACCTTCTAAACGCCACCAGGAGATTGATATGGGAGAGTGATGTGGGGCTGGGAGGAAGGGGGGGAAACGCAATCTGATGAACCTGGGGAGGGCTTTGTTAGGGAGGGCTTGTTTTGCGTTGTGGGGGAAATGTTTCTGAATATTTGCTGAGGGAGGGTTGGAACTGATGAATGGACATTAATGCAACATAATGTGTTGATGCTGCGTGAGGAGATGGAAAATGTGTTAAAGACATTTAAAATATACTGTCCATATGTTGATCCAAAGAAACGTAATGAACTTGTTCTTTTTGGAGAAAAAAGATTATAACTTAGAATTGTTTTATCTATATTTTTGTATTTCGTGTCGGTTTACTATGAGATGTTTTCAAATGCTTCCGTTTTATTTTCTCCAATTAATAAAAAATTTAATATTTATCTCAATTAAGTAGTGTATGTTGGAAACTCTTATTTTGAAATGTCTACCTGTATAGAATTGAATACATAAGTGCCCCCTGTAGGTGAGAACCGGTCACTGTCAGCTGAGCTGGACGCAAGCAAGTGAGGACAGGACTCCACTTATGTATCTGCTTGTCAAATATGTTTTGACCAAGGGTGGAGAGATACAGCTGTAGGCCTACTGATCAACTGACGATACTGACCAAGAAAGAAGGAACTGCGAGAAAGAAGGAAGTGATTGAGAGTCTGGAACACATTCATGGTGAACATGTGGAGATCATTTAGAATGCTGGAAGCCCAGTTGAGAAAGTTCCAGAACTTTGACACATATAAAGAGAAACAAACAGAAATTTTGAGTTTAAACTATTGAAGCTTTCAAAAGCAGGTTTTAAACTACTAGACTGGTTTCACCTCAACCCAAGATATTGTTGGCATGTGTAGATGTGCCAGTTTAGCATAATTCAAATTCTCTTATTTCCATATCTTAGAGAGAGAGAGAGAAACCAAATGTTTACACTTCCACTCAACAAACTAAACTCAGCAAAAAAAAGAAATGTCCTTTTTCAGGACACTGTCTTTCAAAGATAATTTGTAAAAATCCAAATAACTTCACAGATCTTTGTAAAGAGTTTGAACACTGTTTCCCATGCTTGAACCATAAACAATTAATGAACATGCACCTGTGGGATGGTCGTTAAGACACTATCAGTTTGCAGACAGTAGGCAATTAAGGTCACAGTTATGAAAACTTAGGACACTAAAGAGGCCTTTCTACTGACTGAAAAACACCAAAAGAAAGATGCCCAGGGTCCCTGCTCATCTGCGTGAACGTGCCTTAGGCATGAGGACTGCAGATGTGGCCAGGGCAATAAATTGCAATGTCCGTACTGTGAGACGCCTAAGACAGCAATACAGGGAGACGACGGACAGCTGATCGTCCTCGCAATGGCAGACCACGTGTAACAACACCTGCACAGGATCGGTACATCCAAACATGGGCAACAACAACTGCCCGAGTTACACCAGGAACGCACAATCCCTCCATCAGTGCTCAGACTGTCCGTGAGAGGCTGGAATGAGGGCTTGTAGGCCTGTTGTAAGGCAGGTCCACACCAGACATCACCGGCAACAACGTCGCCAATGGGCACAAACCCACCGTCGCTGGACCAGACAGGACTGGCAGAAAGTGCTCTTCACTGACGAGTCGCGGTTTTGTCTCACCAGGGGTGATGGCCGGATTCGCGTTTATCGTCGAAGGAATAAGGCCTGTACTCTGGAGCGGGATCGATTTGGAGGTGGAGGGTCCGTCATGTTCTGGGGCGGTGTGTCACAGCGTCATCTGACTGAGCTTGTCATTGCAGGCAATCTCAATGCGGTGTGTGACAGGGAAGACATCCTTCTCCCTCATGTGGTACCCTTCCTGCAGGCTCATCCTGACATGACCCTCCAGCATGACAATGCCACCAGCCATACTGCCCATTCTGTGCGTGATTTCCTGCAAGACAGGAATCAAATCAAATTTATTTATATAGCCTTTCTTACATCAGCTGATATATCAAAGTGCTATACAGAAACCCAGCCTAAAACCCCAAACAGCAAGCAATGCAGGTGTAGAAGCACGGTGGCTAGGAAAAACTCCCTAGAAAGGCCAAAACCTAGGAAGAAACCTAGAGAGCAACCAGGCTATGAGGGGTGGCCAGTCCTCTTCTGGCTGTGCCGGGTGGAGATTATAACAGAACATGGCCAAGATGTTCAAATGTTCAAAGATGACCAGCAGGGTCAAATAATAATAATCACAGTAGTTGTCGAGGGTGCAACAAGTCAGCACCTCAGGAGTAAATGTCAGTTGGCTTTTCATAGCCGATCATTGAGAGTATCTCTACCGCTCCTGCTGTCTCTAGAGAGTTGAAAACAGCAGGTCTGGGACAGGTAGCACGTCCGGTGAACAGGTCAGGGTTCCATAGCCGCAGGCAGAACAGTTGAAACTGGAACAGCAGCACGGCCAGGTGGACTGGGGACAGCAAAGAGTCATCATGCCAGGTAGTCCTGAGGCATGGTCCTAGGGCTCAGGTCCTCCGAGAGAGAGAAAGAGAGAAAGAGAGAATTAGAGAGAGCATACTTAAATTCACACAGGACACCGGATAAGACAGGAGAAATACTCCAAATATAAAAGACTGACCCTAGCCCCCCGACACATAATCTACTGCAGCATAAATACTGGAGGCTAAGACAGGAGGGGTCAGGAGACACTGTGGCCCCATCCGATGATACCCCCTGACAGGGGGGGGGGTACCCCCGGACAGAATGTCAGTGTTCTGACATGATACCCCCGGACAGAATGTCAGTGTTCTGCCATGGCCAGCGAAGAGCCCAGATCTCAATCCCATTGTGCACGTCTGGAACCTGTTTGATCGGAGGGTGAGGGCTAGGGCCATTCCCCCCAGAAATGTCCGGGAACATGCAGGTGCCTTGGTGGAAGAGTGGGGTAACATCTCACAGCAAGAACTGTCAAATCTGTTGCAGTCCATGTGGAGGAGATGCACTGCAGTACTTAATGCAGCTGGTGGCCACACCAAATACTGACTGTTATTTTGATTTTGACCCTGCCTTTGTTCAGGGACACATTATTCAATTTCTGTTAGTCACATGTCTGTGGAACTTGTTCAGTTTATGTCTCAGTTGTTCAATCTTGTTATGTTCATACAAATATTTACACATGTTAAGTTTGCTGAAAATAAACGCAGTTGACAGTGAGAGGACGTTTCTTTTTTTGCAGAGTTTATGTACTTGATTGATTGCACTTGACAATGTTTACTTTTTCACAACTCACATACCATTATGATGACAGTCCCCCAACCCCGCCTAGTTGTTTTGCCCCCAATGCCTTGTCTCTATGGTGATCATAGATCTTTCTCTTCATGCATGGCACTCAAATGACATCTAGCTAATGGAGAATGGGCTAGGGACAGGAATGTGAGTTATGCAGAAGTACTCTGATCTGATTTCCTGTGTTAGTCTGTGCATGTTTACTGTACAGCAGGCTCATCTGCTGTCTGAATGCAGCATGTTTACTGTACAGCAGGCTCATCTGCTGTCTGAATGCAGCATGTTTACTGTACAGCAGGCTCATCTGCTGTCTGAATGCAGCATGTTTACTGTACAGCAGGCTCATCTGCTGTCTGAATGCAGCATGTTTACTGTACAGCAGGCTCATCTGCTGTCTGAATGCAGCATGTTTACTGTACAGCAGGCTCATCTGCTGTCTGAATGCAGCATGTTTACTGTACAGCAGGCTCATCTGCTGTCTGAATGCAGCATGTTTACTGTACAGCAGGCTCATCTGCTGTCTGAATGCAGCATGTTTACTGTACAGCAGGCTCATCTGCTGTCTGAATGCAGCATGTTTACTGTACAGCAGGCTCATCTGCTGTCAATGCAGCATGTTTACTGTACAGCAGGCTCATCTGCTGTCAATGCAGCATGTTTACTGTACAGCAGGCTCATCTGCTGTCTGAATGCAGCATGTTTACTGTACAGCAGGCTCATCTGCTGTCTGAATGCAGCATGTTTACTGTACAGCAGGCTCATCTGCTGTCTGAATGCAGCATGTTTACTGTACAGCAGGCTCATCTGCTGTCTGAATGCAGCATGTTTACTGTACAGCAGGCTCATCTGCTGTCTGAATGCAGCATGTTTACTGTACAGCAGGCTCATCTGCTGTCTGAATGCAGCATGTGGGTTGTTTTACATCTGTAGAAGCAGCTGCGTCTTTACACCTTGATGCTTGTTTTTGTGCTCTATTGCACCTCTTAATATTTGAACTTGATGCCCAGTACACACAAAGGTTATACCTACTACACAATGGTGACTGCACTTGATTTCTTCTATGTTTCCTTTGTGTCTCCATGACAGCTTGGAATTTGTCTGCATCTTTATCCCCTTTAGAACCTGATTTTGGGGGTTTATGTTTCGCTAGCATCAAACACACGCCTTGTGTCAAACCCTCAGCTAGGGGCCCAGCATGAAACTCAGACTGTGTGATGCTCTGTCATGCTCTGACCCTGTTCCACATGATCCCCACAACATACCTCTGGTGAGACAGGATTAGGTTTGAACTGGTCTACACTGTTTTCATTTTGATTGGGACTTGGGCAATCTCTTGAGTTATTCCTACACACGATATATATGTTACTGTTCTACTGACTGACCTGTAAATGCTGTAGTTCCTCTTGTGAGTTATGGATATGGGTGAGATACTGTTTCAAAAGTTTCCATCAATCCAGTGCTTGTGTGGCGTGTTTGTAATAGGCTACTGTATGTCTGTGTTGAAAGTATCTGTACAGCACACTTAAACTAGAACAATCTGTTAACAGCTCAAATGATCTTGCTTCCATACTTCAAAGTCTTCATAATATCAATAGTAGTATAAAGCTATCAGTATTCTAAAGTAAACCAACAGCACATTATGTAAGCCCTGTGACATGACACTAATTAGCCATTTCACACGTCTTCCTTAGCATCGCTCTGTGTTCTTCACACACTTGATTAAATAGAACAGATTGCACGCCATGCACAGTACAGCATGTCAAAAATAACCTTGCCACTCATAACATTGACTCCACCATGGCCTGAATGTACAGCCGAGAGAGACCCACCCAGTTGTCTGGTTTAAACCACTCTTCAAAAGCAGTATTTCAGTTTTAGAACACATTGTGCAAAGGGTGCTAGAATGGCCACGGTGGTGTGAAGTGAGTCGATGTGCATATCGTCCTCTTAACTCAACCCTTATCCTCCGACTGCCTCTCTTTCTTGTCTCTCTCCCCCTGTCTTTTTCTATACCTGTCTCTCTCTACCCCTATTTGTAAAGCTGTCTCTCTCTCCATCTCTTTCTCTCTACCTCCATCAGTCCATTTCTGGGCCACTGTCATTCTGTGCTGCTCTGAAAATACCTCGGCTCCATAGACTTAGATAGACATCGCAACATTGTATCTGTCCCATTATGCCGTCTGTGAGAGCATGGGCAGTGCCATTGAGGCCATCTCTCTACCTCCATCTCTCTACCTCCATCAGTCCATTTCTGTCACTGTCCTTCTCTGAAAATACCTCGGCCCCATAGACTTAGATAGACATCGCAACATTGTATCGGTTCCATTATGCAGTCTGTGAGAGATTTGCGTCAGTTCAAATCTGGCATCAGGACAAAATGTGATTCATAGTCACCGAATATAGTTTAAGTATTTTAATTAAACTCAAACGATAAATGGCAAATGCAATTTTCGTATATACGGGTTCACTGGATCTCCGCGCAGGGTAGATCAGAGAACTGTGGAATGTACTCAAAATAGTAGTTTTATACTATGACAAGTTTATTCTCAACTCTTCCAGTTGGCCTATCATAGTAGAGGTTTAGCATGGTTCATACTCTTGCTCCTCCTTTGTGGGCCCCCAAACTTGTCCAAGCCCCTTGGCGTTTTCCTTCTCCACATCTGGTTGTTGGGTAGAGCAGCTCCATTCTGTGTCCCCCTCGACCATTCACTGAAACAGTTCCTAATATGGTATTGTCCAGTATTCTAAACTCCTGGTTGGTCTAGAGAGATGCACCCCTCCCCTCTCCAGACTGTCCACAGCTTTTATGGCCTGTGGTGGTCAGTTTTTACACACCCCCTCTGCATTGTGTGTGTGTGTGTGTGTAACAAAACATCATTCACCTTCCACCAATCTGCTAACAGCCTATAGTGCATAAACATAAATCCTAACAAGTCTGTGAGAGCATGGGCAGTGCCATTGAGGCCATTGATGTTGCACATCATTTTGAAAGAAATACATTTTCTTCTTCTACTACTTCTATGAGTTGGCAAACCAACTGAAAGGGTGCACTGCCATCTATAGTGTGTTGTTAGAACAGGTATAAAGCCAAGGTTGGCGATTTACTGCCACCTGCAGTTATGGCATGTTTCCTCACCAGTATAATTCATTGGCTGATCCCTCCTGATGACCTGGATGGAATTATGTGATCCGTCTTTAACCCATATGAAATCCCACCCAGTTGACTACTTCAAAATGGTGAAAGTCCTCAATGGCGCTGCCCATGCTAAAACAGGATTTTGGGCACTAGAGGCAGCCAGGGGGTTTTGTAACACAGCTATTGTGTGAGTGAGTGAGTGAGTGAGTGAGTGAGTGAGTGAGTGAGTGAGTGAGTGAGTGAGTGAGTGAGTGAGTGAGTGAGTGAGTGAGTGAGTGAGTGAGTGAGTGAGTGAGTGAGTGAGTGAGTGAGATATGGTATGTCTGGGGCACGCGTCTAGTTCAAGTAACCATACGGGCAGCAGGTAGCCTAGTGGTTAGAGCATTGGGCCAGTAACCAAAAAGGTTGCATGATCGAATCCCTGAGCTGACAACATAAAAATCTGTAGTTCTGAGCAGGGCAGTTAACCCACTGTTTCCCGGGTACCGAAAATGTCGATTAAGGCAGCCCCCCCCACCTCTCTGATTCGGAGGGGTTGGGTTAAAGGCACAAGACACATTTCAGTTGAAGGCATTCAGTTGTACAACTGACTAGCTATCCCTCTTTCCCACACATGACTAATATAACTCATGACTCTCTGAAGTTACTGAGATTCGGGTGATGCATGTGAAGTCATGACTTTGTGTCCTTGAACAAAAAAAGACATGCTGTTACATGATCACAAGGCTCTTAGGATGGGGAATAGTAAATTACAAGCTTGTTTGGCTAGCCAAAAATCAAACCATTGTATACACTAAAAGGACAGGGAGTTTATTTGGGAATTTCAATTAGATTGGATTTTACAGAACACAGATATACAACATGAACACATTTAATAATAACACATGTAACACTTTGCCAAACTTGTAACGTGTGTAATAACAAAGGAAGACAGAAAGGAATGATAATGTTTCATGAGGAAGACATAAAGGAATACTAATGTTTCATGAGGAAGACAGAAAGGAATGATAATGATTCATGAGGAAGACAGAAAGGAATGATAATGTTTCGTGAGGAAGACAGAAAGGAATGATAATGTTTCATGAGGAAGACAGAAAGGAATGATAATGATTCATGAGGAAGACAGAAAGGAATGATAATGTTTCATGAGGAAGACAGAAAGGAATGATAATGATTCATGAGGAAGACAGAAAGGAATGATAATGTTTCATGAGGAAGACAGAAAGGAATGATAATGATTCATGAATAAGACAGAAAGGAATGATAATGTTTCGTGAGGAAGACAGAAATGAATTATTATGTTTCATGAGGAAGACAGAAAGGAATGATAATGTTTAGTGAGGAAGACAGAAAGGAATGATAATGTTTCATGAGGAAAACAGAAAGGAATGATAATGTTTCATGAGGAAGACAGAAAGGAATGATAATGTTTCATGAGGAAGACAGAAAGGAATGATAATGTTTCATGAGGAAGACAGAAAGGAATGATAATGGTTCATGAGGAAGACAGAGAGGAATGATAATGTTTCACGAGGAAGACAGAAAGGAATGATAATGGTTCATGAGGAAGACAGAAAGGAATGATAATGTTTCATGAGGAAAACAGAAAGGAATGATAATGTTTCATGAGGAAGACAGAAAGGAATGATAATGTTTCATGAGGAAGACAGAAAGGAATGATAATGTTTCATGAGGAAGACAGAAAGGAATGATAATGGTTCATGAGGAAGACAGAGAGGAATGATAATGTTTCACGAGGAAGACAGAAAGGAATGATAATGGTTCATGAGGAAGACAGAAAGGACTGATAATGTTTCATGAGGAAGACAGAAAGGAATGATAATGTTTCATGAGGAAGACAGAAAGGAATGATAATGTTTAGTGAGGAAGACAGAAAGGAATGATAATGATTCATGAGGAAGACAGAAAGGAATGATAATGTTTCATGAGGAAGACAGAAAGGAATGATAATGATTCATGAATAAGACAGAAAGGAATGATAATGTTTCGTGAGGAAGACAGAAATGAATTATTATGTTTCATGAGGAAGACAGAAAGGAATGATAATGTTTAGTGAGGAAGACAGAAAGGAATGATAATGTTTCATGAGGAAAACAGAAAGGAATGATAATGTTTCATGAGGAAGACAGAAAGGAATGATAATGTTTCATGAGGAAGACAGAAAGGAATGATAATGTTTCATGAGGAAGACAGAAAGGAATGATAATGGTTCATGAGGAAGACAGAGAGGAATGATAATGTTTCACGAGGAAGACAGAAAGGAATGATAATGGTTCATGAGGAAGACAGAAAGGACTGATAATGTTTCATGAGGAAGACAGAAAGGAATGATAATGTTTCATGAGGAAGACAGAAAGGAATGATAATGTTTAGTGAGGAAGACAGAAAGGAATGATAATGTTTCATGAGGAAGACAGAAAGGAATGACAATGTTTCCTGAGGAAGACAGAAAGGAATGATAATGTTTTATGATGAAGACAGAAAGGAATGATGTTTCATGAGGAAGACAGAAAGGAATGATAATGTTTCATGAGGAAGACAGAAAGGAATGATAATGTTTCATGAGGAAGACAGAAAGGAATGATAATGGTTCATGAGGAAGACAGAAAGGAATGATAATGTTTCATGAAGAAGACAGGAAGGAATGATGTTTCATGAAGAAGACAGAAAGGAATGATAATGTTTCATGAGGAAGACAGAAAGGAATGATAATGTTTCATGAGAAAGACAGAAAGGAATGATAATGGTTCATGAGGAAGACAGAAAGGAATACTAATGTTTCATGAGGAAGACAGAAAGGAATGATAATGATTCATGAGGAAGACAGAAAGGAATGATAATGTTTCGTGAGGAAGACAGAAAGGAATGATAATGTTTCATGAGGAAGACAGAAAGGAATGATAATGATTCATGAGGAAGACAGAAAGGAATGATAATGTTTCATGAGGAAGACAGAAAGGAATGATAATGATTCATGAGGAAGACATAAAGGAATGATAATGTTTCATGAGGAAGACAGAAAGGAATGATAATGATTCACGAGGAAGACAGAAAGGAATGATAATGTTTCATGAAGAAGACAGGAAGGAATGATGTTTCATGAAGAAGACAGAAAGGAATGATAATGTTTCATGAGGAAGACAGAAAGGAATGATAATGTTTCATGAGGAAGACAGAAAGGAATGATAATGTTTCATGAGGAAGACAGAAAGGAATGATAATGGTTCATGAGGAAGACAGAAAGGACTGATAATGTTTCATGAGGAAGACAGAAAGGAATGA
This sequence comes from Salvelinus namaycush, assembly GCF_016432855.1. Classification (NCBI taxonomy): domain Eukaryota; kingdom Metazoa; phylum Chordata; class Actinopteri; order Salmoniformes; family Salmonidae; genus Salvelinus; species Salvelinus namaycush. Next base: position 21,585,013 of record NC_052323.1, read on the forward strand.
TAATGTTTCATGAGGAAGACAGAAAGGAATGATAATGTTTAGTGAGGAAGACAGAAAGGAATGATAATGTTTCATGAGGAAGACAGAAAGGAATGACAATGTTTCATGAGGAAGACAGAAAGGAATGATAATGTTTTATGAGGAAGACAGAAAGGAATGATGTTTCATGAGGAAGACCGAAAGGAATGATAATGTTTCATGAGGAAGACAGAAAGGAATGATAATGTTTCATGAGGAAGACAGAAAGGAATGATAATGGTTCATGAGGAAGACAGAAAGGAATGATAATGTTTCATGAAGAAGACAGGAAGGAATGATGTTTCATGAAGAAGACAGGAAGGAATGATGTTTCATGAAGAAGACAGAAAGGAATGATAATGTTTCATGAGGAAGACAGAAAGGAATGATAATATTTCATGAGGAAGACAGAAAGGAATGATAATGTTTCATGAGGAAGACAGAAAGGAATGATAATGTTTCATGAGGAAGACAGAAAGGAATGATAAGAAGGAGACGATGAGCGAGGACGCAAGGAGTATGTAAGTTTCAACATGTTTCTTTTGGAGGGACCCCAGAGCACCCAACAGACCTCAGGGGTTCCTGGAGGTGATACAATATCCCAACAGGAGGGAATTTCACTTGTGTCAGGGTGAGTACCCACAAGGTAGGACATCCCTCTTCAGCCTATTTCTCTCTGCTGTTACGCTAATGATCTCTATTGATATTTTGCTCAATTATTAGAGAGTTATTATAGAGGTTTCTTTCTATTTCTTAAATCTCATTGAATAAATCAAATAGAGTCCAATCATCTCAGTCCAACTCCGGCAGAGCAGGAAGTGGTCAGAAACTAACCAAGTGAAGGTGCAGGTACATTCATCAGGTAGAAGGGTGGGAGAACAGAACCCATAGTTTAATCTCAATTGATTGAAAATCCAACCTTTCCTCCCCTACACTGTCACTTCATCGTCAAAGACTTGACAGGTGAAAACAATATGGTGGAAGCTCATCATTGCCTGGACTGGCTTCACCTGGTGAGTTCTTCCAGATCAGTGCAGTGAAAGAGAGGAAGCAAGGTGAGGACAGATCTTTCAGACATTGAAGAAGGAGCCCATAGTTTGGGCTCAGCGGGGATGGGTAGCATCCGCATCCCCTCTGGACATGTCCTGTGAGGTGTAGGTGATGAAGAGGAAGCCATCCGGGTCGCTGTACTGGGAGTGTAATGAACACGATGGGAGACAGAGAGCTGGTTTCAAGCGCAGGGCGCAGCATGTGTTTATTGTAAAGGACCACAGGAGGAGGCAGGTAGCATCGGTCCAGGGGCAGGCAGAAGGTCATACACAGGAGGAGGCAGGTAGCTGGGTCCAGGGGCAGGCAGAAGGTCATACACAGGAGGAGGCAGGTAGCTGGGTCCAGGGGCAGGCAGAAGGTCATACACAGGAGGAGGCAGGTAGCTGGGTCCAGGGGCAGGCAGAAGGTCAGACACAGGAGGAGGCAGGTAGCTGGGTCCAGGGGCAGGCAGAAGGTCAGACACAGGAGGAGGCAGGTAGCTGGGTCCAGGGGCAGGCAGAAGGTCAGACACAGGAGGAGGCAGGTAGCTGGGTCCAGGGGCAGGCAGAAGGTCAGACACAGGAGGAGGCAGGTAGCTGGGTCCAGGGGCAGGCAGAAGGTCAGACACAGGAGGAGGCAGGTAGCTGGGTCCAGGGGCAGGCAGAAGGTCAGACACAGGAGGAGGCAGGTAGCTGGGTCCAGGGGCAGGCAGAAGGTCAGACACAGGAGGAGGCAGGTAGCTGGGTCCAGGGGCAGGCAGAAGGTCAGACACAGGAGGAGGCAGGTAGCTGGGTCCAGCGGCAGGCAGAAGGTCAGACACAGGAGGAGGCAGGTAGCTGGGTCCAGGGGCAGGCAGAAGGTCAGACACAGGAGGAGGCAGGTAGCTGGGTCCAGCGGCAGGCAGAAGGTCAGACACAGGAGGAGGCAGGTAGCTGGGTCCAGGGGCAGGCAGAAGGTCAGACACAGGAGGAGGCAGGTAGCTGGGTCCAGGGGCAGGCAGAAGGTCAGACACAGGAGGAGGCAGGTAGCATCGGTCCAGGGGCAGGCAGAAGGTCATACACAGGAGGAGGCAGGTAGCTGGGTCCAGGGGCAGGCAGAAGGTCATACACAGGAGGAGGCAGGTAGCTGGGTCCAGGGGCAGGCAGAAGGTCATACACAGGAGGAGGCAGGTAGCTGGGTCCAGGGGCAGGCAGAAGGTCATACACAGGAGGAGGCAGGTAGCTGGGTCCAGCGGCAGGCAGAAGGTCAGACACAGGAGGAGGCAGGTAGCATCGGTCCAGGGGCAGGCAGAAGGTCATACACAGGAGGAGGCAGGTAGCTGGGTCCAGGGGCAGGCAGCAGGTCATACACAGGAGGAGGCAGGTAGCTGGGTCCAGCGGCAGGCAGCAGGTCATACACAGGAGGAGGCAGGTAGCTGGGTCCAGCGGCAGGCAGCAGGTCATACACAGGAGGAGGCAGGTAGCTGGGTCCAGGGGCAGGCAGAAGGTCAGACACAGGGGGTCCAAAAGGGCAACAGTACAGGCAGGGAAAAGGCTTGTAACGTTGTCTAGGAGATCAGGCAATAGGTTGATAACAGGAAATCCAATAGGCTAAAGTACAGGCAGGCTAAAGTACAGGCAGGGAATAGGCAAAAGGCGTCGTTAGTGAGGCAGGCAAAAACTATCATACACAGGAGGAGTAAATTACAGGAAAAACAGAGCTCCAAATAGAAGTGTATCACAAATCAAACAATACCTCACAGTGATGGGGTGCAAAGAACTGAACTAAATAGTGTGTGATAATGACATACAGGTGTGTGAACAGGTGATCAGAACTCAGGTGATTGGGATCTGGAGAGTGAGCTGCGTTCAGGGGATCTACGTGTTTGAGACTGTGAGTTGGAAGCAGACGTTACAGGGAGTAGACCTCTCCCATACTGGACGACATGCAGGACATGGTCCTCTCCGACACCAACAGATACATAGCCTGGGTGGACTCCAAGTCAATCTTACTCCTGAGGAGAGGTAGAGAATAGAAAGGGCCTGTTTAATGCAGGCAGGGGCTTACCGCGGCGGACCCAAAAGGCAGAAAAAAATGAACACTTAATTATTTAGGAAAAATATACTGTATGTATTATATATGTAGTATATATTTTAGGTTTTTTCACTGAACCGACAACCACAGGAGGACTCAGGAGCACGCTATCAATGAGTATAGACAGCCTGCTGCCGCTCTGCTGCCTGCTCTGCCGCTCTGCTGCCTGCCGCTCTGCTGCCGCCTGCTGCCTGCCGCTCTGCTGCTGCTGCCCTGCCGCTCTGCTGCCGCCTGCTGCCTGCCGCTCTGCTGCCGCTCTGCTGCCTGCCACTCTGCTGCTGCCCTGCTGCCGCTCAGCTGCCTGCCGCTCTGCTGCCTGCCGCTCTGCTGCCGCTCTGCTGCCTGCCGCTCTGCTGCCGCTCTGCTGCCTGCCGCTCTGCTGCCGCTCTGCTGCCGCTCTGCTGCCGCCTGCTGCCTGCCGCTCTGCTGCCGCCTGCCGCTCTGCTGCCGCCTGCCGCTCTGCTGCCGCTCTGCTAATCATCAGATGGGGGGAGGAGAGGAGGTAGGGGGGGCACATGGGTAACTGCCTTGATTGGGTAACTGATTCATTTTTTAAATTAAACTGCATAATAAATAAATGTGATTGGTCAAGTATGTGAGTCAGGGGCTGGGCCCAAGCCCATACGGGGCCCAAGAGGCAAAACAAATACAAATTATGCTATTTGTTTTATTCTCATTTTTCTCATCCTCAACCACAGGAGCCCACTCAAAATGTTCACAATACACCAGAGTGCATCATTTAGCCACAGGGGATCAATAGTTTCTAAAAAATAGTTGTGAATTAAGTTTATCACAACCACATACAGGTATCTGCCAAAATTAAGGAAACATCAACATAAAGTGTCTTAAAAGGGTGTTGCGCCATGACCAGCTGCCAGTACAGCTTCAATGCGCCTCGGCATAGATTCTACAAGTGGACCTAAACCATGCCAGAAAAATGCACCCCACACGATAACATATACTTTCTATCCCTTGTTAACTCAAGTGTTTCCTTTATTTTGGCAGTTACCGGTATGCCTATAGTTGGGAAGGCCGCAGCTTGGGCAGCATGCTAGCTATAGGCTACAGCTTGTTCCTTCATGATCATAGAAAAATATTCCATAGAAGGATTTTATCACCTCTTACCCTGGCAATATGACTGTTAAACTAGCAATGGATGCCAGTCCTGACTTGAATGGAAACTGCCATCTATGGTTTATATTTCTATGGTTTGTTGCGGCTGTCAGTTTGCCTTTTGCAGATTTAAAAATACAATTGCGGGAAAAACTTACAGTTTGGAAAGCAAATGCCTACTGCTGAAAAGAGTAGACTAATCTGTCTGTAGAACCAATAGAAAAATATTTCCTCAACAACTCCCAAATTGTATCTAACAGCAGCACTGTTTTTCAAAGTAGATCATCTTGAGATAGGCTATTGCCTTGACGAGTGCATCCGCCATCGCAGTGAGTAGCCTATAGCTTCCTCTTCATCATTAGGTGTGTCAGTGTGCCTCTGGAAATGTCATTTAGTAGCCCCTTGCAGCCTATGATTCACTATATAACCTATACTGTATATATATTGCCTCCTAGTATTGAACAATCTGCATGTCGCTTCATTTGCCTGAGCTACACACACACACACACACACACACACACACACACACACACACACACACACACACACACACACACACACACACACACACACTTATTTGACCCTTGTATTTTATATTACTGTACACCTACTGTGATATGAATATGGTATCAAAGCAAGTACTGTGTAATGACACATAGTACAATACTGTACAATGTACTGTATTATACTGAAAAAGGGAAATGCTACCACAACTGGAATGAATCAATTAATGGATGACTGAATGAAATTAGTAGAAGGAGGAGGTTTATATTTCACAGTATTTTACTGTAATTACAAGGGATTGGTGCAAGCAGGTTGGCTGCTAGGTAAAGTGTTTACAAACATTACATCATATTACTCAATATTTTGTGTTTTATATCATTGTCACTTCTAGAGACTATAGCTCTTTCCTGCAGTCAAATGACCTAGTGGCCTCAGGGATTCCTATTTTTCATAATTTCATAACTAATAAACATAGTTTAAAAAACGCTCAGAAAATCCAGTGTTTCTATGTCAAACGGTTTTGTTATATTTCATTCTTCTGTGATGTATAATATTGGGATGCAAACTCAAAATTGTAACATTTCAACTCTATCTCTCCCTTTGAATTGTATGCACCTTGAAAAGCCCAAGGGGTAACGTGGCGCTTTAGGGATTTGTTTATCTTGCTCTCTAGGTAGGAGAATGTTGCTCCACCTACACAATTAGAGAACAATCCCCTTTGAAATGCTCTCACCTTTGTTGTACAGTGAGAAAACATGAATTATAGAATTGATCTAGAGAGCAAAGAAGCTGCTGTAGACCCAAACCAAAACGGCTCTTGGAATGAACCACATTTGTATACCTGTAGGCAAAGATTGCTCTCTGCTGGTTGAAGGTTGACATAACAGAGTGGTTTTCAGCGGAGTAGACAGGGCGAGGTGCACCTGTCCGATCCAAAGTGACAGAACTTATCCCATACTGTAACCCAAATAGGTGATTGATGCAACTGTAATGTGAACCTTTCATTTCCGAAGACTCACAATAACAGGCCTAGTAAACGTGTAGACTAAATATACTACACTCAACAAAAATATAAATGCAACATGCAACAATTTCAAATATTTTACTGAGTTGCAGTTCATAAAAGGAAATCAGTCAATTGAAATAAATTCATTAGGCCCTAATCTATGGATTTCACATGACTGGGAATACAGATATGCATCTGTTGGTCACAGATACAGTGCATTCGGAAAGGATTCAGACACCTTGACTTTTTCCACTATTTGTTACTTTACAGCCTCATTCTAAAATGGATTAAAACAACATTTTCCCTCATCAATAAACACACAATACCCCATAATGACTAAACAAAAACACGTTTGTAGAATGTATAAAAACACAACAGCTGAAATATCACATTTACATAAGCATTCATACCCTTTACTCAGTACTTTGTTGAAGCACCTTTGGCAGCGATTACAGCCTCGAGTCTTCTTGGGTATGACGCTACAAGCTTGGCACACCCTTTATTTGGGGAGTTTCTCCCATTCTTCTCTGCAGATCCTCTCAAGCTCGTTCAGTTTGGATGGGGAGCGTCGCTGCCCAGCTATTTTCAGGTCTCTCCAGAGATGTTCGATCGGGTTCAAGTCCGGGATCTGGCTGGGCCACTTAAGGATATTCAGAGACTTGTCCCGAAGCCACTCCTGCGTTGTCTTGGCTGTGTGCTTAGGGTCGTTGTCCGGTTGGAAGGGAACATTCGCCCCAGTCTGATGTCCTGAGTGCTCTGGAGCAAGTTTTCATCAAGGATCTCTCTATACTTTGCTCCGTTCATCTTTCCCTCGATCCTGACTAGTATCCCAGTCCCTGCCACTGAAAACATCCCCACAGCATGATGCTGCCACCACCACCATGCTTCACCATAGGGATGGTGCCAGGTTTCATCCAGATGTGACGCTCGGCATTAAGGAAAATAGTTCAATCTTGGTTTCATCAGACCAGAGAATCTTGTTTCTCATGGTCTGAGAGTCTTTAGGTGTCTTTTGGCAAACTCCAAGCGGGCTGTCATGTGCTTTTACTGAGGAGTGGCTTCCGTCTGGCCAGTCTACCATAAAGGCCTGATTGGTGGAGTGCAGCATAGATGGTTGTCCTTCTGGAAGGTTCTCCCATCTCCACAGAAGAACTCTAGAGCTCTGTCAGTGACCATCGGGTTCCTGGTCACCTCCCTGACCAAGGCCCTTGTCCCCCGATTGCTCAGTTGGACTGTCAACTGTGGGACCTTATATAGACAGGTGTGTGCCTTTCCAAATCATGTCCAATCAATTGAATATACCACACAGGTGGACTCCAATCAAGTTGTAGAAGCATCTCAGGGATGATCATTGGTAATAGGATGCACCTGTGCTCAATTTCGAGTCTCATATCAAAGGGTATGAATACTTATGTAAATAAGGTATTTCTGTTTTTTATTTTTAATAAAATTGCGAACATTTCTCAAAACCTGTTTTCACTTTGTCATTATGGGGTATTGTGTGTAGATTGATGATGACATTTAAAAAATATATATATTTTAGAATAAGACTGTAACGTAACAAAATTTGGAAAAAGTCAAGGGGTCTGAATACTTTCCAAAGGCACTGTATAATAAAGAAAACATGAGACATAAGAAAGGAAGCTATAGACAGGGTCAGTTCCAACACCACATGTAGGTGGGAGATTAGGAGAAAGTCACTGGTAGCAGGATAAATAATAAGAATAATAATAGTAAACAGTATGGCAGCAGCATAAGTGGTGGTGAGTGTGTGTGCCAGAGTGTCAGTGTAGGCGTGATATGCAGATATATGTAAACAGGGCTGAAAAGTGACTGGTAGCAGGACTATACACTGAGTGTACAAAATATTAAGAACACCTGCTCTTTCCATGACATAGACTGACCAGGTGAAAGCTACGATCCCTTATTGATGTCACCTGTTAAGTCCACTTCAATCAGTGTAGATGAAGGGAAAGAGACAGGTTAAAGAAGGATTTTTAAGCCTTGAGACAATTGAGATGTGGATTTTGTGTGTGCCATTCAGAGGGTGAATGCCCAAGACCAAATATTTAAGTGCCTTTCAATGGGGTATGGTAGTAGGTGCCAGACGCAGCTGTGGAGATGTGCAGTGATTTGTATTTTTCAACCTAAACAGTTTCCCGTGTGTATCAAGAATGGTCCATCACCCTAAGGACATCCAGCCAACTTGACACAACTGTGGGAGTGGTTGGAGTAAACATGGGCTAGCATCCCTGTGGAATGCTTTCGACACCCTGTAGATACCATGCCCCATGAATTGAGGCTGTTCTGAGTGCAAATGGGGTGTGCAAGTGCAACTCAATATTAGGAAGGTGTTCTTAATGTTTGGTATAGTCAGTTTATAAATAGTTATGGTAATATACTAGTGGTAATATAATGAGGCAATATACTGTGGTAATATACTAGTGGTAATATAATGAGGTAATATACTGTGGTAATATACTAGTGGTAATATACTAGTGGTAATATACTAGTGGTAATATACTAGTGATAATATACTGTGGTAATATACTAGTGGTAATATACTAGTGATAATATACTGTGGTAATATACTAGTGGTAATATACTAGTGGTAATATACTAGTGCCAATATAATAGTGGTAATATACTAGCTGTAATATACTAGCTGGTAAATACTAGTGGTAATATACTAGTGGAAATATACTGGTGGTAATATACTAGTGGTAATATACTAGCTGGTAAATACTAGTGGTAATATACTAGTGGAAATATACTAGTGGAAATATACTAGTGGTAATATACTAGCTGTAATATACTAGTGGAAATATACTAGTGGTAATATACTAGTGGTAATATACTAGCTGTAATATACTAGCTGGTAAATACTAGTGGTAATATACTGTGGTAATATACTAGCTGTAATATACTAGCTGGTAAATACTAGTGGTAATATACTAGTGGAAATATACTAGTGGTAATATACTAGTGGTAATATAATGAGGTAATATACTGTGGTAATATACTAGTGGTAATATACTAGTGGTAATATACTAGTGATAATATACTGTGGTAATATACTAGTGATAATATACTGTGGTAATATACTAGTGATAATATACTGTGGTAATATACTAGTGGTAATATACTAGTGGTAATATACTGGTGGTAATATACTGGTGGTAATATACTGATGGTAATATACTGGTGGTAATATACTGGTAGTAATATACTGACTGGTGGTAATATACTGGTGGTAATATACTGGTGGTAATATACTGGTAGTAATATACTGGTGGTAATATACTGGCTGTAATATACTAGCTGGTAAATACTAGTGGTAATATACTAGTGGAAATATACTGGTGGTAATATACTAGTGGTAATATACTAGCTGGTAAATACTAGTGGTAATATACTAGTGGAAATATACTAGTGGAAATATACTAGTGGTAATATACTAGTGGTAATATACTAGCTGTAATATACTAGCTGGTAAATACTAGTGGTAATATACTAGCTGTAATATACTAGTGGTAATATACTAGCTGTAATATACTAGCTGCAATATACTAGTGGAAATATACTAGTGGTAATATACTGGCTGTACTATATCAGCTGGTAAATACTAGTGGCAATATACTAGTGGCACTATAATAGTTGTAATATACTAGCTGTAATATACTAGCTATAATATACTAGCTGTAATATACTAGTGGTAATAAACTAGTGGAAATATACTAGCTGTAATATACTAGATGTAATAAACTAGAGGTACTATTTTTTTAACTAGGCAAGTCAGTTACGAACAAATTCTTATTTACAATGACGGCCTACCCTGGCCAAACCGTAACCCGGACTACGCTGGGCAGCCCTATGGGACTCCCAATAACGGCCAGTTGTGATACAGCCTGGAATTGAGCCAGGGTCTGTAGTGACGCCTCAAGCACTGAGATGCAGTGCCTTAGACCGCTGCACCTCTCAGGAGCCCCACTATACTAATGGTAATATACTAGTGGTAATATACTGTGGTAATATACTAGTGGTAATATACTAGTGGTAATATACTAGTGGTAATATACTAGTGGTAATATACTGTGGTAACAAACTAGCTGTAATATACTAGTGGTAATATACTAGTGGTACTATACTGTGGTACTATACTTCGGTAATATACTATGGTAATATACTGCTGTACTATATCAGCTGGTAAATGCTAGTGGTAATATACTAGTGGTAATATACTGTGGTACCATACTGCGGTAATATACTGTGGTAATATACTAGTGGTGATTTACTGTGGTAATATACTAGCTGTTATATACTAGTGGTAATATAATGTGGTAATATACTAGTTGTAGTATACTGTGGTAATGTACTAGTCGTAATATACAAGTGGTAATGTACAAGTGGTAATATATCTGCTGTAATAAACTGTGATAATATACTAGTGGTAATATACTAGTGGTAATATACAAGCGGTAATATACTAGTGGTAATATACTAACTGTAAAATACTAGCAGTACCATACTAGTGGTAATATACTAGTGGTAATATACTGAGGTAATATACAGGTGGTAATATACTAGTGGTAATATACTAGTGGTAATATACTAACTGTAATATACTAGTGGTAATATACTAGTGGTAATATACTGTGGTAATATACTAACTGTAATATACTAGTGGTAATATACTAGTGGTAATATACTGTGGTAATATACTAGTGATAATATACTAGTGGTAATATACTGTGGTAATATACTAACTGTAATATACTAGTGGTAATATACTAGTGGTAATATACTTGTGGTAATATACTGTGGTAATATACTAGCTGTAATACACTAGTGGTAATTATCTAGTGGTAATATACTTGTGGTAATATACTGTGGTAATATACTAGTGGTAATATACTAGTGTTGATATACTAGTGGTAATATAGTAGTGGTAATATACTAACTGTAATATACTAGTGGTAATATACTAGTTGTAATATACTACTGGTAATATACTGTGGTAATATGCTGTGGTAATATACTAACTGTAATATACTAGTGGTAATATACTAGTGGTAATATACTGTGGTAATATACTAACCGTAATATACTAGTGTTGATATACTGTGGTAATATACTAGTGGTAATATACTGTGATAATATACTAGTGGTAATATACTAGTGGTAATATACTAGTGGTAATATACTAGTGTTGATATACTGTGGTAATATACTAGTGGTACTATACTAGTGGCAATATACTAGTGGTAATATACTAGCTGTAATATACTAGATGTAATAAACTAGAGGTACTATTTTTTAATTTGAGTTATCCTTTTTTTTAACTAGGCAAGTCAGTTACGAACAAATTCTTATTTACAATGACGGCCTACCCTGGCCAAACCGTAACCCGGACTACGCTGGGCAGCCCTATGGGACTCCCAATAACGGCCAGTTGTGATACAGCCTGGAATTGAGCCAGGGTCTGTAGTGACGCCTCAAGCACTGAGATGCAGTGCCTTAGACCGCTGCACCTCTCAGGAGCCCCACTATACTAATGGTAATATACTAGTGGTAATATACTGTGGTAATATACTAGTGGTAATATACTAGTGGTAATATACTAGTGGTAATATACTAGTGGTAATATACTGTGGTAACAAACTAGCTGTAATATACTAGTGGTAATATACTAGTGGTACTATACTGTGGTACTATACTTCGGTAATATACTATGGTAATATACTGCTGTACTATATCAGCTGGTAAATGCTAGTGGTAATATACTAGTGGTAATATACTGTGGTACCATACTGCGGTAATATACTGTGGTAATATACTAGTGGTGATTTACTGTGGTAATATACTAGCTGTTATATACTAGTGGTAATATAATGTGGTAATATACTAGTTGTAGTATACTGTGGTAATGTACTAGTCGTAATATACAAGTGGTAATGTACAAGTGGTAATATATCTGCTGTAATAAACTGTGATAATATACTAGTGGTAATATACTAGTGGTAATATACAAGCGGTAATATACTAGTGGTAATATACTAACTGTAAAATACTAGCAGTACCATACTAGTGGTAATATACTAGTGGTAATATACTGAGGTAATATACAGGTGGTAATATACTAGTGGTAATATACTAGTGGTAATATACTAACTGTAATATACTAGTGGTAATATACTAGTGGTAATATACTGTGGTAATATACTAACTGTAATATACTAGTGGTAATATACTAGTGGTAATATACTGTGGTAATATACTAGTGATAATATACTAGTGGTAATATACTGTGGTAATATACTAACTGTAATATACTAGTGGTAATATACTGTGGCAATATACAAGTGGTAATATACTGTGATAATATTCTAGTGGTAATATACTAGTGGTAATATACTAGTGTTGATATACTGTGGTAATATACTAGTGGTACTATACTAGTGGCAATATACTAGTGGTAATATACTAGCTGTAATACACTAGTGGTAATTATCTAGTGGTAATATACTTGTGGTAATATACTGTGGTAATATACTAGTGGTAATATACTAGTGTTGATATACTAGTGGTAATATAGTAGTGGTAATATACTAACTGTAATATACTAGTGGTAATATACTAGTTGTAATATACTACTGGTAATATACTGTGGTAATATGCTGTGGTAATATACTAACTGTAATATACTAGTGGTAATATACTAGTGGTAATATACTGTGGTAATATACTAACCGTAATATACTAGTGTTGATATACTGTGGTAATATACTAGTGGTAATATACTGTGATAATATACTAGTGGTAATATACTAGTGGTAATATACTAGTGGTAATATACTAGTGTTGATATACTGTGGTAATATACTAGTGGTACTATACTAGTGGCAATATACTAGTGGTAATATACTAGCTGTAATATACTAGATGTAATAAACTAGAGGTACTATTTTTTAATTTGAGTTATCCTTTTTTTTTAACTAGACAAGTCAGTTAAGAACAAATTCTTATTTACAATGACGGCCTACCCTGGCCAAACTGTAACCCGGACTACGCTGGGCAGCCCTATGGGACTCTCAATAACGGCCAGTTGTGATACAGCCTGGAATTGAACCAGGGTCTGTAGTGACGCCTCAAGCACTGAGATGCAGTGCCTTAGACCGCTGCGCCTCTCAGGAGCCCCACTATACTAGTGGTAATATACTAGTGGTAATATACTGTGGTAACAAACTAGCTGTAATATACTAGTGGTAATATACTAGTGGTACTATACTGTGGTAATATACTATGGTAATAAACTAGCTGTACTATATCAGCTGGTAAATGTTAGTGGTAATATACTGTGGTACTATACTGCGGTAATATACTGTGGTAATATACTAGTGGTGATTTACTGTGGTAATATACTAGCTGTTATATACTAGTGGTACTATACTAGTGGTAATATAATGTGGTAATATACTAGTTGTAGTATACTGTGGTAATGTACTAGTCGTAATATACAAGTGGTAATGTACAAGTGGTAATATATCTGCTGTAATAAACTGTGATAATATACTAGTGGTAATATACAAGTGCTAATATACTTGTGGTAATATACTAGCGGTAATATACTAGCTGTAAAATACTAGCAGTACCATACTAGTGGTAATATACTGAGGTGATATACTGTGGTAATATACAGGTGGTAATATACTAGTGGTAATATACTAGTGGTATTATACTAACTGTAATATACTAGTGGTAATATACTAGTGGTAATATACTAACTGTAATATACTAGTGGTAATAAACTAGTGGTAATATACTGTGGTAATTATCTAGTGGTAATATACTTGTGGTAATATACTGTGGTAATATACTAGTGGTAATATACTAGTGTTGATATACAAGTGGTAATATACTAGTGGTAATATACTAACTGTAATATACTAGTGGTAATATACTTGTGGTAATATACTGTGGTAATATGCTGTGGTAATATACTAACTGTAATATACTAGTGGTAATATACTAGTGGTAATATACTGTGGTAATATACTAACTGTAATATACTAGTGGTAATATACTAGTGTTGATATACTGTGGTAATATACTAGTGGTAATATGCTGTGATAATATACTAGTGGTAATATACTAGTGTTGATATACTGTGGTAATATACACTGCTCAAAAAAATAAAGGGAACACTTAAACAACACAATGTAACTCCAAGTCAATCACACTTCCGTGAAATCAAACTGTCCACTTAGGAAGCAACACTGATTGACAATACATTTCACATGCTGTTGTGCAAATGGAATAGACAAAAGGTGGAAATTATAGGCAATTAGTAAGACACCCCCAATAAAGGAATGGTTCTGCAGGTGGTGACCACAGACCACTTCTCAGTTCCTATGCTTCCTGGCTGATGTTTTGGTCACTTTTGAATGCTGGCGGTGCTTTCACTCTAGTGGTAGCATGAGACGGAGTCTACAACCCACACAAGTGGCTCAGGTAGTGCAGTTCATCCAGGATGGCACATCAATGCGAGCTGTGGCAAAAAGGTTTGCTGTGTCTGTCAGCGTAGTGTCCAGAGCATGGAGGCGCTACCAGGAGATAGGCCAGTACATCAGGAGACGTGGAGGAGGCCGTAGGAGGGCAACAACCCAGCAGCAGGACCGCTACCTCCGCCTTTGTGCAAGGAGGTGCACTGCCAGAGCCCTGCAAAATGACCTCCAGCAGGCCACAAATGTGCATGTGTCAGCATATGGTCTCACAAGGGGTCTGAGGATCTCATCTCGGTACCTAATGGCAGTCAGGCTACCTCTGGCGAGCACATGGAGGGCTGTGCGGCCCCACAAAGAAATGCCACCCCACACCATGACTGACCCACCGCCAAACCGGTCATGCTGGAGGATGTTGCAGGCAGCAGAACGTTCTCCACGGCGTCTCCAGACTCTGTCACGTCTGTCACATGTGCTCATGTGCTCAGTGTGAACCTGCTTTCATCTGTGAAGAGCACAGGGCACCAGTGGTGAATTTGCCAATCTTGGTGTTCTCTGGCAAATGCCAAACGTCCTGCACGGTGTTGGGCTGTAAGCACAACCCCCACCTGTGGACGTCGGGCCCTCATACCACCCTCATGGAGTCTGTTTCTGACCGTTTGAGCAGACACATGCACATTTGTGGCCTGCTGGAGGGCATTTTGCAGGGCTCTGGCAGTGCACCTCCTTGCACAAAGGCGGAGGTAGCGGTCCTGCTGCTGGGTTGTTGCCCTCCTACGGCCTCCTCCACGTCTCCTGATGTACTGGCCTATCTCCTGGTAGCGCCTCCATGCTCTGGACACTACGCTGACAGACACAGCAAACCTTTTTGCCACAGCTCGCATTGATGTGCCATCCTGGATGAACTGCACTACCTGAGCCACTTGTGTGGGTTGTAGACTCCGTCTCATGCTACCACTAGAGTGAAAGCACCGCCAGCATTCAAAAGTGACCAAAACATCAGCCAGGAAGCATAGGAACTGAGAAGTGGTCTGTGGTCACCACCTGCAGAACCATTCCTTTATTGGGGGTGTCTTACTAATTGCCTATAATTTCCACCTTTTGTCTATTCCATTTGCACAACAGCATGTGAAATGTATTGTCAATCAGTGTTGCTTCCTAAGTGGACAGTTTGATTTCACAGAAGTGTGATTGACTTGGAGTTACATTGTGTTGTTTAAGTGTTCCCTTTATTTTTTTGAGCAGTGTACTAGTGGTACTATACTAGTGGCAATATACTAGTGGTAATATACTTGTGGTAATATACTAGCGGTAATATACTAGCTGTAAAATACTAGCAGTACCATACTAGTGGTAATACACTGAGGTAATATACTGTGGTAATATACAGGTGGTAATATACTAACTGTGATATACTAGTGGTAATATATGAGTGGTAATATACTGTGGTAATATACTGTGGTAATATACTAACTGTAATATACTAGTGGTAATATACTAGTGGTAATATACTGTGGTAATATACTAGTGATAATATACTAGTGGTAATATACTGTGGTAATATACTAACTGTAATATACTAGTGGTAATATACTAGTGGTAATATACTGTGGTAATAAACTGTGGTAATATACTAGTGGTAATACACTAGTGGTAATATACTGTGGTAATATACTAGTGGTACTATACTAGTGGCAATATACTAGTGGTAATATACTAGCCGTAATATACTAGTGGTAATTATCTAGTTGTAATATACTAGTGGTAATATACTAACTGTAATTATCTAGTGGTAATATACTAACTGTAATATACTAGTGGTAATTATCTAGTGGTAATATACTTGTGGTAATTTACAGTGTACATGTAAGCTGAAGTAATAGTGACCAGTAGCAAGATACTAAAAGTAATAGCAATCAATAATCAATGAACAGCAGCGTAGCGGTAATCATAAATCTAATCAATAATAATTTTAGCAGAAGCGTAGTGGTAATAATAAATCCAATCAATAATAATTTTAGCAGCAGTGTAGGTGAGGGGGAGTAGTAGTTGTTAGCCTTTTAACAGTCTTATGGCAAGAGCATGGAGAACTTTCTCAGACACCGTCTGGCATGAAGGTCCTGGATGGCTGGGAGCTCACTTGCAGTGACGCTCTGGGCCGTCCGCACCACCCTCTGTAGGGCCTTACAGGTCAAGGGTGGTGCAGTTGCCATACCAGACGGTGATACAACCAGTCAGGATGCTCTCGATGGTGCAGCTGTAAAAGTTCCTAAGGATCTGAGGGGCCATGCCAAATCGTATCAGCCTTCTGAGGGAGAAGAGGCACTGCCATGCTTTCTTCATGACTGTGCTGGTGTGAGAGGGCCATGTTAAGTCCTCAGTGATGTGGACACTGAGGAAATTGAAACTCTTAACCCTCTCCACTGTAGCCCCTGTTTCTTGAAGTCCCCGATCAGATCCTTGGTCTTGACATTGGGGGAGAGGTTGTTGTCCCAGCACCACACTACCAGGTTTCTGACATCCTCCCTGTAGGCGGTCTCATCAGTCTGACCACCATCGTGTTGTCAGCAAAGTTGATGATGGTGTTGGGAGTCGTGCGTGCCCCCCCCCCCCCCCCCCCCCCCACATACACTTTTTTCTTTGTCGATTACAGTTGGGTGATCATAATATGAAACCAATATCGAGGATTAAGATGGAATATGATTTGATAATCTCCTTAGTGTTATACATGTGAATCTTTAGTCAGCATGCTTCAATGTAGCCTATAATCTTATGGTTGAGATATAATTAAGTAGGCTCGGCAATTTTGCCAACAAATCATTGGTTGAGCTGGGCGGGAGGATACAATGTTGCTATTGTTGATTGTCAGAACATATGTTGCACTGACTTGTGCTGGACCATAGCCCGTTGTGATTGAGACCAAGCTCATGAGCTCACCAAGCTCTTCAAGCACCGCCGATTCAGCCGCCACAATGGCTGGCCGCAGCAGCTGTGTGAATTCGCTCTGGTCGGGCACCGAGCGGGTTCGGATTGGCGAGCGGCTGAAAGCGACCCTGGCCGGAATCCTAGAGCTGGACCTGCTCCGGGAACAACATCTAGACATGATCGATGCGGAACTAGACCTCAAAGACACCAGCAGCACCGGTACCACCGTGACTGTCATCACTGATAAACAGGAGGAAAACCTCGAGAGCGCAGCCTCCGATGGCTCTGCGACATCCCGCAGGCAACAGGTCAGTGTGTATGTAGACCCAGATCTCTTGACAAGATTGGTTGTTATTAAATATGAATGCATGCTGATCTGCAAGTAAGGCATTCCCATCCCGTTCCATCAAACAGACTGCTGCGCTGCGCTTCTCCACTGATTGAGCGATGGAGTCATAAGCACGGAGCTACATTGATTACACAAAGGTGTTTGATCTGTCTAATAGAATTGACAGCAATCCATCCGCCTCCACTGCTTCTAATTCCGTCTTGTATCAGTCAAGGTTAAGAAGACAAAGGGTGTTATGGTTCTGTCCCCTTCTGGATCTAATATGATGAGTGTCAATGCCCACATCTATTTCACAGTCCAGTTTTCCCCAAGGACATCTCATACAAATGTATCTGTGTAAAGAATGTTCACTGTGGTACACACCCTATAGATACAATCCTACTCCTAGGTCAGGTCATTCTGTAGATTTCTACAGAGTTCTATATTCTGTATAGAACAAACGTCTTCTTTGTAAGTAGGCTACTGTAGTATGGGAATAGTTGATATTTTTGTGTGAGATAAGATTATTTGATTGGGAAAGCCCCATAGTAAAACAACTTGGTGCAAGTGTAAGTTGTAGACCTATTGAATAAACGTATTGTTATTCACTTGAACTCTTTCACCATGGATGCAGCCTTCAGCTTTCATTGTGCCATTTGGACATCTGTTAGGTCTAGTTGGTACAATACTAAGAATAGAATGCAGGAGGCCACAGAGCCCTACACTGCCTCATATCTGAGTTTGAAGTCTGAAGTTTAACCAGATAGTCTGTGAACCCCCTGACCTCATGTAGGTTAGGCTACCATGCTGCTTTGTTGTTACAGTGTTTGGTGAACAGTCACTTAGCTCCAGTAATAGGGACAACTCAAGTCATTCCCTTTTATTAATCAAATAGAGCATGGTCATCAGATCCCGAGGTAATGAATCAGCACAGCATTCTATTTACTGCTTTTTCCTTCTCAGAAACCCTGCATCGATTTATTCTCTATAGGTTCCCTGTGGCTTTCAGCAGCATCCATCCTAAGCTATGTTAAATGCTATTACATCACCCACACCATAGAGACTAGCGCTGTAGCTGCCTTTCCATCCGCCAACGCAGACCTGATCTGCATATTAAACAACAAATGAAGAGACAAGTTGCTTCTGCTGTTGTTATTTTCAACATGACACGTTATCACCTCTCCAATTCTGCCCACTGGGGAGAGAAGAGAGGGAAAAGGAGAGAGGAGAGAGGGAAGAGGGAAGAGAAGAGAGGGAAGAGAAGAGAGGGAAGAGGAGAGGGGAGAGGAGAGAGGGAAGAGGAGAGTGGAGAGGAGAGTGGAGAGGGGAGGGAAGAGGAGAGGAGGAGGGAAGAGGAGAGAGGGAAGAGGAGAGGGGAGAGGAGAGTGGGAAGAGGAGGGAAGAGGGGAGAGGGAAGAGGAGAGAGGGAAGAGGAGAGAGAGGGAGGAGAGGTGAGAGGAAAGAGACGGGGAAGAGGGAAGAGGGGAGAGGGAAGAGAGGGGAGAGAGGGAAGAGGAGGGAAGAGGAGAGAGGGAAGAGGAGAGAGGGAAGAGGAGAGTGGAGAGGAGAGGAGAGTGGGAAGAGGAGGGAAGAGGGGAGAGGGAAGAGGAGAGAGGGAAGAGGAGAGAGGGGAGAGGAGAGAGGGAAGAGGAGAGGGGGGAGGAGAGTGGGAAGAGGAGAGGAGAGGAGAGGGAAGAGGAGAGGGGAGAGGAGAGGGAAGAGAAGAAAGGGAAGAGGAGAGAGGGGAGAGGAGAGAGGGAAGAGGAGAGGGGAGAGGAGAGTGGGAAGAGGAGAGGAGAGGGAAGAGGAGAGGGGAGAGGAGAGAGGGAAGAGGATAGAGGGGAAACGTGACTGGATATACAGACTGCAGTTAGTCACTCTCTCTTTCTCCCTCTGTCTCTCTGTCTCTCTCTCTCGCTCTCTCTGTGGCTATTTGAACTATCACAGTGGGGTAACAGTAGTACAGTACTGTTGCACCCCATCAACACTTGGTTTTCTGCCAAAGCCCACACTGTGATCACTCTCACCAGCATTCTTCTATGTACATTTGCACCATTACATGTATTGCTGGCCCTATATCAACCCCCAGCCCACACAGATAAACATGACGTCAGAGGGCATTATCTTGGATTGAAACGTCAGGCTCCTCTGCTTCTTCAGTTACAGTCAACAGAATTCATCAATAATGCATAGTGTGCAGGTGTATAACCAATATCTGCCTGTAAGTGCTGTTAATAATGTAGCCTATCTTTCCCAACGTCTCAAAAAGATGCGTCCCATTTTGAAAATAACTTATAAAGGCTTTATAGAGCATTCTTAAAGTGTTCGTAAACCCTACATAGATGCTTCATGAAAGTACGTCACAAAAGTATGTTATACGTTCATATTATGTAGTCTGTCATTCTTATTGGAGTATTTTCTGTCATTTGTCTTTGCGTTGTGTGGACATATTGTACCTTTAGGGAAAATGACTGTGTGTCTGTCTCACAAAGAGGAATATCAGATTACAGTACTGTTAGCACTGAGGGGCCCCCACCTGCCTCTCTCACTCTTCCTCATCTCATACTATAAGTTTACACTGTGGTAACTTCATGTCCATGGAAGAGTGGGGGTGTACGTGTTTTTATACATGGCCCTGACGGTTATCAGTGTGTGTGTGTATGCGTGCACACTTGCGCAACTGTGTGTGTGTGTGTGCAACTGTGTGTATGAGCTCGCTTTCTATGTGTGTGTTTGTGTGCATGTACACGCTAGTGTGCGTGCGAATCTTAGGGCATTTGCTATTTGTGTTTTAGAGTGTGGCAGGCAGGCAGGCAGGCTCTGGATGAGTTGAATGTTCTTCTGCTAGGTCTGTTGTGTGGGTGGAGAGTGAGCAGGAACCGGAGCATTTGCACATCGTTACAACATTGTATATAGTCATAATATGACATTTGAAATGTCTCATTTCCTATGGAACTTTTTATGTTAACTGTTTATTTTTTACTGTTTATTTCACTTTTGTTTATTATCTATTTCACTTGCTTTGGCAATGTAAACATATGTTTCCCATGACAATAAAGCCCTATCAATTGAATTGAATTGAGAGCAGCTGTAGCTATGGTGAGGAGGGGGTAGCTTTAAGATATTATGGGGGTTGAGCGGGGTATTCATCACACTTGTTCTCTTCCTGACTCACTCACTCTTTCACTCCCCTCTTTTCGCTCACCCTTAGCTCCCCCACTCTCAAGCACCCACTCACTTCCCCTTAGAAAATGACTTTTCTAACTAAAAGTAGCAGAAGAGAGAGAGGAGACAGAGAGAAAACGAAGCAAAGCCTGTAAGCTGAAGAAGAAGAGATAAGCAGGATCAAAGTTTTTTCCCTGCCCCCACCCCCGTCATCCTCCATTATCCCCCTCTCCTCCTGCCCCCACCCCCCTGTCATCCTCCCTTATCCCCCTCTCCTCCTGCCCCCACTGCTCTTTGTTACGTCATCTGTCTTCCCCTATTATTCCTTAAAATCCCCTTCTCTCCCCCTCTGAGTGAGGTTGCATCCTAAATGGCACCCTATTCCCTATGTAGTGCACTACTTTTGACCATTGCCCTATGGGCCTCATAGGGAATAGGGTACCATTTGGAACACAGACCTGTCTTCCCCTCTCAGTTAGGCAGTATGAGTCACCTGTATTGTCTCCTGTTTATCTCCGTAGTAATGGAGGATTGATCAGGCCTGACTGTGAACAAAGCCCCTGTTGTCCCCTCCACCCCATAACCCTATCCGGCTAATATAGGGCATCATCACAGGGGTCACGGGTCATCACATTCATCTAAGTAAGAAGAAAGTCATGTATTGGCTATTGAGGAGAAAGAACACATCATGTTCACGAGTGTTCTAGAACTTCCAGTAAGGCTGATGACATCAGTGTTTGGTAAATAAGAACATTAGAGATCCATTCTACACCACTCTCTAATTATCATCTCTTTAAAGACATGTTGTGACTTGAACACCCCTGTTTTCTGTGTTCTGTCTTTCAGGTTCCCTCTTCCCCTTCAGAAACAGTGTTACCATGCCACACCAGCACGTTGGACAAGGACAGTGGGGGGAACTCTGGAGGAGATGGGCCGGTTCATTCCAGAGTTGATGGGAATGGTGGGGATAACTCACGCTGCTCCACCCTCTCTTGGGATGCTCCGTCTGACCTGCTCTTACCCCCAGACCTTGATGGTGCAGTCCAGCTGGACTATTACTCCAGGCCCAGCTCAGGTACTGGGCTGTGTGGTTGTGTGATCGTACCATGGGGGCGTAATTTGGGGGTGGTCTGTGACACCCATAGGGCTTTGGCCAGGGCCGGACTACCAATCCTGGGGCCCCGGGGCACCTACAGTACCTCCAGGGGGCTTGTGATGTGTTCATATGTTATCTAGGGGGGCCCTGACCTCCAGCCCTGCATGCCCATTCTGTAATCTGGCCCTGGCTTTGGCCAATAACAGTTTTGTTTACTTTGTGAGACACCATGTTGAAAAGCCTTATTAAATATTAACCCTCTCCTCTCCTCTCCCTGTTCCTTTATTTACCCCTCTCTTGTTATCCTCTCAACACCACTTAATCACTCTTTCTGGTGACCACCTTCTCACTCTCTCTCTGGGCCTACACTCTCTCTTGCTTTCTCGCTCCCCATCTCTCTTCCTCCCTCTTTATTTCTCCCACCCTCCATCCTTCTGTAGGTTTTTATTCGGTCAGTGGCAGCTCCCTATCAGACTCCTGCTACTCTGTGTCCAGTGAGGCATCCCTGGCCCAGGGGGGTCCAGTAAAAGGTGGGCTAGTCCGGGCTGGACCAGGACCACCCTCAGGGGGAGCCTTCAGGCTGTGGGAGCAGCGGGCCCTCTCTACAGACCACAGAGACACCCAGTGGCCGGAGGCCACGCAGCAGCCAAGGACTCAGAGCATTGAGGAGACCACAGAGATCGCTGATAGGAGACCAGTGTCTACGGGTCAGATAGATATAAATGCACTCACTCTTCAGTACAGTTCATCTGTATTTAACCAGTAGAGGCCATTCAGACATAATTGTCACTGTTTTCCAGGGAGTCCTGGGACCACGGTCCTAGATAAATGTCACTGTTTTCCAGGGAGTCCTGGGACCACGGTCCTAGATAAATGGCACTGTTTTCCAGGGAGCCCTGTGAACATAGTCCTAGATAAATGTCACTGTTTTCCAGGGAGTCCTGGGACCATGGTCCTAGATAAATGTCACTGTTTTCCAGGGAGTCCTGGGACCATGGTCCTAGATAAATGTCACTGTTTTCCAGGGAGCCCTGTGAACATAGTCCTAGATAAATGTCACTGTTTTCCAGGGAGTCCTGGGACCATGGTCCTAGATAAATGTCACTGTTTTCCAGGGAGTCCTGGGACCATGGTCCTAGATAAATGTCACTGTTTTCCAGGGAGTCCTGGGACCATGGTCCTAGATAAATGTCACGGTTTTCCAGGGAGTCCTGGGACCATGGTCCTAGATAAATGTCACTGTTTTCCAGGGAGTCCTGGTACCATGGTCCTAGATAAATGTCACTGTTTTCCAGGGAGTCCTGGGACCATGGTCCTAGATAAATGTCACTGTTTTTCAGGGAGTCCTGGGACCACGGTCCTAGATAAATGTCACTGTTTTCCAGGGAGTCCTGGGACCACAGTCCTAGATAAATGTCACTGTTTTCCAGGGAGTCCTGTGAACATAGTCCTAGATAAATGTCACTGTTTTCCAGGGAGTCCTGGGACCATGGTCCTAGATAAATGTCACTGTTTTCCAGGGAGTCCTGGGACCATGGTCCTAGATAAATGTCACTGTTTTCCAGGGAGTCCTGGGACCATGGTCCTAGATAAATGTCACTGTTTTCCAGGGAGTCCTGGGACCATGGTCCTAGATAAATGTCACTGTTTTCCAGGGAGTCCTGGGACCATAGTCCTAGATAAATGTCACTGTTTTCCAGGGAGTCCTGGGACCATGGTCCTAGATAAATGTCACTGTTTTCCAGGGAGTCCTGGGACCATGGTCCTAGATAAATGCTTTTATTTCTTTAAAGCTGACTGACATTCATCAACTTTCTGTCTCTCGTCCTTTGATCCCAGTTGACCTGGAAATGAACAGCCTTTTCTTCCTGTCTGACCTGTGCGCCAGCCTGGGCGACCCCCATGCCGGCTCCCTCCTCCCGCTCCCTGACCCCCGACCCCAACTTGACCCCAGGTTCTGTTCTGACCTGGTGTCCCGGAGGACCAAGGAGGTGTACCCGTACCCCAGCCCCCTCCATGCCGTGGCCCTCCAGAGCCCCCTCTTCACCTACAGTCAGGACCCCTCTCCCTCCCCTCGCCTCTCGCCGAGTCCGGACTCCTCTACCCAGGCTGAAGAATCTCAGTCCACCTCCCTCTTCCGGCCCCCCCAGCCTCCTCAGCCCTCCACCTTCACCCAGCTGGAGCAGTACATCACCAGGCTGGCTCGCCAGTACCAAAGCCGAATTGCCCCCCCTGACACCACCCTTACCGCCATCCCCAGGCAAGGCTCCCACAGGGGCCCCAGAACCCGTGGCCACGGCTCCACTCAGTCGCTGTCGGCCTTTGAGAGCCGCAGTACACCCTCCAACCTGACAGGGGGCAGTGTGACGCCCTGCAAGTCTTTTCTGGGAAACTCTGCACGGGTCAGCCTCAGCAGTATCGGTAAGAAGGCCAGTAGGAACTCCATCAACCTGGGCCACCTGCCCTCAGTGACAGGAGAAGACCTCAAAATCAACCTCCATCTCAACCTCAGTCTCAACCTCAGCCCCAATCTGAACAAAAACCTGGGTTTGGACTCGAAAAAATCCAAGGAAGGTATTAGCACTAGTGGTGGATTAAGGAGTGACCATGCTACCCCCACTGCCTCCCCCTCTCCTTCCACCTCCTCCCTCTCCACCGCCGCCACTCCCACCCCTGCCCTGAGGGTGAGGCCACGCATCTCAACCTGTCCCTCCAACCTCAATCACCGGAGCTCTCTGGAGGTCACCGGGTCAGGGGCTGGGTCAGGTCTAGGATTCTCCCGCTCACTGGACTGGAGTAGATTGGATTCTTCACCAGGGAAAGTGACAATGAGTCAACCCAGCATCACTGCCCCGGACGCCAGCCCGAGTAAGCTCAGCGAGGACTCAGCGATGGTGAGGGAGATCTCCCGTCTCTCTGGCCTGCCCCGGGCTGTGGTGGTGGGCCTGATGGAGCAGGGTGTGGAGCTGGATGTTGACTGCTTCCAGAGCGACACCGAGAGAAAAGGTCAGGGGTCAGAGTTTAAAGGCCAAAGCTCTTCCCCTTCCTCCCGCCAGACAGCCCGGAATGACCACCAGTCTCATCATCATGATTATTCCAGTGTCCGCCAACTCCACGCCAGTAACGAGACTGACCCCGACCCCCAGAGGCCGATCCATCTGTCCCTCAGTGTCACCAACTCCTCCAGTTCCCATTCCAGTAGCCCCAATCACCCTTACCAGTCCACCTCAACCCATCCACCTACCCATCATCATGTCACCCACCACCACACACATACCTTCCACTGCCAACAAACCCCTTCCCCATCCGACCCCTCCTCCTCTACTGCCTCCTCCCCCTCGTCTCGTGACCGCCCCAGGGTACGCTCCCCACCCCGCCCTCTCCAGCCCTCCCCCCTCGCCACTACTCCATTCTCTGTGTTCCGGCGGGATGACCCATTCCAGTGCTCCCTGCCTCGCGTCAGCAGCTCACCACAAGGGGGCGGCATCCGGCCCAGAGGGGGGTCGCTACGGCAGTGTGCAGGGGGTGGAGGGGGTAGATGGAGGGTAGATGGGGAGGGAGAAGGATGGAAGAGGGTGGATGGGGAGGGGCTCTACCGGGGGAAGCATGTGTCCAGGGAGTTGGTGAGGGCATCGACGGTGAGCAGCTTCCAAAGGAAAGGGAGGTGCTACAGCAGCAACTGGGGAGAGGAAGGCAGTCACAACACGGCCCAGACGCCAAAGAAGGGGGCAGACAAACTCTGGAGGGACTTCGAAGGGCATTCATGGGGGAAAGAAGCTGAGGAGGAGAACAAGGAGAGGTGGAAGAGAGAGGGGATCAGGAGAAAGAAGGAAAATTACCAAAAGGAGAAGCAGCAGGCCAACAAAGAGACAGAGAGGCGACAGAAAGAGAGCAGTGCCTCAAAACGCAAAGGGAAGGGTGGTGGTGGTGGCTGGGAAAAGTGTAGCTCCAGCCTGAGGCTGTCCAGACAGGCTCTGTTCCGCAGTGAGTCCCAGGGGGAAGTGCTGGATCCTCGAGCCCTAAAAGAGGAGCATCTGAGGGGGGCACAGTGGACCTCCTCTCTGGACATCGGCAGAGAGCTCAGCGTGGAGGGGGTTCGTCCGTTGGTGTTCGGAGGAAGAGCAGCAGAAGACAAGCGCCTGTCCTCTACTGCCAGCCTCTTCCACCTCTCTAGCTCTCAGAGCCTAGAGGGTAGCTGTCCCTCCCTCTCTCCTCCTCTCTCCTCCCCATCGTTCTCTCCATCCCCTCCAAGTACGGCACCCCTCACACGCTCACGCTCGCTGAGGGACCTGAGTAGAAGGGTGTTTAGCTCAGTGAGGTCTCTCAGTTTGAAACACAAGACGTCAAGGAAGTGAGAAAATCACAATGAATGAATGTACCCAGAAAGTGTTTTTGCCACTAAGTTAGTCTATATTTAGGCAGTTGTATTTTTGGTGATAAGATGGTGCCAATGTTTTCCCTTTCTAAACTTGATTCTGTTGAACTTGACTCTCAGTAGTACTATGCGACGGTGTGTGACTGTGTGTGTGTGTCTGTGTGAGTGGTCCCCTTTGCATGCAGCTCTGTGACTTATCTCTGTGGACGGTCACAGCTATCCGTAGTCTGTGAGCTTGTTCTCCTCTCTGAGTGTATATCAAATAGAAGTTTATACACTGTATGTTGCCTTTGAAGTACAATCATATTGGCTATAAACACCAAAATCAGCAAACAAAATGTTCTATAAATTAATATTGTGCTCAGGATTTTGAAATGGATATCAATAAAGTAATAATTAAAAATAAAATGTTATTTGAAACAAATGTGTGTATCTTGAATTATTATTAATAAAAGGCAACTAATTCAACTTATTTGACTCTGAATACTTCCATCCACCTCACTGCAGTAACGCCAGTGTACCGCTGCAGTAACGCCAGTGTACCGCTGCAGTAACGCCAGTGTACCGCTGCAGTAACGCCAGTGTACCGCTGCAGTAACGCCAGTGTACCGCTGCAGTAACGCCAGTGTACCGCTGCAGTAACGCCAGTGTACCGCTGCAGTAACGCCAGTGTACCGCTGCAGTAACGGCGATGTACCGCTGCAGTAACGGCGATGTACCGCTGCAGTAACGCCAGTGTACCGCTGCAGTAACGCCAGTGTACCGCTGCAGTAACGCCAGTGTACCGCTGCAGTAACGCCAGTGTACCGCTGCAGTAACGCCAGTGTACCGCTGCAGTAACGCCAGTGTACCGCTGCAGTAACGCCAGTGTACCGCTGCAGTAACGCCAGTGTACCGCTGCAGTAACGCCAGTGTACCGCTGCAGTAACGGCGATGTACCGCTGCAGTAACGGCGATGTACCGCTGCAGTAACGGCGATGTACCGCTGCAGTAACGCCAGTGTACCGCTGCAGTAACGCCAGTGTACCGCTGCAGTAACGCCAGTGTACCGCTGCAGTAACGCCAGTGTACCGCTGCAGTAACGCCAGTGTACCGCTGCAGTAACGCCAGTGTACCGCTGCAGTAACGCCAGTGTACCGCTGCAGTAACGCCAGTGTACCGCTGCAGTAACGCCAGTGTACCGCTGCAGTAACGCCAGTGTACCGCTGCAGTAACGCCAGTGTACCGCTGCAGTAACGCCAGTGTACCGCTGCAGTAACGGCGATGTACCGCTGCAGTAACTCCAGTGTACCGCTGCAGTAACGCCAGTGTACCGCTGCAGTAACGCCAGTGTACCGCTGCAGTAACGCCAGTGTACCGCTGCAGTAACGCCAGTGTACCGCTGCAGTAACGCCAGTGTACCGCTGCAGTAACGCCAGTGTACCGCTGCAGTAACGCCAGTGTACCGCTGCAGTAACGGCGATGTACCGCTGCAGTAACGGCGATGTACCGCTGCAGTAACGCCAGTGTACCGCTGCAGTAACGCCGATGTACCGCTGCAGTAACGCCAGTGTACCGCTGCAGTAACGGCGATGTACCGCTGCAGTAACGGCGATGTACCGCTGCAGTAACGCCAGTGTACCGCTGCAGTAACGGCGATGTACCGCTGCAGTAACGCCAGTGTACCGCTGCAGTAACGCCAGTGTACCGCTGCAGTAACGCCAGTGTACCGCTGCAGTAACGCCAGTGTACCGCTGCAGTAACGCCAGTGTACCGCTGCAGTAACGCCAGTGTACCGCTGCAGTAACGCCAGTGTACCGCTGCAGTAACGGCGATGTACCGCTGCAGTAACGGCGATGTACCGCTGCAGTAACGCCAGTGTACCGCTGCAGTAACGGCGATGTACCGCTGCAGTAACGGCGATGTACCGCTGCAGTAACGGCAATGTACCGCTGCAGTAACGCCAGTGTACCGCTGCAGTAACGCCAGTGTACCGCTGCAGTAACGGCGATGTACCGCTGCAGTAACGCCAGTGTACCGCTGCAGTAACGGCGATGTACCGCTGCAGTAACGGCGATGTACCGCTGCAGTAACGGCGATGTACCGCTGCAGTAACGCCAGTGTACCGCTGCAGTAACGGCGATGTACCGCTGCAGTAACGGCGATGTACCGCTGCAGTAACGGCGATGTACCGCTGCAGTAACGGCGATGTACCGCTGCAGTAACGCCAGTGTACCGCTGCAGTAACGGCGATGTACCGCTGCAGTAACGGCGATGTACCGCTGCAGTAACGGCGATGTACCGCTGCAGTAACGGCGATGTACCGCTGCAGTAACGGCGATGTACCGCTGCAGTAACGGCGATGTACCGCTGCAGTAACGGCGATGTACCGCTGCAGTAACGGCGATGTACCGCTGCAGTAACGGCGATGTACCGCTGCAGTAACGGCGATGTACCGCTGCAGTAACGCCAGTGTACCGCTGCAGTAACGGCGATGTACCGCTGCAGTAACGCCAGTGTACCGCTGCAGTAACTCCAGTGTACCGCTGCAGTAACGCCAGTGTACCGCTGCAGTAACTCCAGTGTACCGCTGCAGTAACGCCAGTGTACCGCTGCAGTAACTCCAGTGTACCGCTGCAGTAACGCCAGTGTACCGCTGCAGTAACGCCAGTGTACCGCTGCAGTAACGCCAGTGTACCGCTGCAGTAACTCCAGTGTACCGCTGCAGTAACGCCAGTGTACCGCTGCAGTAACTCCAGTGTACCGCTGCAGTAACGGCGATGTACCGCTGCAGTAACGGCGATGTACCGCTGCAGTAACGGCGATGTACCGCTGCAGTAACGCCAGTGTACCGCTGCAGTAACGGCGATGTACCGCTGCAGTAACGGCGATGTACCGCTGCAGTAACGGCGATGTACCGCTGCAGTAACGCCAGTGTACCGCTGCAGTAACGGCGATGTACCGCTGCAGTAACGGCGATGTACCGCTGCAGTAACGGCGATGTACCGCTGCAGTAACTCCAGTGTACCGCTGCAGTAACGGCGATGTACCGCTGCAGTAACGGCGATGTACCGCTGCAGTAACGGCGATGTACCGCTGCAGTAACGGCGATGTACCGCTGCAGTAACGCCAGTGTACCGCTGTCATTTCAAAAAATATTTATTAAGTTGAATCAAAAACATTTTGTACACAAAAAGTAACACGACTGATCATTAGACCAGAAACAACCACATTCAGAAGGCATAATAGGACTGAGTTTGAACAGTGCACAAAACAGTCTCTTTAGTACCCTCACTTTGACCTTCAACCCTTTTGAACCTCCAACAACGTAGCTTCATGTTGGTCAGCAGGCAAATATCTACTCATTATGTGATCAATATTAGCCAACCGGCCTTGCTTAGCCCGATTCCCTCTAACGTGCTGTAGCTCTTCTTAGGTGTCCAGTCTAGGTTTGTTTCCTCTTTCTTCTCCAGTGCTCTTCTCAATCCTCAGGGTCAGAACAACAGAACATCCCTCCTGATGGGAACTTATTGCTGGGTGACTCCTCCGCTGGCCCCCTCCCCGGCTCTCTGACTGGAGGAGAACATGCCTCGGTACAGAGCCTTCTCCTTCTGGTACTCTGTGCTCAGCCTATCCTCCGCTTGCTGCAGGTGCCTCCTCACATTAGTGTCTGTCAAAGAGACAGTGACAAATAAAGTTATTCAAATTTCAGTCAACATTAGGGGAATGGGAATAGCATAGAGACACAAAAATAATACAATATATTGTGATCTACTTCATTCTGTTGGGGAATAGAATAGTATGCCTATAACACGCCCTCACAACTCATCAATAAACTGTTTTGTTTTACTCAAAGGCTGTGGTAGGGAGAGCAGTCAAAAAGCTGAGCTACCATTGGGTTGTCCTTTGCTGGCCTGAGTGAGGTATTGCTTGGCACTCTGTGCGTTTCCCAGCTGCAGAGAGGCCACTCCTGCTCTGTACAGGGCCTTGATGTCACCCGGACGCCACTGCAACACCCGCAAGCTGTACTCCTGGACACGCATGTAGTCTACACATTCTCTCTGCAACAGACAGGCTGAGAAAGGGGGGGAGACAGAAAAGGGAGAAATGTAAGTCAAGAAAGAGGGGGGATTGTGCATTGTGTTCAGCATTATACATTACTTTAAAAGGATTATTCACTGCATGCCACGTATCGAGGCTTGTAATACCTGCTAAATTGTTGTAGCAGTCGACCTGTGTGTTCCTAAGTAGTTCTTCTTGTCCTGCGGTGAGTACAGGAACCTCAGGACCAAACCCTTTCACTGCCGCAGTGACATCAGAGTCTAAACTACGCAGAATGAGCAACGAACGGTGGTAACGTCCAATGGCAGACCGAAGGTTTTTCTCTTTGTAGAATTTGTTCCCCTCCATTTTTAGGTGGAGAGCATCTTGGAGCTGGGAGTCTACTTTGGCACCTGAGGGGCCAGGGCTGGTAGAAGAGAAGCCTGAGCAGCTTGTCACTGCAGCCCCGGCCCCCAGCTCCATAATCTCACCACCTGGTGGCTCTGGACTCGCCATGGTACTTGATGGCCAGTGGTGATGGGAACATAAGTACATGAGAAGACACGATATTAGATGACTAGATACATTGTTGTGTTACTTGGGTGGTACACACCAACACTAAATCTTAAGACAAAACTTAGTCACTGTCACTAGCCGACTACCACCCGGTTACTCAACCCTGCACCTTAGAGGCTGCTGCCCTATGTACATAGACATGGAACATTGGTCACTTTAATAATGTTTACATGCTGTTTTACTCACTTCATATGTATATACTGTATTCTACTCACTGCCACTCCGACATTGCTCGTCCTAATATTTATATATTTCTTAATTCCATTGTTTACTTTGAGATGTGTGTACTGTTGTGAACTGTTAGATACTAACGTTACTGCACTGTTGGAGCTAGGAACACAAGTATTTCGCTACACCCGCAATATCATCTGCTAAATATGTGTATGTGACCAATAAAACGTGTGATTTCTTATGAGTAAAGAACTGGAGGTGCTATTGCCCTGAAATCTGAAACCTTTCCTTGATGTTAATCACAATATCTTTTAAATGAAAAACTAGCTAGTCATTTCAACTAATTCACTAAGACGTTATATGGGGTGTCCTACCTAGTACGAGCTAACAAGAAAAAACGTTTTTTGTAATGCTAGCTTGCACGATAGACAAGCATGTGAGTGAACAAGATGCAAAGTAACTTCCAATTGACATGGTCATATGTTGACAGTTATAAAAAATTGTAGTAGCGACTCACCTTACAGTCTATTGATCTTTACACAAAAGACAAATAAAATACTTTAACTTGTCCACCTAGCTACAGCACATCCAAACAATCACAACATTGGTGTTCAGGCAGGCACTTCCTGCTTTTTCTTCTTCCGTGGTGAGAGTAACCCAACCTATTTGACTGCAACGGAACAGATTTTATAGTTTTTTAGCGCCACCTGCTGTAGTAACATGGACATGACTCTGTGATGCATCCATCAATGAAAGAGCGTTCATCAATACTGTAAAGTAAAATGGTGTAATGTTTATGTCTTTGGTGAATTAATGAAGAGTGCTAGAAGTTTGTAGAAGTTTGTTTGGAACAAATAAAATAATTCATAAATTGTAGATGACCTAGGCTGCAGTATGTCTTATTTATATGACATAATCCTATAAATGATTTATAGGACAGACTTTTGCAATTGTTCATTGTTAGGAAGGTTGATCGGATTAATTTGGTCCTACTGACCGAGTTTAAATGACAAGAGGTGGGGGTCGGCTTTGTACCCCCTTTCGATCCTGGCGTACATTCTGTCCCATGCATCTTACATAACTAAAAAAAAAAACATATTTGTCGCTATTATGGATAATGGTTGATTAAAAAGTATCATGATTAAAAAGTACCATGATTAAAAAGTACCACTCAATTGATTGAGTCAAATAATACATTTGCAAAATGATAAGGTTTTGACAGCATTCACTGCATCTCTTAACTAGGAAATGTGTCCAACGCACCAATATGTGTCGTATGCAAGTGCGTCACTGGCACATTTGTAAGGGGAAGGGAGTGTTGTAATGCTAGTTTGCGTGCAGGCTGTTCTTTAAATATCCTGTTTTCTTTCAGAAATATAACACATGGTAGTTTAATAATTCAAGATAATACCGAATAAACGGGACGGTACTGCCTGAAGATATCCTGTATTTAGTTCGTTTTGATCGATCTTTTGGATTTAGGATATGGAGCTTGATCGGCGACTGTTGGTGGCTCACTGCGCAGCCCACACCCTGTCAGTACTGGCCGGGTTGATGGTGGTTGTCCCGCTGGCGCTAAACGGCTCAGCTTTCAAAGGGCGTTGTGCGCTTTTCACCACTGGTTCTTGGAGGACGGACAATCGAACCGACATTTCTATGGAACAGGGTGAGATTTCACACTTGGTGGTACAGCAATGGGGTCCACCGGCTGCATGCCAGTTCGCAACTTTTGTCGGTGTTTTCACGGTGCTGTATGGTGCTGCGCAGGGCTGGCGAAGCATCTTCTATCTCCACGGACGGCTTGACGAGTGAGTAGACTTTCTATGGGCTTTGAAATAGTTATCAATAGTACATAAAGTAGGCCTATATATATATTTAAAAAATAACGATACAAATGGAAACATAAATAGCCTGATAATAATAATAATAATGGCCATTATGAAATATCAAATTGTGCAATGCATTGTTAGTCCTATGTGTCATAGGTAACTGCTATTACATCATTATAACAGTTTGTCAAATTACAATGTTTTCAGTAGTTCACAGTCACCAATGTTATTACTATGTTTATTTTCCAGCACCTTGTTCTCTGCCTTCCTGACCCTGATCCTGAGCCTGTGTGTGTTGTTCCTATCTGGAGGGGCTAGTGTCACCCTCTCCCTGGGGCTGGCCTCCTGGTGCAACACTGTCACAGACGACAACACCAGACCCTACAGGTAATGTTCATATACTGAGGCATACATATCAACAGGTCGTACTTTAGGGTCTTCCAGGCCAGGTCATTTGGTCAGGAAAAACCCTGTGCCCTAGTACTGTGCATCGACCGGTGTGTTGCATACATTGCAGTGAGTGTGAGGGTCAAGCTGCAGTGAGTGTGAGGGTCAAGCTGCAGTGAGTGTGAGGGTCAAGCTGCAGTGAGTGTGAGGGTCAAGCTGCAGGGGTTTGACTGCCGCCTTGTTAAGTATTGACAGTTTCTTGTCTCTGTCTGTTTGCGTGCAGCTGTGCAGAATACCAGTCCGTCCCCATGTACCTGGATGTAGAGACGTCCTCCTTCTACACTGAGCTCACTCTGGCAGAGGTATGTAGTCCCCCATAGCCCATATCTCATGCCAGTGGGCTTTCCCTGCTCAAAATAGAAAGTGTCTGCTTTGCATTAACATGAGTGAGTCAGTGTACTTGTGATTTAGTTTAAGTTTTTCTCTCCCTCTCTGCTCTCTCTATTTCCCCCTACACCCTCTTCTTCTTCTTCTTGTTATTATTATTGTTGCTGTTATTATTACTGTTATTATTATCATTGTTATTATTATTATTATTATTGTTGTTATTATTATTTGTGTTATTATTATTATTATTGTGTAATAACTCTTTCTCTTTTTGTTTCTCTATTCAATCATATTTATAATATATACTTTAACTAATAATAATCTTTCTCTCTCCAGGTTGCTCTGTGGAGTGTGACAGCATTGTGGCTGACCCACTCCATCCTGTCCTTCATGCGTCTCTACCACTCCCACAGCGAGCACATCAGCGGGCCCTGCCTGCCCAGGGAAAAGGAGCATCTCCTCGGTCACTCTTCCTCCTCCTCAGGCTCATCAGGATCAGACCGGGGTTCACCCTCACCCGCACAACCTCTATCAACAGCGCCCAGCATCATCTTTGTCTAAACCCCTAATGCCAATGGAACTCCACACAGCTACACGTTATGAGGGGTGAAAATCTGTATGAAACAAAGAAGCTGAGAATGTATTGATTCAAGAGACTGGACTACAGTTTGTAGTTTAATTGAACCCATGTTTAAACCCATTTGAATTTTTATGAGTTCCATCACTCATAACCCGTCATTACCAACACCCAGTGTTTTTATTGAACCACAAGACCTCTGCTAAATCTCATCACCACCACCATTCACCACTTACTGTTGCCTCTTATGTAACAGGGTTCAACCTCCAACCACAAATTGTCATCTATCAATTATTTTTCAGACCAAAGGGGATTAATTGAACATACGGTAACCAAAAAAGGAATAAATTAAGTAATCTTATTGCATTTATTAATTAGATGTTTAACTAGTACCATCTTATCTTAGAGTCTTAGACATATGGTTTAATATGTGATCACAATCAGTATGATATAAGTGACATTCATCAGTGCATAGCTCACTAACTTCATAACAAGGTAGCTGACTGACTGACCTGTCAGTTACATATAAATACTAAGTTATTATTTTACAGGGTTTTCTGTTTCAACAAAACATGATCTAAATGTGTTTGTTCAATATGTATGACTGCTATATCCAACAGTTCCAAAATTGGCAAATGTACCATTTGCATGTTGTGTGCAATAGCTCTCAAGGCAAAAGTAATTCATTGTTTGAGTAAATGAACATTTGTACTGAGGCGCTTTCATTGAGAAGCAAGAAGCATATAGTATTTTTTGAAAGAGAGACACTATATTCAAATAGGATCACTGTGTGAGCAAGACACATTCAAGTTTTATTGTGTCGCAGAATCACTCTCTTCCTCTAGTGAAGGTTGTCGTATGATGCTATTTGTGTAGATGCAGCTGCTTTCAAGGCATTTGAAGCCTCCAGATTTTTCACAAATATATAGCTTTGATGATAGTAGTAT
Source organism: Salvelinus namaycush (assembly GCF_016432855.1). Taxonomy (NCBI): domain Eukaryota; kingdom Metazoa; phylum Chordata; class Actinopteri; order Salmoniformes; family Salmonidae; genus Salvelinus; species Salvelinus namaycush. The sequence continues at coordinate 21,620,040 of NC_052323.1, forward strand.
CAGAACAAGTATATGTGTGAACTAGGCTGAGCCATGAAGGTTTAGGGAGGTATAGGATATAGACAGAATACACTCGGGAAAAAACGTATTCCAAAGTGTCTTGACCTTCAAACTCTGAACTCTGACGTCAGTAGTCGTGGTGACACACAGATAGCGGAGAAAGAAACCGGAAGAGAGATAGACTGTCTATAATCTATTGCATTTTGGAGTATTACTGGCAATATTGATGTTTTATACTGGTTATTTATGTTCATGTTTTATTTAGCATCCTGTTTGTGTAATTCAAAAATATCTTCCTATGAATAAAAAAAAGCGTTTCATTTTGGGTGTTGTTACTATGTTTATAACTTGTTGACATTGCGCTGGGCATGGAACTAGAAGTTGGCCTGCAGTGCTGATTTTAGATCAGTTTTGTTTGTTTCTAGATCATTCGTAGACAAACATTTGAATTGGTTGAGCAACTTCAGCTGATCCTAGATCTGCGCTTATTTGGTGAATAAGCGTGAGTGGTCAACCCAGTCCAGCGGAATGTATCGTGTCTATGGGCGGCCCCAATTTACACCAATAGCTGGTAGGGCTTGGATATCAAGGCGGGGTTATTTTCCCGATGGACCAATCAGAGAGTAGAACCGTATATTGAACTTTACAGTACAGCAGTCTCTGGGTGTGTTTTGGTTCGAGCAGTTGCTTTCTTAAGCTAAAGTTTTTACTTTTTTTTTTACAGCAGAACAGTAATTTGGAAGCTCACGAGGTAAAGTAACTTTTTAAACTTGATAAAAGCAACGCACATTTCAGTGGAAAATGAAACTGTCAGAAGTCAAAAAGCTAAAAGTGGCCGAACTACGAGTCATGCTCAAAGAGCGAGCACTGGACATCAAAGGACTCAAGGCAGAACTTGTTGGGCGTTTGATGTCCGCATTCGAAGCTGAATTGCAAGCTCCAGAATCAAGCGATCTTGGACAAGACAAGGGAGTCCCTGGTCTTGGAGAAGAGCCGAAGCCACAAGATGACGAGTCACCCAGAGCATCCACAGTGTTAGCGACCGAGAGAGAAGTCCCTCTACCGGGCGAGGAGGCAAAAGCCACTGTACACGATGGAAACGTTGCAGGCGCAGTAAGTTCAGAGATGATGGTGAGACCTAGAGCTGATTGTTCTCCTACGGGTGCAGACACGGAGGCACCTGCAATTTCAGCAGCCAAACTTGATAACACGTCAACAAGTCAGTTGGAAGACCTGTGTGTAATCAGCACTTTTACCGTGAGCCCGTGTGCAGAAACCACGGCAGACAAAGAAGGGTTGATGGAGCAGACCTCGTTAAATCAACAAGTAGAGCAACAGCAACATGTCACCCAAGAAGAGAGCGCTCAAGAACAGGGTGAGGAGGAACATGCACGTGGAGTCTCCAAACGGACTGCCACACAGGAAGCAGAGGGGGATAAAACGACATCAAATCAACAACTAAACACAACAAGCATGAGCACCAGGCCCATTCAAAACACATTTAATTCATCACAGATATCACTGACAGACATCATGTATCAAGACACGAGTATGTTGATTGTTGGGCAGTCTAAAGAAGATCATGCAGGATCAGCTGTGGAGGACAGAGTTGAGGAGGACAGTCTTTCCATGGTGGCCCAGAGAGGGAGCAGCACTGCTTCCAGCCTCAGCCTGGGATCTGTTTCTGTGACCAGTGACCAGACCAGCCAGGACACAGGTAGATATGATATGACACACACTGAATAATGTCATGATTATTTTTATTGTATCCATCAGGGTTGGGGTCAATTCCATTTGATTTACAGTCAATTCAACAAGTGAAGCAAACTCCAATTAAAAACAAATCCTAATTGAAAAGCATTGAAGAGAATTAGAATTTTAGTGTACTTCCTGAATTGACTGGATTTGAAATGGAGTTGACCCCAACCCTGGTATCCATATGTTACAGGTTTATAACTCATCTTGTACATTGGCCTACACTTTTAGAGTAATCAATCAATCATAATCCCATCCTCCCCCACTCTCGTTGCAGTGTTTCACATGGACAAAGACAAGGAAAATAGGGCTGGAGGTGGAGGGGAGAAGCGTGGGGTAAAGAGGCCTGCTCAGGGTGAGATAACCAGAGGCAGGGCCTACTACGAATTCAAGGAGGAGATCCAGTACAACAGGTATACATACACTACCTTTCCTCCATGACTCAAGCTCTGCAGGGTTTTCTGAGTGAGCCTGGGCAAATGATCCTCTACCCATCAGACAGTGTCTTTAAACATGACCAAACTCTCTCTCCACACAGGGCCAAATCCCCACCGCCTCAGCCTGAGAGTAATGGTGTTGATGCCGAGGAAGACGGAGGGCGGGTCAGACTAGACTCTTGTGAGTTTAATTATGAGGGATCACCTCTCTCTCATTGCCCTGGTTGACCAGTGTGGTGTTAACAGTCAGTTGGGCATCCTCTCTAATCTCCACAGATGGCGGTGACCTGCACTTTGAGGTGGGCCGGGACGGCTGCAGCGGCCAGCCAAGGTTCTGGGAGCGCTTCCCTCTCCTGTGGTCTGGATGCAGACTGACACACGGAACTCACCAGGGGAGGGTGGGCTTCGAGGCCATGTTTGAGAAAAAGCTGGTGTCCCCATCACTGGACTCTGAGGACCCTGAGCACCATGGTCTGAGACTGGGCTGGTCAGTGGAGCGTTGGAACTCCAACCTGATGCTCGGTAAGGACTGAACTTTTCCCCAACAGAATATTGGACAATTATGTGGATATGTTCTGGTTATAAATGTCCCATGGTTTAGCAGAGGTACTTCATTGAGTCTTATGAATTAAATGTTTCTGTATGATTTGTGCTGATTTCTCTCGTTCCCCTCATTCAGGGGATGAGGACTTGTCTTACGGTTACGACGCTAGGGGCAGAAAAGTGACGGCTGGGAAAGAGGAGGAGTTTGGAGAGCCCTTTTCAGAGGGCGATGTCATTGGCTGTTATGCTGTGAGTGACATTAGTTTTTTTTTTACCCCTCCCTCACTTTCTTGAATGCAGTACATGTTGAAATGTCATTTTAATGATAACAGTCCGAATCTAAAAAAGACAAACCTTACTACTGAAGTAATCCCTGCCTCGCTTTGTGTTTATGGGTTTGTTCCTGTCCCTGCATCTTTCCATCCATAGTCTTTCTCTAAGGAGGAAGGAGTTGAGCTCTCCTTCCATAAGAACGGTCGCCTTATGGGAATGGCGTTCCACCTGAGTCCGGCTGCTCTCTGCGGTTCTGTGTTGTACCCCCACGTCCTCTGCAAAAACACCTCTATCACCCTCAACTTGGACCCCACCTCTCCCCCCTGGTACCCCAGCCCTGCAGGGTACACCCCCCTCTCCTCCCTGCCTGCTGGACAAAGGCTCAGTGCCCCAACCCCACCAACCTCCAAACTGCAGTGTGAGGTGAGAGAGCAGAGCAGAGCAATGGCTGCCAGCACTAACATGAACTCTATCCTCTGGCCTGTGTGCACTTTATTCATGCTATACCCCTCTCTCTCTTCTCTCTACCCCTCTCTCTCTTCCCCTCTCTCTCTTCTCTCTACCCCTCTCTCTCTTCCCCTCTCTCTCTTCTCTCTACCCCTCTCTCTCTTCCCCTCTCTCTCTTCTCTCTACCCCTCTCTCTCTTCCCCTCTCTCTCTTCTCTCTACCCCTCTCTCTCTTCCCCTCTCTCTCTTCTCTCTACCCCTCTCTCTCTTCCCCTCTCTCTCTTCTCTCTACCCCTCTCTCTCTTCCCCTCTCTCTCTTCTCTCTACCCCTCTCTCTCTTCCCCTCTCTCTCTTCTCTCTACCCCTCTCTCTTCCCCTCTCTCTCTTCTCTCTACCCCTCTCTCTCTTCCCCTCTCTCTCTTCTCTCTACCCCTCTCTCTCTTCCCCTCTCTCTCTTCTCTCTACCCCTCTCTCTCTTCCCCTCTCTCTCTTCTCTCTACCCCTCTCTCTCTACCCCTCTCTCTCTTCTCTCTACCCCTCTCTCTCTACCCCTCTCTCTCTTCTCTCTACCCTCTCCCTCTTCTCTCTACCCCTCTCCCTCTTCTCTCTACCCTCACCCTCTTCTCTCTACCCCTCTCTCTTCTCTCTACCCCTCTCCCTCTTCTCTCTACCCCTCTCCCTCCTCGCTCTACCCTCTCCCTCTTCTCTCTACCCCTCTCTCTCTTCTCTCTACCCCTCTCTCTCTTCTCTCTACCCCTCTCCCTCTTCTCTCTACCCCTCTCCCTCTTCTCTCTACCCCTCTCCCTCTTCTCTCTACCCCTCTCCCTCTTCTCTCTACCCCTCTCCCTCTACCCTTCTCCCTCTTCTCTCTACCCTCTCTCTCCTTGCTCTACCCCTCTCTCTCCTTGCTCTACCCCTCTCCTCTCTACCTTCTCCCTCTTCTCTCTACCCCTCTCCCTCTTCTCTCTACCCCTCTCCCTCTTCTCTCTACCCCTCTCCCTCTTCTCTCTACCCCTCTCCCTCTTCTCTCTACCCCTCTCCCTCTTCTCTCTACCCCTCTCCCTCTTCTCTCTACCCCTCTCCCTCTTCTCTCTACCCCTCTCTCTCTTCTCTCTACCCATCTCCCTCCTCGCTCTACAACTCTTCCCTTTACCCCTCTCCCTCCTCGCTCTACCCTCTCCCTCTTCTCTCTACCCTCTCCCTCCTTGCTCTACCCCTCTCCCTCTTCTCTCTACCCTCTCCCTCTTCTCTCTACCCCTCTCCCTCTTCTCTCTACCCTCTTCTCTCTGCCCTCTCCCTCTTCTCTCTCCCCCTCTTCTCTCTACACCTTTTCTCTCTACCCCTCTCCCTCTTCTCTCTACACCTGTTCTCTCTACCCCTCTCCCTCCTCTCTCTACCCCTCCTCGCTCTACCCCTCTCCCTCCTCGCTCTACCCCTCTCCCTCCTCAGGTGTTGATGATGGTGGGTCTGCCAGGGGCAGGTAAGACCCACTGGGCCAGGGCTCACATGAAGCAATACCCAGAGAAGAGATACACCCTGCTGGGCACCGCAGGCCTCCTACCCTGCATGAAGGTCAGACCACCAGACACACAACTACCCACTATTACAACACCATTATAACACTATTATAACACCATTATAACACAATAACACTATTATAACAACATTATAACACCATAACACTATTATAACGCCATTATAACACAATACCACTTATAACACCATTATAACACCATTATAACACCATAACACTATTATAACACCATACCACTATTATAGCACCATTATAACACTATTATAACACTATTATAACACAATAACACTAACACCATTATAACACAATAACACTATTATAACACCATAACACTATTCATAGTTTTATTCATCTATTGATTATATCAATTCCAAAGGTGTGTGTCTGTATGTTGTTAGCTGTACCTGTGTGTTCCTCTCCACAGGGGCAGGGTCGTAGAGAGAGCAGGCTGCAGCAGGCCTCTCAGTGTCTCAGTGAGCTGATCAAGGTAGCGGCTCAGACTCCACGCAACTACATCCTGGACCAGGTAGGTAGCTATTTGATAGGACAACCAGGGGAGGCAGGGTCTGCTGATTGGCTAGCTCCCTGAAAGAGGGAGGGTATATTAACTGATAGGCTAGGAATCAAATCTGTTCATAATTAAAGGTGATAGTTTAGACAATCTTTCTCTCCTGCCGCTCCTTCTCTTTGTTTCCTCTCCTCCTCCTGCATACCACCAAGCACAAAATATGAATTTGAGTTCTCTGTAAAGACAATTGGACAATAATGTATTGTTCTTCGTCCCCAGCCCAACGTCCACCCCTCAGCTCAGCGCCAGAGGCTGCTGTGGTTCGCGGGTTTCAGGCGGAGGGCGGTGGTGGTGTTCCCATCTAAAGAGGAGTGGAAGAGGCGTCTGCAGGAGCAACAGGAGGAGGAGGGGGACAAGATCCCTGAAACGGATCTCCACAAGGTCAAAGGTCAGGGAAATACAATACAGAAGATAACCAATGAGCAATGACCTTTTTAAGTATAATTTCGTAAGCATTCACACAATTCAAAAACATCTATAGAGTGGCAGCATATCAATCTTTGAGTTGTTCTGAGTTGCATAATTTTCACACAGATTCAGTTTAATGGAGTAACATACTGTTCAAGCCTATACAGTGAAAGGAGAACCTAACTGAAGGTATGGTTGCTTTTGATGCTGTGTTGATGTCCTCTCCTCCCCAGTGAGCTGCACTCTGCCAGAGCAGGGAGACCTGCTGGAGAAGGTGCTGTTTGTGGAGCTAGCCAGAGAGGAAGCACAGGCTCTCTTGGAGGGGTACAAAAAAGAGGCGAAAAGCCTGCTCCCCCCTGTCCCCTCCGCCCCCAAACAACGGAAGAAACCGCGCGTCCGATACAATAACCCCCATAACCTTGGACTTCAGTCTTATCACCTTAACAAGACCAGATTTGGAAGGATGGCCACGCAAGACTATAACCCCCCTAAACCCCTCATCAAGGGCCGGATGGACCGGGGGTACAATCCAGTGGCGGCTGGTGACTTGAGAGGTCAGGGAGAATGATTGATGGGGGGAAAAACTTGAGTGCCGCTATTACTGTGTAATTATTCCTTAATATGTTTGGTCTGGTAATATGTCACGCCTTGGGGTTCTTCTGGTTATAGTAATAACATTGTTTGTCTGTAGGTTGGGACCGCACATGGTTCAACCAGGAGCAGCCATACCCGTATGGTCATCAGCAGTACTGGACACCACAGCAGCTCAGATATGTGAGTCCTCGTCTATCCAATCAACCTCTGATAAGCATACTTCACCTTTACATAGTTTCCTTATATTCCGCCTTATTAATTCATACATTTTGGGGATTTGTTATTGATTTAAAATGATTAGTTTATTGGATAGGACAGAAAAAGACTGGAATGATATAGTAGAGAGTTGCTGATATAGCAGATTGGAAACCATGCTGCAGGGGTATATGATCTAGAGGCAGGGGTATATGATCTAGAAGCAGGGGTATATAATCTAGAGACAGTGGTATATAACCTAGAAGCAGGGTTACATAATCTAGAGGATAATCTAGAGGCAAGGGTATATAATCTACAGGATAATATAGAGGCAGGGCTATAGGATATAGAGGCAGGGGTATAGGATATAGAGGCAGGGCTATAGGATATAGAGGCAGGGCTATAGGATATAGAGGCAGGGCTATAGGATATAGAGGCAGGGGTATAGGATATAGAGGCAGGGCTATAGGATATAGAGGCAGGGCTATAGGATATAGAGGCAGGGCTATAGGATATAGAGGCAGGGGTATAGGATATAGAGGCAGGGGTATAGGATATAGAGGCAGGGCTATAGGATATAGAGGCAGGGCTATAGGATATAGAGCCTAGGCGACACATTTCTGTGATATTTATCTGGCAGGATGAACCGTTCAATGGAGCAAACTACCAGTACCGCAGCAATGACTTTAACCATGAAGCATACAGGGAGTACAACAGACAGCTAAACTACAACAAACAGCTAGAATGCTACAGACAGGAAGCATGCTACAAACAGGAAGCATGCTACAGACAGGAAGCATGCTACAGACAGGAAGCATTCTACAGACAGGAAGCATGCTACAGACAGGTAGTGGTACACACACGCAAACAGGCATGCACATTGGGTACTTGTCAGGGTTTCCATTAGCGGTAATAGCCGGCTTTTGGCAACAAGAAAAGTTTTTAAAAAGACGATAAATAAAAATGTCCCCGGCCAATTGTCCAGAAGAAAACAAATCCCATTGCGAAAATGTATTTTAGCCTATTGATTTTTTTTAAATACCTGTCAATGTAACATGAGAGCTGCTGCTACAGCTCATCAAACAGCTTGTTTATTGCTGCTGGAGTGAAAAGTGCTTTTATAAGCCCAATCATTGTGCAACAATTCTAAATGCAATTGCGTGTTGAAAACTGTTTTCATGGCCAAGATTAAAAAGAGCTACTATTTTTATTTCTCAACTGGTAATTGAAGTGTGCTTCCCATTCTCCATTCAAGTGCATAGGCAATTTGGCAGGCTTCACACCACTTTGCAATGAGCTGGAGGCAGTATGTATTTTGAAAACATATACTTAACTGTTTGAAACCTGAACATTTTACATTATGAGGCATGTCTTACCTTGCTTCAAAGTAGCTTAGCCAAAACCCAATCAAACTATAAAGACTTCCATATGCCATTGAAAACAGTAGCCTATTTATCTGATGTTTTGTTGTTTTTCAAATGTATTTCATTGTCGAGTAGCCAAAGGCCCAATCCTAGTCATATTAGCAACCCATACTAGTTGTTGCATCTTTTTCTCAACTCTTCCTAAATTTCTAATAGATAAGATCATTTCATCTCGGTCTCATGAAACCGCTCGCGTGTGCAGTGGCTTTTAACGTTCCCCCCCCCACTAAATTGCAATATGGTACGAACATTCACGCGTCGCCTACTGCCTGGAAATAATAGTTGATCAACATTTTAAGCTAATCGTTCTAATCTGTTGCATCAGACTCCTTGCTTTTTAACATTGTTTTGGATGTATCCTAGGCCTAGTGGTTGTATGAATTTGGGATCTATTGTCCCACAACTGTCCCAGAGTCTGTTTGGAATAGGCTAGTTCTTTCTTGACAAGCTGACCAATAGAATAGGTTAACTTTTCTACTATGGGGGATAGTAGATTGACATAGGCTAGTGATGTTGCTGTTCCTTACTGGTCTTCTTGGCTGAGGAAAAGTAAATGTGAACAGTTATTCTAACATCTTTAAATTCTGCATTGGAATTCGGTATGGAGCACGTTGCATCCTCGAGTTTCATGTTCTGTTAAAATGAATTACCATCATCTAAATGTGATTTATTTCATTCTGAGCGCCGTGGGTGGACGCCCCAATCAGGTTACGCACACCCAATGCATATGGGTCAGGTAAATTTCTTAAATGTCTGGTAAATTAAAATGCTGCCGGTCAAATGTCCGGTGCCACATTTTTCTGAGACCCTGGTACCGGTGTGTGTGTGCAAAACAGGTAAATGCTAGACAGGGTAGAGGGTAGGATAGAGAGCATACCTGTGTACAGAGCTCTGAGAGGAAGTGCAGTCCGATTTTGCAGCACCATAGACAGTCTCACATGTTAAAAGTCTCAGTCAATGTCTCTATTGAACAGTATGAATGATGTATTCTATTCCCTCTCTCCCCCTCTCTGTTCAGTGGAATCAGAGTTACCAAGACCAGGACTATTACGGCAACAAGAATCAGGTTTACCAAGACCAGGACTATTACGGCAACAAGAATCAGGTTTACCAAGACCAGGGCTACTATGGTAACAGGAACTACGCTTACAATAGTTACCGTTACCAGGGTTACTGTTAAACATCTAAAGAGATTAGCAAAATCAGCAGGTGGTTTTATAAAGATTTATTATACAGGTTATATTTCTTACATTATCTTACAGCATTTTTATGCAAAGTTGGGAAATATTGTTCCTCCACCAGGTGCCTAAGTGTCAAACATCAAGCAATGTTTGTATGGAGTTATCTTTTTCTGTAATACTGCTTGAACTTTATATTCAGGGAATGTTTCCTTACACATTTTCATAGCAGGGGGCTTAAACGTTCTACAACAGTCTCTTAAAGCAACAACATTAAATCGCTGCTTTTTCGTTGAAGAAAATGTCTATTGTATTAATTTCATCATCTGGAAATTTTATCCGGTGCAGTAGCTGGAGTTTGTGTCCAATTGCTTTTGTCTTCTTGGTCAGGCAGCACTAATTGATAGAGCAGCACTGCACCCTTGGCTGAAGGACACAACTCCGACCACAGGGGGGTGCTCTGGTCTAGCCGTAGCACCTCCTTCAAATCACAAGACACACGTTCAGAGATTCATTACACAAGGTGTTATTAACGTGTAATAAACTGTTTACAAACTATTTGTATGACATTGTTCAATATCTATGTTTCAATGATGAACTTTCCATATGCTTTGTTTTGCTGTGTTCTTAGACATTACATTTTCTTTATGCACAGATTACAGTTTCACAGATAACAGTAACTGTTGTGGCGCTCCTTACTGTTTGGCTCAAGAACACAATATCTGTAGACTCCTGGGCCTCAATGCCCCCCTGCCAGTAAAGCTCTCGAACTTCTGTGGAAGTCAGTGAACAACTGGGGACAGACAACACAACATAGGAATTGTATAATACTGAATGTCTTATCATTTTGTGGTCAGTTATCAAACATGGGCCTGATAATGAAGGGCTCTTTTCTATGATGTCATTTCCTTTGTGAGTACCTGATGTAGAACTCTGCACTGGGTCTGCCTGCACTGGTGTGATTCAGAGCGATGCCCATCAGTACCGGTTCACCCAGAGAACACAGAGGAACATTTACCTGCAGACAGACAGTGGGGTCGTAATGAGAGGAATGAAGACGAACTTAATGAAAGAGATGGAGAAAGAAAATGATAGATGGAGAGAGAGAAAGAAAGGGGATAAACAAACAGACTGTCCTTGAACACTCAGTCTCATGGCCAGCAGCTATGTTTCTTTGTCTCACCTCGTCTCTGATCTCAGCGCACACAGAAGAGAACAGCTCTCTGACCACAGCCTCCTCCCTCCACTGCAGCATCTCCACCCTGATCCTGTCCTCCTCATCGAGGCCTTCAAACACAGCCTGGGGGAGAGGGGGAGGAGGCAGCAAAGGTAATTAGATACCATAAGTAAGTTGCCATAAGTATGGCAAACAATGGAAATAGAATGCAGTTCAACAGTCGTTTTGAATAAGTCATAACTTATTCCAACCAACCTCACAAGTATAGCTGATACAATACCACATTTCATACAGTATTGGTTTAACTTTCACCCTCTTTCTCCCGTCTCACCTTTGGTTCTGGGTGCCCCCCAGGGATGTCCAGTAGCCCCCTTGCCTCCGCCACTTGCTGGCTCCTCCTGATCAGCACCACCTGTCTGTCAGCCGTACACAAGATCCCACCCACCCCCAGCGGCTGGGCCAATAGCGCCAGAGGATCCCCATACTCCACCTCTGCACGCTGGCGTAGCTTCCTTGCTCTCTGAGACCAGTTGGTGCCCAGGAAGTCCCTATAGCAGGTCAGGCCCAACCTCAGGGTCAGGATGGGAGTGGGCCCCTCACCCTTCCCACCCACATCTCTCTGTGGGAAGGGTTGAGCTTCTGCTGCACTGCTTCCCACAGCAGGATGTTGGTCTCTGCACCCTGGGGTGGAGGTTTGCGCGTATCTGAGGTTCCCCTCCCTCTGCTTATAGCTACTCAAATCCTTGTCATTATGCTGTCGTTCACCTATGACTCCGTCTATTTGACCTCTTTGGTGTCTGAGCACCTCTGCTCTTCCAGAGTCAGCGTTCCCCTTTGTCTCATTATGGCCCTCTTCCTCCTTCTGAATGCTACATTGCCTTCCATCTCTGTCTCCTCCAGTCATGTAGGGAGGCTGGGGTGTAGATGGACAGGAGGGCTGGGGTGAGGCCAGACTGAAAGAGTGCAGCCTGAATTTGGCCCCATTGAAAAGCCATGGTTCCATGGTCACCCTCTCTGTCCACACCTCCTCTATGTGACTCTCCAGTGCTGGCTCTGTCTGACGGTTAAACCTTGATGAATAGAAAGAGATGGAGTGAGAGGACAATAGATTCATTGTGTTTGATAACTGGTTTTATAGTTAGTTGGCTGTTAGAAGTAGTCTATCGATTGAAAGTAATGAATTCTGAATTTACCTGGCAGAAAGCTCCACCTGCACTTGTGGTTCCAGGAGACCTCCCCAGGCGGTGCAGTGCAACAGCACAGAGACCTCAGGATCCATTCTGATTAAGCCTGATCAAATCGGAATCATATAAATCAGCTCATGTTTGTGTAGAATAAATGAAGATCATTTTCTAATTGAGGAAGGATAGTTTTACCTAGCCCAATATTGGACTAAAGGAGTCTAACGTTACTCCTTACAGTTCAAGGACCTTACATGTTCTGTTTAAAGGGCGAAGTGGCTCTCAAAGTCAAAACAGCCAAATACTCCATCTAAACGTGAATTCCCAATAATGGTACGGTTCTAGCAACATAAGTCATTGATAAATTAGCTTGTCAGTAACAATGTGCCGGGACCAAACGGTTAAACGAACTTTAGAGAGAAACTTATTGAACTAGCTAGTTACTAGCCCAATATGTACTCTTACGGAGCCTAATGTTACTTCTTAAATCCAAGGACCTTCTAGGTTATTTTCAGAGGTAGACTGGCTCTGGCAGCCAAAACTCCATCTAAACTTGAATCAAGTCTCAATTGCGATACGGTTCCAGAAACATAAAGACACTCTACTTTCATATTACAGGAAAATTATTAAACAAATACAAAATATACACTTACTGTACACTGTTTTAACCGATTTTAACACAGATGCAGCCAACAGTATTTTTCAGTGACTACACATTTGTGGCGTCCATCTCCCGTTTACACACAGGTGTTCGGAGACGCAGATAGCTAATTAGCACAGGTAGTACACTCTGTCTTCGGTCTGTTTTCCGCAAACAAGTGCTCTAACATGGAAATATGTGTGGGAACCCTAACCTTATAAAAGGTTTCTATCAATTTAACCTTTAGTTTTTAGAAAAGTATTTCTCGATGATACGAAAGATTAGGTCCTCATGCTTCCAAAACCGTACCGCAAGAGATGCGTGTTAATGTTCAGACCAAGCGTTGTGACTCTTAACAAAACTCCCCCGTACAGAAGATGCCTTCATCCAATGACTCTTAGGTGGAATGGAATGGAACTGAGAGCCATGATCAAGGGCTAAGTTTTACCATGTGACTAAGCCCAGAAGTAGTAGAGCTGTGTGTTTACAAAAGGGATGCTGGAAAAGTTTTTGAATTAATTTTCAGGCTGAATCATAAAACTGTAGTTATGAAGCTGCTGTAAAGTGAATAGCTGGCAAACTGACACCCATCCACCCCAACCATCTGTCTTAAGTAACCAAACCGAACATGTCACACTAATTTGGGTGTCCCGGATTTACATTTACTATCTTACGTCAAGTCTATGAGACCAGGCTGGGAAGGCAGAGGAACCACCTGTGCTAAATAGCTGTCTAGCATGTTCCAAACATCTGTCTGTAACGGCAGAAGGCCGCCAGAAACGTGTTGTCACTGAAAAATACTGTCAGTTGCAACTGTGATAAAGCCGTCAACACAGTGTACATTAAATATATATTTTGTATTTGTTAAATAACTTTCCTGTTATATGAAAGTAGAGGGCTTAATGTTCCTAGAACCATTTTGTAATGGATTCACGTTTAGATGGAGTTTCGGCTGCCAGAGCCAGTATACCTCTGAAATAACCTAGAAGGTCCTTGGACTTAAGGAGTAACGTTAGGCTCCGTAAGAGTAAATCTTGGGCTAGTAGCTAGCTTCTCGCTAAAATTCGTTTGGCCGTTTGAACCCAGCACCTTGTTCTGACAAGCTAATTTATCAATGACACAAACACATAGTTTGAAAGATTGATCCTTACCAATAGCTTCCTTCCACTGCTATAGCATAAACAAGTCAAGCCTTAACGAACATATAGATTACTTTTATGGAATGGACGCTGACTGAACCAAAGCCTCGAGCGTTTGGTAAAGTCAGAAACATATTTAAAAATTGGTCGTTGAGAGACATAAATGCAAAGATACTAGTAACTGACAGAATGTGTGGTCTTAAACGTCCAGGAAGTGATTTTGTGGACGAGTCATAACAATCAGGTCAGCACCGCCCACTTCTACAGCTGATTGGAGGAGGCGTGAGGTTGGTGAGTACGTGAAGTAAACTGCTGTGTATGCATTGATGAGTAAAATACTATTTTGGGGTGTTGAAGAAAAACTGAAAAGTGTGTGAAATGCATTAAATGTGCGTATTTTTGTTATTAGCCAGAAGAAAAACAATCCAGTTTTAAAGCATTATCTTGTAGAGAATAGAAAGACAAGAAAGGGTTAACCCCAAAACGTGCAGTAGTGTGTGTTCAGTATGAAATAAACGATCTGAAAAGGAGTGAAACTGTGCGCTAACGTCCTGAATTTGTCCACTTAGAACAGATATTTTGTTTTCAGTTGCAAACGGAACGAAATGGGGAGGGACCTACCTGAATTTGTCCAATATAAACTATAGTTTGCGTTTGGAGTAAACGCAACAGACTAAACGTTTTGCAACAGAATCGGTGTAATGATTACACCTCAGCACTCTGCCAGACAATTTTATGCAACAATCCCCAGTATATTTGTTATGATGCGAAGAAAGTACAACATTTCGGTACGTCTATGCTTCTCTACCCTTGCAATTCACCATTGCTTTTTTTTGTTCAAATACTTGTTTTACCACGTGACATCATAGGTCAAAAGCTTAGCCCAGTGTCTTTAGTCGTGTTAGCTAGCAAGCTTATAGCCACCGCTACAATACTGAACAAAAATATAAAATTAACATGCAACAATTTAATGAGGAAATTGAAATACATTCATTAGGCCGTAATCTATGGATTTCTCATGACTGGGAATACAGATATGCATCTCACAATGGGCCTCTGGATCTCGTCTCGGTATTTTTGTGCATTCAAAATGGCACTCTGTTTACAATGTTGACATCGGCAAACCGCTCGCCCACAGGATCCAATACACGGTTGTGAGGCTGGTTGGATGTACTGCCAAATTCCCTAAAACGACGTTGGAGGCAGTTATGTTACAGAATGAACATGCAATTCTCTGCCAACAGCTCTGGTGGACATTCCTGCATGCTAATTGCAGCTCCCTCAACTTGAGACATCTGTGGCATTGTGTTGTGTGACAACTACACATTTTATAGTTGTCTTTTATTGAACCCAGCACAAGGTGCACCTGTGTAATGATCATGCTGTTTGATCAGCTTCTTGATATTCCACACCTGTCAGGTGGATGGATTATCTTGGCATTGGAAAAATGCTCACTAACAGGGATGTAAACAAATTTGGGCACAACATTTTAGAGAAATACGTGTTTGTGCCTATGGAACATGTGTGGGATCTTTTATTTCAGCTCATGAAACATGTGACCAACACTTTACATGTTGTGTTTATATTTTTGTTCAGTATATATGTTTTTTAAATGTCAAAAACACATCAATCCAAATGCCTCATTATTTATATGTGGGAACACTTTTGATTGGAGAACCATCTAATGAGTGAACATGTAGTTCATCTGAAACATTCTTATGAGAGTTTGAAAACAACATGTGTTTCGTTTTGCCCGTATTAAGCACAAGTTTTAAACCAGCAAGGGATTTCTGCATAGCTATAAAATCTGACAGTAGTTTTAACACAGCCAGATCAACAGTTGGGGAAGTAGCATACATAATAGTATCATCCGCATATAGATTAAGTAAAAAAAAAAAAAAAACAGATTGACCAATGGTGTTTATATAAATAGTGAAGAGAAAAGGTCCCAAAATCGACCCCTGTGGTACACCTTGATGTACTTCAAGAAGTTTACAATCACGATGGCCTGTGTTCTGTCACTAAGATAATCATGAAACCAAGAACAGGCGTCAGAGCTCAGGCCTATTGAGGACAACTTACAACTTAATAAAATAGCATGATCAACAGTATCAAAAGCTTTTGACAGGTCCACAAACAAAGCAGCACATTTCAATTTAGTGTCTAAAGCATTGACAAGATCATGAACAACTGAAGTGGTTGATGTAATAGTGGTATGTCCAGGCCTAAACCCTGATTGGTTTACATTCCAAATACATTTTTCAGATAAAAAAGAGCAAAGTTGTACATTTACCAAGGTTTCAAGAATCTTAGCTAGACAAGGAATCCTTGAAATGGGGTGATAATGATGATCACTACTATCTCCGTCCTTATGGAGTGGCAGAACAAGAGCTGATTTCCATACTTTTGGAATATTTCCTGATAACAATGTCAAATAAAAAATGTGAGTTATTGAGCCAACAATGATAGGCAGACCTGGATTCAATTGGTCAGCCTCTGTGGATCTCTTGTTGTCTATTGCCCACAAAGCATCCAGGTCTTCTTTTTCTGTAAATAGCCTAAAAGAAAAGCTGTACCAACTATCATTTCTGTGATCATTCAGCAAGTTTACACTATCAGCATCCAGCCCAATATCATTGTGAATAGGCTTAGAAGTGCTTTCAAAGAGATAGCCCGCTGAAATAAAATGGTGATTAAATGCATCAATGATGTTATTTTCCCCCCGTAATGAGGCCAGTGTCTGATATAATTTGTTGTGGCAGAGAGGAGGAAGTAGAACCCTTAAGAGATTTGACAGTTTTCCAGAATTTTGCCAGGTTCCCATTACAATCCGAATAAGCGGTTACATAATAATCAGATTTAGCCTTTCTGATTTGTCTTACACAATGATTCCTCAGTTGTTTAAAGATTGCCAGTCCAGGCCTGTGATCCCAGCACTGTGTTGTCATTCTGTTTAATTATTATTCATTGTGTCTTATTGCAGAGTGGCAGTAAACTATTACAACCTTCTTGGTGTAAAACCTGATGCCTCACTGGAGCAAATAAAGAATGCATTTTTTGACAAATCAAAAAAGGTACGACAATCTCCTAGCCTGTCATTTAAAATCTTCACATACTTAGTAAATGTAGGAAAGGCACAGTTCAAGCAGCACAGATTTAGGGTTTGCTGCATGATGGTTTATATTGCAGCATCTCTGTCCAACCACACGAGTGCACTCTTGCACAGTATTTTTCCACCTTCTTCCAACAAGGCATTCCCACATTATATTTTGGTGTTGTGAGGATCTCTATGTTAACAGGGCTGTACGGTATGTTTAACAGTATACATCTGTGTTGAATGAGCAGTGGTGATTTTAGCATGTAAATCTTGGTTGGGAAAACGCCCCAAAAAATTTCTTCGATGCATGCCAGCAAAGGCACTACAGGACACAACACTAAACAATATATTAATTGCACTATAACAGTGACAAACGGTGCCCACAAACTGTTAGGGCCTACATAAAGCTGTCCCAATAGCAGATCTTTCTTTTCAGCACCATGGAGTGAATCCTTAACGGTTAACGGTTAATTCAGCCTTTTAAACATTTACTGCCTTTAAAAAAAACTGCTGATATGGCTGACTTGCTTGAACAAATGTGGTTTATACTGACAGTTGAGATGTACAAATTATGGCAAAAGGGACGACGAGCGGATACGAGGCAATCCGTAATTTCGACTAAGATATTAATGAGCGAGCTAGGACGGACATAGTCAATATAACTATTTGTTCAGCACTTTTGAAATGTACAGCAACAGAAATCAGAATATGGGCCGTTCTTACAGTATTCTCCCTGTACACCAAGTCAGAACCGTAGGATAAATAAAGGGGGCATATAAGCAGACAATAAAAGCTCTTACAATATTCAATGATGACATTTCTCTAAAACAGGCTATAGGCTACATATGCACCACCAAGTCAGAACAGTAGGCTAAGTTAGGAGGGAAAAAGGGACCAAATTATTAGGGTATGGCTACTAACCGCTTACTACACAACATACACTTAGTATTACTTTCTTAGCTACGGTATACATATCTCCCTGACATATTACATAATTTATGCAGCAGCATATAATAAAAAAATTTGACTCACCTTGTTGTGCTGTGCTCACTTGAACAGGAAGGTGGCACGGCGGTCCTTAAGGGCACATTTTTGCATCAAAGTCTGGCATTCTCTGGATTTATAGCGCTTTCAAGACAACTGGGAACTGAAAAAAACAAAGTTGAATCAGGAATCAGGAATCAGGAATCTTCAGGTCAGAGCTCTAAAAAGAGGACAGAGTTTCTGAGTTGGATGACCATTCAAGTTCACAGTTGTCTTGAGTTCACTGAAGTCTGAGATTTTCGAGTTTCCAGTTGTTTTGAACGCGGCAGAAGTCATGCTGGACTGACATTATGACCAGTGTTGAATGTTTATCCTTTTAAGCTTGGAAAAGAGACCCTTAAGCCCAGACTTGGACCACACACCCACTCCACTGAATAGCAGGCTAGTGATTGCTTTGCAGCGCTTGCAGTTAGCCACTGATTCCTTCCAAACCACTCATTGTTGAATTTGTGATTTCCAACTTGTTGTGTAATATTTATGTCCAATGGCCGATGAGCACCGATACATTTGATCTGTATTGTGTTTTATCTTTATTTATTTCTCTTCATAATTTCTCTTCATATGACAAGGTTTGAAAGTGATTTGCCAGTAGATTGTCGATTTGATTCATGATAATGACTGCTAGCTAAGTTTGATCAGTCCAATCAAAGCTACGGTAGATATAACATGATTTTATGTCATTTAATCTGTGGCCAATGACCTTGAGCCTTCTTGAATGGGCAATTCTAATGTAACTCTATGGAAGCACCCAAGGGGCTTGAATTTTCGAGCTCTCCCCCCGTAGATTTTGCAGTGACTTGGTGTCCCCATGAGTGACAGAACACTGAGCCAATCACAGCGCAACTAAAGAACATTACCAACCCCTACGCTCCGTATTTTCCGCGGGCTGTCCTACCACCACAGAAAGCACTGAGCTAGGCTGGAACACCTGCATGTTCGAGCTGCCTTAATTAAGAAAGCAAAAAAGCGACCATGTTTGTGTGCGGCTTTATTAACTCAATGATTTATAAAAAAAATGTTTTACATTGTTTGCAAACTGAAATGTGACGTGTATTAAGGCCAAATTAACATGCAAAAATAAATAAATATATACAGTTGAAGTCGGAAGTATACATACACCTACAGCCAAATACATTTAAACTCAGTTTTTCCAGAATTCCTGACATTTAATCAGAGTAAAAATTCCGTCTTAGGTCAGTTAGGATCACCACTTTATTTTAAGAATATGAAATGTCAGCATAATAGTAGAGAGAATTATTTATTTCAGCTTTTATTTCTTTCATCTCATTCCCAGTGGGTCAGAAGTTTACATACACTAAATTAGTATTTGATGGCATTGCCTTTAAATTCTTTAACTTGAGTCAAACGTTTCAGGTAGCCTTCCACAAGCTTCCCACAATAAGGTGGGTGAATTTTGGCCCATTCCTCCTGACAGAGCTGGTGTAACTGAGTCAGGTTTGTAGGCTTTTTGCCTGCACATGCTTTTTCAGTTCTGCCCACAAATTTTCTATATGATTGAGGTCAGGGCTTTGTGATGGCCACTTCAATCCCTTGACTTTGTTGTCCTTAAGCCATTTTGCCACAACTTTGGAAGTATGCTTGGTGTCATTGTCCATTTGGAAGACCAATTTGTGACCAGGCTTTAACTTCCTGACTGATTAAAGCAGGAAGCACCAGTGACTCGGTCTATAAAAAATGGTCAGATGAAGCAGATGGTAAACTACAGGACTGTTTTGCTATCACAGACTGGAACATGTTCCGGGATTCTTCTGATGACATTGAGGAATACACCACATCAGTCACTGGCTTTATCAATAAGTGCATTGAGGACGTCGTCCCCACAGTGACTGTACGTACATACCCCAAACAGAAGCCATGGATTACAGGCAACATTCGTACTGAGCTAAAGGGTAGAGCTGCCGCTTTCAAGGTGCGGGACTCTAACCCGGAAGCTTACAAGAAATCCCGCTATGCCCTGCAACGAACCATCAAACAGGCTAAGCGTCAATACAGGGCTAAGATTGAACCATACTACACCGGCTCCGACGCTCGTCGGATGTGGCAGGGCTTGCAAACTATTACAGACTACAAAGGGAAGTACAGCCGCGAGCTGCCCAGTGACATGAGCCTACCAGACGAGCTAAATCACTTCTATGCTCGCTTCGAGGCAAGCAACACTGAGGCATGCATGAGAGCATCAGCTGTTCCGGACGACTGTGTGATCACGCTCTCCGTAGCCGACGTGAGTAAGACGTTTAAACAGGTCAACATACACAAGGCTGCGGGGCCAGACGGATTACCAGGACGTGTGCTCCGGGCATGTGCTGACCAACTGACAGGTGTCTTCACTGACATTTTCAACATGTCCCTGATTGAGTCTGTAATACCAACATGCTTCAAGCAGACCACCATAGTCCCTGTGCCCAAGAACACAAAGGCAACCTGCCTAAATGACTACAGACCCGTAGCACTCACGTCTGTAGCCATGAAGTGCTTTGAAAGGCTGGTAATGGCTCACATCAACACCATTATCCCAGAAACCCTTGACCCACGCCAATTTGCATACTGCCCAAACAGATCCACAGATGATGCAATCTCTATTGCACTCCACACTGCTCTTTCCCACCTGGACAAAAGGAACACCTATGTGAGAATGCTATTCATTGACTACAGCTCAGCGTTCAACACCATAGTACCCTCAAAGCTCATCACTAAGTTAAGGAACCTGGGACTAAACACCTCCCTCTGCAACTGGATCCTGGACTTCCTGACTGGTCGCCCCCAGGTGGTGAAGGTAGGGAGCAACACATCTGCCACATTGATCCTCAACACTGGAGCTCCCCAGGGGTGCGTGCTCAGTCCCCTCCTGTACTCCCTGTTCACCCACGACTACATGGCCAGGCACGAGTCCAACACCATCATTAAGTTTGCAGAAGGCACAACAGTGGTAGGCCTGATCACCGACAACGACGAGATAGCCTATAGGGAGGAGGTCAGAGACCTGGCCGGGTGGTGCCAGAATAACAACCTATCCCTCAACGTAACCAAGACTAAGGAGATGATTGTGGACTACAGTAAAAGGAGGACCGAGGACGTTCCCATTTTCATCGACGGGGATGTAGTGGAGCAGGTTGAGAGCTTCAAATTCCTTGGTGTCCACATCAACAACAAACTAGAATGGTCCAAATACACCAAGACAGTCGTGAAGAGGGCACGACAAAGCCTATTCCCCCTCAGGAAACTAAAAAGATTTGGCATGGGTCCTGAGATCCTCAAAAGGTTCTACAGCTGCAACATCGAGAGCATCCTGACCGGTTGCATCACTGCCTGGTACGGCAATTGCTCGGCCTCTGACCGCAAGGCACTTCAGAGGGTAGTGCGTACGGCCCAATACATCACTGGAGCAAAGCTGCCTGCCATCCAGGACCTCTACACCAGGCGGTGTCAGAGGAAGGCCCTAAAAATTGTCAAAGACCGCAGCCACCCCAGTCATAGACTGTTCTCTCTACTACCGCATGGCAATCGGTACCGGAGTGCCAAGTCTAGGACAAAAAGGCTTCTCAACAGTTTTTACCCCCAAGCCATAAGACTTCTGAACAGGTTACCTGGACTATTTACATTGTGTGCCCCCCCAACTCCTCTTTTACGCTGCTGCTACTCTCTGTTTATCTTATATGCATGGTCACTTTAACCATACATTCATGTACATACTACCTCAATTGGCCCGACCAACCAGTGCTCCCGCACATTAGCTAACTGGGCTATCTGCATTGTGTCCCACCTCCCGCCAACCCCTCCTTTTACGCTACTGCTACTCTCTGTTCATAATATATGCATAGTCACTTTAACCATACCTACATGTACATACTACCTCAATAAGCCTGACTAATCGGTGTCTGTATATAGCATTGCTGCTCTTATTTTCACATTTATTTTTACTGTTGTTTTATTTCTTTACTTACACACACACACACACACACACACACACACACACACACACACACACACACACCTTTTTTCACACTATTGGTTAGAGCCTGTAAGTAAGCATTTCACTGTAAGGTCTACACCTGTTGTTTTCGGCGCACGTGACAAATAAACTTTGATTTGATGTCTTGAGATGTTGCTTCAATATATCCACATCATTTTCTTTCTCATGACGCCATCTATTTTGTGAAGTGCACTAGAACCTCCTGCAGCAAAGAACCCCCACAACATGATGCTGCCACCCCCATTGTAACGATCGTCCTGGGAAGAAGGAGTGGACCAAAACGCAGCGTGGTAAGTGTCCATGTTAATATTTATTTTAACTCAGAACACTAAGACAAAATAACAAAAATAGACCAACACGAAACAGTTCTGTCTGGTGCAGACACAGAGACAGAAAACAACTACCCACCAACACAGGTGGGAAAAGGCTACCTAAGTATGGTTCTCAATCGGAGACAACGATAGACAGCTGCCTCTGATTGAGAACCACACCTGGCCAAACACATAGAACTAGACAACATAGAACACAACATAGAATGCCCACCCCAACTCACGCCCCGACCAACCAAAATAGAGACATAAAAAGAATCTCTAAGGTCAGGGCGTGACACCCATGCTTCATGGTTGGGATGGTGTTCTTCGGCTTGCAAGCTTCCCCCTTTTTCCTCCAAACATAACGATGGTCATTATGGCCAAACAGTTCTATTTTTGTTTCATCAGACCAGAGGACATTTCTCCAAAAAGTACGATTTTTGTACCCATGTGCAGTTGCAAACCGTAGTCTGGCTTTTCTGTGGCGGTTTTGGAGCAGTGGCTTCTACCTTGCTGAGCGGCCTTTCAGGTTATGTCGATATAGGACACGTTTTACTGTGGATATAGATACTTTTGTACTGGTTTCCTCCAGCATCTTCACAAGGTCCTTTGCTGTTGTTCTGGGATTGATTTGCACTTTTCGCACCAAAGTACGTTCATCTCTAGGAGACAGAATGCGTCTCCTTCCTGAGCGGTATGACGGCTGCGTGGTCCCATGGTGTTTATACTTGCGTACTATTGTTTGTACAGATTAATGTGGTATCTTCACGCGTTTGGAAATTGCTCCCAAGAATGAACCAGACTTGTGGAGGTCTACAATTTAATTTCTGAAGTCTTGGCTGATTTCTTTTGATTTTCCCATGATGTCAAGCAAAGAGGCACTGAGTTTGAAGGTAGGCCTTGAATTACATCCACAGGTACACCTCCAATTGACTCAAATGATGTCAATTAGCCTATCAGAAGCTTCTAAAGCCATGACATCATTTTCTGGAATTTTCCAAGCTGTTTCTAAGCACAGTCAACTTAGTGTATGTAAACTTCTGAGCCACCGGAATTGTGATACAGTGAATTATAAGTGAAATAATCTGTTTGTAAACAATTGTTGGAAAAATTACTTGTGTCATGCACAAAGTAGATGTCCTAACCGACTTGCCAAAACTATAGTTTGTTAACAAGACATTTGTGGAATGGTTGAAAAACTAGTTTTAATGACTCCAACCTAAGTGTATGTAAACTTCTGACTTCAACTGTATATATACAGCACCAGTCAAAAGTTTGTACACACCATTAAAGGGTTTTTCTTTATTTTGACAATTTTCTACATTGTACAGTAATAGTGAAGACATCAAAACTATGAAATAACACATATGGAATTATGTAGTAGCCCAAAAAGTGTTAAACAAATCAAAATATATTTTCGATTCTTCAAAGTAGCCACCCTTTGCCTTGATGACAGCTTTGCACACTCTTGGCATTCTCACAACCAGCATCACCTGGAATGCTTTTCTAACAGTCTTGAAGGAGTTCCCATATATGCTGAGCACTTCTTGGCTGCTTTTCCTTCACTCTGCGGTCCAACTCATCCCAAACCATCTCAATTGGATTGAGGTCGGGTGATTGTGGAGGCCAGGTCACGTGATGCAGCACTCCATCACTCTCCTTCTTGGTCAAATACAGCCTGGAGGTGTGTTGGGTCATTGTCCTGTTAAAAACAAATGATAGTCCCACTAAGCGCAAACCAGATGTGATGGCGTATTGCTGCAGAATGCTGTGGTAGCCATGCTGGTTAAGTGTGCATTGAATTCTAAATAAATCACCCTCAGTGTCACCAGCAAAGCACACCCACTAGGGTTGCACATTTTGGGGAATAGTCAGAGGTGGAAACTTTCTGTGGGAATTAACAGGAATATATGCAAATTAATATTAATACCATTTTAAATGTAGATATTTTTTCTATTGGATATATTTACCATATCATATGGAGACAAACAAACCTTTTACCTTAAGTAAATATAATTGCAAATTATTAAATCCTTCCAATAGAAAAAATATATAAAAAAATTGTTAAGAATTGAACTTTAATTAAATGAGTTGACTCTTCACATGGGATGATTTCACAGAACAACAAAAGAAAGGAAATACTGAATGATCCTCAATGATCCATCGCATCTCCCAAAAACGTTTTAAACAGACATCTGTAAAATGATAGACTAGAAACTAAAGCTTTGGTTGTCTTCCTCTCAGGCTTCCATGTCTTCTCCCTGGATCTCCTCAATGTCCACCTCTTGAACATCAGACTCTGAGGCCTCATCTTCACAGTCACTTTTCAACCTTGTTGAGGATGGCTCGTTGTCAAGCTCAAAAAGCCTAAATTTTGCCCGGATGGCTACCAATTTTTCAACCCTTGTATTGGTCAGCCTGGTGTGTGTGTGTGTTCCCGTGTGTTCCCATGTGTTCCCGTTCCCAAACAAGGACCAGTTGCGCACTGAGGTGGCTGATGTTGGTGGGATTTGGAGGATGATGGAGGCAACAGGGGAAAGAGCCTCAGATCCACAAAGTCCCTTCCACCAGGTGGCTGATGAGATATGTTGGCACGACTGCCATATTGCATCTCCATCCCAAAGCCCTTACTTGGAAGTGTAGACACGGAAGTGTAGAGACACGGAAGTGATGACACCATAGGCCTTGTTGATCTCTGCACCAGACAGGATGCTCTTGCCAGCATACTTGGGGTCCAACATGTACGCTGCGGCGTGTATGGGCTTCAGGCAGAAGTCTTCAGGCTTTTTGATGTATTTCAGAACTGCAGTTTCCTCTGCTTGGAGCAACAGTGAAGTGGGAAGGGCAGTGCGGATTTCTTCTGAACATCAAACAGGATGGCATTGTCTCCCTCAATCCGTGCAATGGCTACTGCTATAGGTTTCAGGAGTTAAAAATATATATTATAAAAATATATATTTTTAAATTTCACCTTTATTTAACCAGGTAGGCAAGTTGAGAACAAGTTCTCATTTACAACTGCGACCTGGCCAAGATAAAGCAAAGCAGTTCGACACATACAACAACACAGAGTTACAAATGGAGTAAAACAAACATACAGTCAATAATACAGTAGAAAAATAAGTCTATATACAATGTGAGCAAATGGGGTGAGATAAGGGAGGTAAAGGCACAAAAAAAGGCCATGGTGGCGAAGTAAATACAATATAGCAAGTAAAACACTGGAATGGTTGATTTGCAGTGGAAGAATGTGCAAAGTAGAGATAGAAATAATGGGGTGCAAAGGAGCTAAATAAATAAATACAGTAGGGAAAGAGGTAGTTGTTTGGGCTAAATTATAGATGGGCTATGTACAGGTGCAGTAATATATGAGCTGCTCTGACAGCTGGTGCTTAAAGCTAGTGAGGGAGATAAGTGTTTCCAGTTTCAGAGATTTTTGTAGTTCGTTCCAGTCATTGGCAGCAGAGAACTGGAAGGAGAGGCGGCCAAAGGAAGAATTGGTTTTGGGGGTGACCAGAGAGAAGTTGTCACAGGAAGTTGGTGACACCTTCATTTGGGAGAACGGGCTTGTGTTAATGACTGGAGCGCCATCAGTGGAATGGTATTAAATACATCAAACACGGGGTTTCCAGGTGTTTGATGCCATTCCATTTGCTCCGTTCCGGCCAGTCTTATCAGCCATCCTCCCCTCAGCAGCCTCCTGTGCTGTCTGTGTGCAGGTACTGTAGTAACCCTGATTTGTCCTAATTTTTATCCTGACTACTCGAAAGTAGTGTGCACACATCCATCTAGCACTGACTGAAACAGCGGGAGCATTCAACAGTGTGCTGGTGTCTATTGTTTTTCATCAGTAATCCTCACTGCTTCTTGTCTCTCTACCAAAGGCACCCAGACAGTGCCCTGTCTAACCCGGGGCTGCATGGCCAGTTTGTGGAGCTGAACGAGGCCTACAGGGTGCTGAGTAAGGAGGTGTCCAGGAGAGAGTACGACCTGTGGCTACAGCACCCTTTTACCGGGGGACAGGCCTTCAGACCCACCTCCACACAACCCCAGGTATGTAAACACACACAGCCCTCCAGAGTTCATACACACTTTTAAAAATAGTTTTATTTACCGTTTATTTATTTCTCTGTCCCTCTCTCTCTCTCTTTCTCTCTCTGTTTCTCTCTCTCTGTTTCTCTCTCTGTTTCTCTCTCTGTTTCTCTCTCTCTCTCTCTCTCTCTCTCTGTTTTTCTCTCTCTCTCTCTCTCTCTCTGTTTTTCTCTCTCTCTCTCTCTCTCTCTCTCTCTGTTTTTCTCTCTCTCTCTCTCTCTCTCTCTCTCTCTGTTTCTCTCTCTCTCTCTCTCTCTCTCTCTGTTTCTCTCTCTGTTTCTCTCTCTGTTTCTCTCTCTGTTTCTCTCTGTTTCTCTCTCTCTCTCTGTTTCTCTCTCTCTCTCTCTCTCTTTGTTTCTCTCTGTTTCTCTCTCTCTCTCTGTTTCTCTCTATGTTTCTCTCTCTCTCTTTCTCTGTATCTCTCTCTCTCTCTTTCTCTGTATCTCTCCCTCTCTCTCTCTCCCCCCTCTCTCTCCATCTTTCTCTGTATCTCTCCCCCTCTCTGTCCCCCCCTCTCTCTCTCTCCCTCCCTCTCTCTGTCTCTCTGTCTCTGTGCCTGTCTCTCTCTCTCAGGAGAGTATGCGCTACTAGGATCCGTTCAAACCCTGTCAACCTGAGGAGTGGGGGAGGAAGATGAACTTTAGAATAATTAGCTACTGTATGCTCATCATGGGACTGAGCATCAGCGCTCACATTCTCTTCAGGTAACATCATGGGGAAAGATCAGAGTGAAATTGATGATTGGACATTGATTCTGTATGTGTGTACACTCTCATAGTTAAATAAGAAATGCAGTAATTTTGTCATGTTCAAGGAACGTAATCTGTCACTCCTAAGACTAAAGCATTTCTGAATTCTGACAAACATCTGTGCCAAAATGTCACAATTGCCTATTACTGCTATTACTATTTTGTTACTCATTCATAGTCTAGACTAAATAGTCTATAAACTCAGATAACTGTCTGTCTGTAGGCACAGGTGCCCCTGGCTCAGACCCAGGTTATGCTGTCATAGATCTGGTAATCTGTGTTTTTGCACGTTGACTTGGCATCACTTTTGTTGATTGTAGAGATTCAACTTTTCCTGGTATATGACTTACATTTGTACTAGTACAGAATAATAAAACCTGAATAATAATCAAAATGCCAATTCAACTGCCAACGATATTCCTCTGTGTGCTGTGTGTATGTCTGTGATGTCTGACAGGTGTCTCTCTCTCTTCCGGTCACACAGACTGTTGGAGTCTGTCCATAACAACTTCACGGACGAGAAGAACAGGGTCATCAAACAGATCTACAATGAGGGCAAGGTGTGTTGCCCTCAAAGAAGTTCTAAACATATTACATGTATTATAACTGTTATTACATGTTTTATTACACTGTTCTAGTTAGGGTCGTAGTAATAATCAACATTGCATGGAATATGTATTAATATGATTTGTTGGTGTGATATACCTGAGTCTGGAACTGATTATATATTTCTTCATTTTGATTCACAGAGTGAACGGGTTTAAGAAGCAGACAGAGATTCTCAGACAGAATTCTCAGGAGAAATACAAAATCACTTGCAACAAGTAGGAGTTTAGTAGAATACGAGCACATCGTAAAACAAGGGGGATTGATTTGGCCAAACGCCTCGGAAGAGGAATGGAGTCATTCAGGAAGGGGAGTGAACGGTTGATTGAGTTAGGAGTAGTTAACGTTTTCAGTGGTTTGTGGCAGACGTTGATGATGTGCACAGCTCACGTTTGCTTGGACCTCGGATACTAAGCCGAGGTGTTAAAAAACAAGTGTGTAATACCTGGGTGAAACGGAAACAGTAATGGGGTACATGTCTTTGTCACAGTAAAGCCTCGCCCCACAGCCATTCTAGGTTTCTCCAGGAGGAGAATACGCTGTGGAGATTTGGTCTGGTATCACAAGACTAACAGCAGTAGGACATGTCATTAGCAGCACATCTCTTCCGCTATTGGATGGAACCAAGACTCCTGTTAGCCAGTTGCTAATTGGTTTGCATACCCGTGACATGCTGTTTCTCCCACGGCCGTTCAGAGGCATGCTCAACAAGATTCATGGGACTGTGTGAATTTGGCATTCCAGATATAGTAAAACTTCAGTGTTCCGTAATGTATGTCGATGGTTGATTAAAGACTTTAATCAAAGGTAGAATCCCTTAATGACAGAAAGGGGGTGCTCTGCACAGCTGCCCTTGAACCACTGGGATTCAGTCATTGTGCCTCTGTGTGTCAATGATATCATGGAACTCTTGACTCTGCTACTGGGCCCAGGGTGGACCCAAATACAGTCATAAAAATATACTGTTTGGGACAGGAGTTTTTCCTGTTACCTACATGCAATATTTAGGACCTTCTGCTTTTCCTGGTTATGTGATGAGGAAAAACTGTCCCTAGATATACTAAATCCTTTCCCATTGAAAGGATATGGAATCAAGAGACATTTTGAAAATTAAGTCATATTAGGACTTTTTAAAATGGTATCTAATTGTACACTTCTCTGATGTTGAAGAATTCATTTTAGGAATGGAAATTATACTATGGAAAGTACTGAAGTGGAAACTGGAAAGCAGGCAGATTCACATTTCTAAGATTAGAAATGTATTTAATTTATTGCTGTGGTCACGGTCAACAGACACTTACCATAAGTCACAGATTGTGTTTCAGTGATGTTTAATGACAGCCTTAACTCTTCACGGTGTCGTGGATTCATGCAATGATTGCACTGTTCCTCTGATCTCAACCAACAACATACAATGTTTCATTTTGAGTTTGTTTCTCACCTGATTCCACTCTCACATGTCAGGTCAGGTTTGGAAGTGAGCGAGTGGTGCAGTGTGTGTTAATGACTCTATGGCCTTCTGTTGTTTCTCAAGCCCTTAGCTGAAACCACAGGAGATAACAGGTCCCCGCATACCGACATCCCCCATGTAGTGCACAAGTGCCCCCTCATAACCAAAACACACCACACTGACAGAGACTCTTCTGTCGATGTAAAGACAAACTGATGGGAGACAGAGTTTACTGTACAGTCTGGGCTGCTGATCAAGGTTTTGTAAGCCTCTGACTGTGACCTAGTGCTGCTGATCAAGGTTTTGTAAGCCTCTGACTGTGACCTAGTGCTGCTGATCAAGGTTTTGTAAGCCTCTGACTGTGACCTAGTGCTGCTGATCAAGGTTTTGTAAGCCTCTGACTGTGACCTAGTGCTGCTGATCAAGGTTTTGTAAGCCTCTGACTGTGATCTAAATTAGTTGTGCAAATGTATTATTCCAATCAAATAAATGATTAATATCAATTCACTGGGGGTGATCAGTTATTGGGCTGTGTGTTTTATGTGTCTGTCTGTGAGAGCTTGAATGTGGATTTGGGTGAATGATATAAAGAGATCTTAGTGCAATAAAATTACCCCCTTTATTGTATCGTTATTAAAAAAATGTATTGTGTGGCTGAGAAAGTGGAGTGGTACATTATTGATTGACCTGCTGAATGACGAATTGAAGGGCGACGTTCACCTGTGTCCAGTCCGCGGGTGCGTCCATGTTATTTTGAAAAAGTTGGCAGTGCAAAGGTTACGCGGAATTCGGAGTGCGTCGAGTGGAGTGCGCCTTTTAATTGTGATCTGAAGGGCAAAGGACATGAGCAACCAATCATAACAGACCAAGAGACGCTGTCAAGGACCCTTCTCTTTGTGGACTGCTCTGGCACCATTAACTTCAATATGTTATTATCAAAGAGGACAAAAGGATAAGTCGCGGCGGCACATGCGTCTTCAACGAAACGTCATCTAGGCTATTTCTCAGAGACACCGCTGTGGATAGGCTACGCAGTGTCATGAAATGTGCGTTCGGCACCGTAGCCTATGTGATTCAAAACATTAGTGTTGGATCGTAAATAAGGTCTTTTTGTCCTTTTTAAACGTTTTTAGAGACAAGGATACAATATCGCAAAATATCTTATCGGGACTATAAATGGACCTGTAGTCACGCTACTACTGACGCTCAACCACGGACCGTTTCATGGGTTTCTGTCCAACAATGGGCGAATGTAACCGGGTTACATACCCGAACCTCTAGCTTTGGAATATTGGTGGCCATCATTCAAAGTTCACACAACTCTCAGTAAAATAGATGCAACCAAACTGTATTGAATTGAACGTGAACGACTGAGATTGATTAAATTAGGCTATTTGTCAATATGCAGGCATCATATGTGTGCGCTTGATTGCCAAGAATGATTAGGTCGATTGATGGCATTGGATTATAAATTGTTTTATTGTAGCCAAATACATTGTGCAATTGTTGATGAATTAAGTTACAATCTCAAGCCACTCATTTGAGTGTTAGCCTACTCATTTGCTATAGACGGATTCATAATGACTTATTTGTATAAATTCATATATTTCACGTTCTTAACAAACGGGAAGGGAATGCCACCCCGGCTGTCAATCCATAACATGGAACCTAAGGACTGCAGATTGAATATTGATTGAGTGGAGTGAAAAGAGAAAAGAAAATCATCAATTCATTTACGGAAAATTAGGCTTTTTGGAGTTCTGCACAATGGGGATTATGCTTCAAGTTATTCTAGGAATGTTTCAGTTCCTCTTGCTCTCCAGAATACCCACGTCCCATGCCAAGGTATGTCAAATAACTAACTACACTCTGGTAGACAATTGTTTGCATGGAAATCTCAGGAGTTTAGATGTTTTGTTGCATAATACAGACAAAGGAATAAAAACATCTGGTTTATTTGAAGGGAAAATAAAGATGGGAATACAGTGACTTTAGGAGCAGTATACAACTGATCTTTGTGTGTTTGGAGCTTACCCCCACGGTCATTGACGCTCTGAGCTTATGAAGGTTTACAGAATTCTGTGGTGCACCTCTCACTAGAGAATGTACCCTGTTGACTAATGGTAGAATCATGTACCATGTATGGATAGGCACAATGTGGCACAACTCTGTCAGAATGACTGACATGTTCTTTTAACACAAGGTAGATGTACTGTACATGAGTGACATATGGGGATGGATAATAATTAGCCAACATAATAGACTCTCAGACACACAACTCTTCACATGGCAGATTGGTTTTATATCAAGAACATGTAGTGACCTGAAGCTGCCCTGATTGAGCTGCGTGGCCGTGGGATATATCAGATTGGAGGTCCTGGGAATCATGTTGCATTGGGGCCCACCTCTCTCTCTCTCTCACACACACACACACACACACACACACACACACACACACACACACACACACACACACACACACACACACACAGTGGTCACAACGGCTTTTTCTACTCGTCCCCCTGGGGGAAAGCTGGGTTAATTGTGGCAGTTAGAGGGTCTAAGACTCTGATGCTGCAGCTGGCACTGTGTTGGCTGGCACTGTTTACATTACTTGTGTGTGTGTCAGAGAGGGAGAGACACAGAGAGAGTGAGACTGTGCCAATGCCAGTGTCAGCCAGGAACAGATGCAACCAGACTGGAGGGGAATAGTCTTCTCTGGGAGCAGTACAACGAACACACACTTGGGGTGACAGTATCAACTCCTCCTAGGGGCCAGTCTGTGGAGCTATATTCCGCCCTACTCCTCTTAGGGGCCAGTCTGTGGAGATATAGCCCACCCTACTCCTCCTAGGGGCCGGTCTGTGGAGCTATTGCCCACCCTACTTCTCCTAGGGGCCAGTCTGTGGAGCTATAGCCCACCCTACTCCTCCTAGAGGCCAGTCTGTGGAGCTATAGCCCACCCTACTCCTCCTAGGGGCCAGTCTGTGGCGCTATAGCCCAACCTACTCCTCCTAGGGGCCAGTCTGGGGAGCTATTGACCACCCTACTTCTCCTAGGGGCCGGTCTGTGGAGCTATAGCCCACCCTACTCCTCCTAGGGACCGGTCTGTGGAGCTATAGCCCACCCTACTCCTCCTAGGGGCCGGTCTGTGGAGCTATAGCCCACCCTACTCCTCCTAGGGGCCAGTCTGTGGAGCTATAGCCCACCCTACTCCTACTAGGTGCCAGTCTGTGGAGCTATAGCCCACCCTACTCCTCCTAGGGGCCAGTCTGTGGAGCTATTGCCCACCCTACTTCTCCTAGGGGCCAGTCTGTGGAGCTATTGCCCACCCTACTCCTCCTAGGGGCCAGTCTGTGGAGCTATTGCCCACCCTACTTCTCCTAGGGGCCAGTCTGTGGAGCTATAGCCCACCCTACTCCTCCTAGGGGCCAGTCTGTGGAAATATTGCCCACCCTACTCCTCCTAGGGGCCGGTATGTGGAGCTATAGCCCTCTATACTCCTCCTAGGGGCCACTCTGTGGAGCTATAGCCCACCCTACTCCTCCTAGGGGTCGGTGTGTGGAGCTATAGCCTGCCATACTCCTCCTAGGGGCTGGTCTGTGGAGCTATAGCCCGCCATACTCCTCCTAGGGGCTGGTCTGTGGAGCTATAGCCCGCCCTACTCCTCCTAGGGGCCAGTCTGTGAAGCTATTGCCCACCCTACTCCTCCTAGGGGCCAGTCTGTGGAAATATTGCCCACCCTACTCCTCCTAGGGGCCAGTCTGTGGAGCTATAGCCCACCCTACTCCTCCTAGGGGCCAGTCTGTGGAGCTATAGCCCACCCTACTCCTCCTAGGGGCCAGTCTGTGG
Source organism: Salvelinus namaycush (assembly GCF_016432855.1). Taxonomy (NCBI): domain Eukaryota; kingdom Metazoa; phylum Chordata; class Actinopteri; order Salmoniformes; family Salmonidae; genus Salvelinus; species Salvelinus namaycush. Next base: position 21,652,724 of record NC_052323.1, read on the forward strand.
AGCTATAGCCCGCCCTACTCCTCCTAGGGGCCAGTCTGTGGAGCTATAGCCTGCCCTACTCCTCCTAGGGGCCAGTCTGTGGAGCTATTGCCCACCTTACTCCTCCTAGGGGCCAGTCTGTGGAGCTATAGCCCGCCCTACTCCTCCTAGGGGCCAGTCTGTGGAGCTATAGCCCGCCCTACTCCTCCTAGGGGCCAGTCTGTGGAGCTATAGCCCGCCCGACTCCTGGGGATGTTTTGTGCAGATTGATTTGTGGTATGAATGAAACCCCCGTGTGATCTGACATGTTTCTTGTTGCTCAGACACTTGCTCAGACACTACAGTATATGTGTTCACAAAATGGCCACACACACATCGGTGAACTCCAAATGAAATGGGGCCAAACCAGAAACTGTAGAGAGAGCACAGGGGCAGGGTGGGGCGGTTGGGCGAAGTCTACATTCTCTCAGCAGTTGCCCTGGTCCACTCAGATCTAATAATGACGTTGCGTGGGTGGGTGGGTGGGTGTGATGTGTTTGCGTGCGTGCGTGCGTGCGTCTGTGTGTGCTTGAGTTTTGTGTGTGTGTGTAAACTACATAGTATTTTTTTTTGTGTTACTCACCTGGCTAAGGTATTCGGTATCAGTGTAGAGCATGAGAGCGTACGTGGGGCTGTGGGGTACTAGGGGTCGTCTCTCTATATAAGGTTAAAAACATGCAGGGATTTACCACCTGACACACCTCTTCTTCTGCCTCTGCTCTTCCAGCTAGCCCACTGGAGACCTGCGGACACCACCCCCAAATCTAGAGAAGGTATCCCCCTGTGATAATCACACCAGCATATATGAACAGGCTGATGATGAGTAACTGTGTGTGTATGAATAACGGAGTTGAGATTCATAAAGTGAGAATGAATACATTATGACTAGATTTGTGATGTGTTAGTGACCTTGTCAAACCTATTCATCTGACATTTCTCGCTCTCCCTCCCTCCAGTGCGTCGGTGGTTGGAGGTGTACTCTCGGAGTGGTTGTGAGCCCAGAGATACCCTGGTGGAGGTGTGGCAGGAGTTGCCGGGAGAGACGCATCACCTCTTCGTGCCTTCCTGTGTGTCGGTCCGCCGCTGTGATGGGTGCTGCTCCGACGAGGCACTGGAGTGTGTGCCCTCACTCACACACTCTATCACCATGGAGGTACACACTCACACACTCTATCACCATGGAGGTACACACTCTATCACCATGGAGGTACACACTCTATCACCATGGAGGTACACACTCTATCACCATGGAGGTACACACTCTATCACCATGGAGGTACACACTCTATCACCATGGAGGTACACACTCTATCACCATGGAGGTACACACTCTATCACCATGGAGGTACACACTCACACACTCTATCACCATGGAGGTACACACTCTATCACCATGGAGGTACACACTCTATCACCATGGAGGTACACACTCTATCACCATGGAGGTACACACTCACACACTCTATCACCATGGAGGTACACACTCTCACACATGAATGATTTGTAACCGTAGTTTGTGTCTTTGTACTCTGCAGCTAATGAAGACCTCCTTTATGAAGCATGAGCTCATTGAGCTGGACTTCGTTGAGCACAGCCAGTGTGAGTGCAGGTGAGCACACACACACACACACACACACACACACACACACACACACACACACACACACACACACACACACACACACACACACACACACACACACACACACACACACACACACACACGTGGTCTATGCATGACTGCATTCTCTGTGTGTCAAATAACCCGCTCTCTTTCCCTGTAGACTAAAAGAGAATCTTCAATCAGCCCCTACCAGGTACAGTACTGTATGTATGTGGCTGTCTGTGTCCATTTGTGTTTGTCTTTGTGTGTGTCTCTTAGTGTGTGTTTGGGTATCTGTTTCTGTGTACCTCTAGCTTAGTGAGTTAGCGTCTTTTGGATGCTCGAGCACTAGCCTAATATCCCATGGGACAGTTCACATGCCACTGTCTCCATAGAGATATCTTACCCTTTGTGCTGAGTGAGTTCTCTGAGAGCAATTACCAAAGCAGATTGAAGTTTCTATTTCTATACAACATTATTATTATTACACCATGTTATTTTATAGTATTTCTGAGAAGACGCTAAGGCAAGGTTTTTGACCATACAGAGAAGGCTACATGTTTGGAAGCCCCAGCCCACCCCTGACCTAGTGGCAGAGTGACTAGCTAGCCTTAGACCAACAGAGCTGGACAGAGGTCAAGGCCCACAGAGAGGGAATGTTAGGGAAAGAGTGAAAACAGAGGGATAGAGAGAAAGAGAGAGAGTAAAAATAGGTTCTTATTTATTTATTATTTAACCTTTATTTAACTAGGCAAGTCAGTTAAGAACAAATTCTTATTTTACAATGACAGCCTAGGAACAGTGGGTTAACTGCCTTGTTCAGGGGCAGAACAACAGAATTTGACCTTTTCAGCTCGGGGATTCGATCTAGCAACCTTTCAGTTACTGGCCCAAGAGTGAAAGCTTGAAAGGGAGACAGAGGCAGACATTTTATTTTCTAATAAGGCTGTTGGACTTTAAGGGAATCCCACAAATAATGGAATTAGAGGCATTTAACTCAGTCTATAATGTATCTATTTAGATTTTGATCTGCTATTGTGATGTATTGTTGTTTGACACAGATGTATGTCTCTGACTAACAGGCCTGCAAAGCCTCTGAGGAAAGGCAGGAAAAGGGAGAGAGGAAAATCCAAACGAAAGAAAAGTGGAACTATGTAAGTTCAACTAAACATGCTAAATTAACTCCTGAGTTGTTGCTTCTTTATTTACATAAAGCTTTATGCACGAGTCTAAGCAACTATCTGTTTCTCTGTGGGTACGCACAAATAATTCCAAGAAAATCACTCCACACAGCAGAAAAAGTGAATTCAGCCCTTCTTCTTCTTCAATTCTCCACCCATCATGCTGCTGTCAGCTATGTCCTCTTATAGGGGTCAGAGTTCACTCAGTGTCTCTCAGGCCCATCCATCACTCAGATCAGATCCCATTGAGTTACTGGCAGGTGTGTAATCTGCCTAATTTGATGCCAATTTGGTGACTAATTATCTCTGTGGCAACCCAGCCACCACCTCCCTCCCTCTCGGGCCCAGCCACCACCTCCTCCTCCCTCTCTCTCTGTGCCAGCCCAGCCACCACCTCCTCCCTCCCTCTCTGTGGCAACCCAGCTACCACCTTCCCTCCCTCTCAGGGCCAGCCCAGCCACCACCTCCTCCCTCCCTCTCTGTGGCAACCCAGCCACTACCTCCTCCCTCTCTCTCTGTGGCAACTCAGCCACCACCACCTCCCTCCTCTCAGTGCCAGCCCAGCCCAGCCACCACCTCCTCCCCCTCTCTCTATGGCAACCCAGCCGCCACCTCCTCCCTCTCTCTCTGTGGCAACCCAGCCACCACCTCCTCCCTCTCTCTCTGTGGCAACCCAGCCACCACCTCCTCCCTCTCTCTCTGTGGCAACCCAGCCACCACCTCCTCCCTCTCTCTCTGTGGCAACCCAGCCACCACATCCTCCCTCTCTCTCTGTGGCAACCCAGCCACCACATCCTCCCTCTCTCTCTGTGGCAACCCAGCCACCACCTCCTCCCTCTCTCTCTGTGGCAACCCAGCCATGACCACTCAGCCAGGCCCACACAAAGATGGCCTCTCTGTATCTGCTTCATTAATTAAATCACTTCATTGAAGAAGTCCATTAGCCTCCCAGACAGGCCAGGGTGAGTTAACTCAGTCGTGGATGGGCTCACTTAGACAGACTGAGGTTAACTCCCTAATGGGAATCCCAGCCAATGGCACATTAAAGGGCCTCTCAGACAAGAGGAAGTCTACTGCAATGGGCACAGGGACAGCTTTATTCCTCTTGAATCCTATGTGGAACATCAGTTTTGAAAGCCACTGGTGTCTGTTTTAAAGTTGCAGTATTTGTTCTATTCTCCTTACCGCCCCAGACCCTCCTCTCCCCCCACTACGCCCTCTCCTCCCCCGACCACCCCATCTCCCTTGCCAGGCCCTCGATGTACCCCCTGTCCTGGGAGGAAGTGGACACTCGATTTGCATTCGTGTCGGTGTCGCTGCAACGTGACCGCAGAGAACTGCAGTCAGAAAGGGAGGAGACTCAACCAGCACCTCTGCAGGTCAGTGTCCAGTGACAGCAAACCACCTTCAGAACCAGAGCCATAGAAGGAGAGCTTGAACCACTACCAGAGATGTAGTATCAACTGTGACCATGCATCACAACCACATTCAAACATAGCTAAACCACATCCCAACATTACACATTTAATCATTCTGATCTAAACTCTCTCTCTTGTTTCATTTTTGTTTTAGATGTGAGGCCAGGAGGCGGTGATGCTCTTTCTCTCCGTTGGTTCCAGACTCACTCTCATCCATGCTCATCCACTCTCATCCATGCTCAGCAGAAGTCTGGGGAACAAAGAGGAGTGGAGGATGTACCCTTAACTCTCCTCTTCCTTGTCCTCCAGAACCACCAAGTCAGTGCAGTATTACAACGTAAATATATGTACCTGTGTGTAGAGCTGTATATGTGTCGTCAGTCTCATCACACAGCTTCTTCAGGCGCTTAGCTGCTATCGTCCAATCAACATGTATGTAACACTCTCCTTCACAAGAGTAAATGATGGGACCAAATGTAAAGCACAGTTTAGATGTCTGGTAACATGAGGGCGATGTGAGGTAGTGGGTCGCCAGGACGTTAGTTGTGGACTAGACAGAATTCAACACTCACACCTCCAATGCTGTATGGGACATTGGGACTTTGGACACGAAGAGGATTTGAAGACTGATCTCTGATCAGATTTAACAGACGTGTTCATGTTGAGTGTTGTTGTCTTCATAGACATGGTGGGTCAGTTTTGCCCATGAACTGCTATTGGACTGTTTTGCAGAAAGACAATGGCAACAGACATAATGATCCTGATATTGATACGTGTGTTATATTTTGTGTACAGGGAGACCCCGATAGGAGAATGATTCCAGGGTCAAGTCATTAAAGTGCAGTAAGGATATAGAATAGTGAACGGACACACATGCACACACGCACACATGTACACACACACACACATGTACACACACGCATGCACACACGTACCAGCTAGTTGTTGTGTGTATAAAGCCGTCAGGGATACCCCATGGACCTATAGCTAAGTGAGTTGAATAGCTGCATAGACTGTATCTGTGTGGTCTACACACTGAATGGCACAGATGGGTTAACCTGCCACCGTTAGTCTCTCTCATTCACAGCATATGGTCACAGGCTGGATCACTGAGGGGTTTCACATGCTGGATCACTGAGGGGTTTCACAGGCTGGATCACTGAGGGGTTTCACAGGCTGGATCACTGAGGGGTTTCACAGGCTGGATCACTGAGGGGTTTCACAGGCTGGATCACTGAGGGGTTTCACAGGCTGGATCACTGAGGGGTTTCCCAGGCTGGATCACTGAGGGGTTTCCCAGGCTGGATCACTGAGGGGTTTCACAGGCTGGATCACTGAGGGGTTTCACAGGCTGGATCACTGACGGGTTTTACAGGCTGGATCACTGACGGGTTTTACAGGCTGGATCACTGAGGGGTTTCACAGGCTGGATCACTGAGGGGTTTTACAGGCTGGATCATTGAGGGGTTTCACAGGCTGGATCATTGAGGGGTTTCACAGGCTGGATCACTGAGGGGTTTCACAGGCTGGATCACTGAGGGGTTTCACAGGCTGGATCACTGAGGGGTTTCACAGGCTGGATCACTGAGGGGTTTCACAGGCTGGATCATTGAGGGGTTTCACAGGCTGGATCATTGAGGGGTGTTCTGTCATCTGTTTGATTTGGTTTTTGTCTCAATCTCTCCGCTCCGGAGTGAAAGAGCTGTTCACGCCGACAGGGCAGTGAGGGGAATGACAATGATGAGGCTTGGCTATGGTCCAAGGGTTCACACACACATACACACACTTCTGATTAGAAGTGAATGCAATTTAAGAGTCTAAATAAGTCCAAATGTTTGTTTCTGTTTAATTTTCTTTGTATAATTTGTTATATTTTGGCATAATTTTGTACAGTTGACTTATTAGATGTTGTATATTGTGGAATGTTTCTTTGTTTTGTTTTTATTTGTCCATAATCCGTCTACATAAAGAGTCCCTCTGGGTGGCCGACGAAGACCACTATGTAGACATCAGGCATTTAAACATATCGCCACCTGTGTAGAATTTTAAACAGGGAGAGAGTTCTCAATGGCCACAAAATAGGACACAATATACATTCTAATGGGTAACTAAAATAATCACCAGAAAAATAATGTCTAGCAAATACCCATTCCCACTGCAGTAAAAATAAATCATTTAGTTCTCTGTCTGTGTGGGATGCGTAGAGCTGTGGGGTTAGGATACAGCTACAATATTGGTTAGAACCCCATTCAACACTGAAAATAGTTCATTTCTACTTCACATTGTTCAAGCTTCCAATCTGTACCTCTTGTTAGCAGTTCTGGAACCCCCCTAATGTAAATCCTGAGCCTGTGTCACATTCCAAATGTTATTCCTCTGACATTCCTTTTATATTGTTATTTTATTTCGAACTCAGTCTGAAAAGTCTCTTTTCACTAAGCAATAAGTATGGTCTCTGATTCAGAGACTGAGATGAGCATATGAGTACTTTAGCTGAAGTTGTAGCAGATTCCTCTCCAAAATATGAGATAAAACTCTGACAACATATCAGCGATTCGTCTGAACTCTGCCTGTTAACAGATATATAGCTGAGGGATTTGTGAGCTGTATGTGAAAAGTGTGTTTGAATTCAGGCTCTGAGGTTGGTCCTGTGAGGGCAGTCAGACCAGACACAGCTCTACTGAATTTGCCTCCCCTCCCTATAGCTGGAAGCATCTGTGAGCTCCTCTCCTCTGAATGGTGGCCAATGAATGCCAACCCAAAACCCCCGAGGTATATTTCGCAAAGCGTCATTGTCTAGCTGTGTGTTGGTCGACAGGAAACTTGCCAGTTACAGAAAGACACTTCTAGAAGGGACTAAATGCTCTATTCAAGCAATAGTATACTACCCATGTCCATGACATAGTCAAAATGAATGTGCTGGTTGCTCCTCTTGTCTGCACGCACCCAGTCTTCCCTCAACCACCTTGTTGTAGACCCATGAGTTTGACAAAGCGAGTCTAGCACATACCCTATATACTGTAGACTGTCCAGGTAGACCTATTCTAGCCCCCATGGTCTTATACTCAGCTATAGCAGGCAGACCCTGACTAAACATACATAATAATATATTCTGTCTTATAACCAACCACCATCTTGTGTATAATGTAGAGCATACTTTAGAATGTCTTGTAATTCATTCCAACTATACTCCCATGTTATACTTTACAATTACAAATGCGTTGTGATGTGTATATATATCACTGATACTATTTATGCTGCTACACCTTTTGTGCCCAATCTGATGTAAGTGTGCAACTGTCTGTACCATGCAGAGTAGGCCTATATTATGTCTGATTAATCAACTGTCTGTACCATGCAGAGTAGGCCTATATTATGTCTGATTAATCAACTGTCTGTACCATGCAGAGTAGGCCTATATTATGTCTGATTAATCAACTGTCTGTACCATGCAGAGTAGGCCTATATTATGTCTGATTAATCAACTGTCTGTACCATGCAGAGTAGGCCTATATTATGTCTGATTAATCAACTATCTGTACCATGCAGAGTAGGCCTATATTATGTCTGATTAATCAACTGTCTGTACCATGCAGAGTAGGCCTATATTATGTCTGATTAATCAACTGTCTGTACCATGCAGAGTAGGCCTATATTATGTCTGATTAATCAACTGTCTGTACCATGCAGAGTAGGCCTATATTATGTCTGATTAATCAACTGTCTGTACCATGCAGAGTAGGCCTATATTATGTCTGATTAATCAACTGTCTGTACCATGCAGAGTAGGCCTATATTATGTCTGATTAATCAACTCGATGTCTATGTAAACAAAGCATACTGTCCTATTGAAGATGTTAATACCACCAGGAAATGTTCAAAACAACCATGATACAATGTTCCAGATATTATTAAATGAAACGTCTTATTTTTCGTAAAATGTATTGTTATTGGTAGTCTCCAATGCTTCCAATGTCCTTCCCGTAATCACTTTGACGTCATCCCTTTTTGCCAACCTCCCTCCTCCCTTTTCTTCATTCCTCTCTTCTCTTTCATCTCTCTGAACAGTAATGAAAGATAAACAGGCTGATGATTAGAGTGACACCCCGGGAGTGAAGGACGGAGGGATAGAGAGTGTGAGTGACGTGATATGAGAAATAATATTGCCTCCTCCTCACATGAACTGCGCTGAGTCAGCCGCACGGAAGTGTGTGTGTGGGGGGGGGGGGGTCTACGTCACTGTCTGTGTGTGTACTGCTGAGTGATGAATTATTTTCATCTTCAAACGAGTGATGATAATGTGATTTTATGGGAATATACTCAATCGTCCTCATATTGACTTTTCATGTCAGAGGTTGTGAGGCAGTGACAGTGCAATTTCCATTAGCAGATGATATCTTGGAATTGGCTTCTAAGAGGAGTAATGCTTTCCCATCCAGTCTCTCTATCTCTCTCAGTGATGCAGTTCATCTTTTGGGGTCCTCCCCACCCTGAGATAGGCAGCTCTGTCTCTCTCTCTCTCTCTTTTTCTCTTCTCTTCTCTTCTCTTCTCTCTCTCCTCTTCTATCTCTCTCTCTCTCTCCTCTTCTATCTCTCTCTCTCTCTCTCGCTCTCTCTCTCTCCTCTTCTATCTCTCTGTGATGCAGTTCATCTTTTGGGGCCCACACTGAGAGAAAGACAGAGTGGGCTCCAGTGAGAGTGAGCTCAAGGCTGATGCTGCCTGGCCTACCTGTCTCGAAGGGCATCCTGCCAGTGACTAAATATAGACGCCTGCACAAGATTAGGGGAACAGAGGGAGAGAGGGAGGAAGAGAGAGTGACTCATCCATCAGGAGACAAGGATTCATCTCTTTTTTTGTTGTAAAAACGTTGTCTACTCTGAAAATGCCCCAGAACCTTGTTATGTTGGTGAAGAGTAATATTGGAACTTACTGTGTCTGCTACGATGGTGATGCCCCTGAGAACCAATGACTTGTTGTGATGTGTCCCTGAAACTCCTCATCCTCTCTCTGTCTCTGTCTCTGTCTCTGTCTCTGTCTCTGTCTCTGTCTCTCTCTTTCAATTCAAATGGCTTTATTGGCATGGGAAACATGTTTCCAAAGGAATAGAGACATTTCAAATGTCATATTATGACTATATACAGTGTTGTAACGATGTGCAAATAGTTAAATTACAAAAGGGAAAATAAACATTAATATGGGTTGTATTTACAATGGTGTTTGTTCTTCACTGGTTGCCCTTTTCTTGTGGCAACAGGTCACAAATCTTGCTGCTGTGATGGCACACTTGTATTTCACCCAATAGATATGGGAGTTTATCAAAATTGGATTTGTTGGGTCTGTATAATCTGAGGGAAATATGTGTCTTTAATATGGTCATACATTTGGCAGGAGGTTATGAAGTGCAGCTCAGTTTCCACCTCATTTTGTGGACAGTGTACACAAAGCCTGACTTACTTGAGAGCCAGGTCTGCCTATGGCGGACTTTCTCAATAGCAAGGCTATGATCACTGAGTCTGTACATAGTCAAAGCTTTCCTTAATTTTGGGTCACTCACAGTGGTCAGGTATTCTGCCACTGTGTACTCTCTGTTTAGGGCCAAATAGCATTCCAGTTTGCTCAGTTTTTTTTGTAAGTTCCTACCAGTGTGTTAAGTAATTATCTTTTTCTCATGATTTGGTTGGGTCTAATTGTGTTGCTGTCCTGGGGCTCTGTGGGGTCTGTTTGTGAACAGAGCTCCAGGACCAGCTTGCTTAGGGGACTTTTCTCCAGGTTTATTTCTCTCTAGGTGATGGCTTTGTTATGCAAGGTTTGGGAATCGCTTCATTTTAGGTGGTTGTAGAATTTAACGGCTCTTTTCTGGATTTTGATAATTAGCGGTTATCAACCTAATTCTGCTCCACTTGCATTATTTGGTGTTTTGCGTTGTACACAGAGGATATTTTTGCAGAATTCTGCATGCAGAGTCTCATTTTCGTGTTTGTCTCATTTAGTGAATTCCTGGTTGTTGAGTGGACCACAGACCTCACAACCATAAAGGGCTATGGGTTCCTTAACTGATTCAAGTATTTTATCTTCCTTTTGACGGCATAGAAGGCCCTTCTTGCCTTGTCTATCAGATCGTTCAGAGCTTTGTGTAAGTTACCTGTGGCGCAGATGTTTAGGCCGAGGTATGTATAGTGTTTTTTGTTCTCTAGGACAACGGTGTCTAGATGGAATTTGTATTTATGGTCCTGGTAACTGGACCTTTTTTGGAACACCATTATTTTTGTCTTACTGAGATTTACTGTCAGGGCCCAGGTCTGACAGAATCTGTGCAAAAGATCTAGGTGCTGCTTTAGGCCCTCCTTGGTTGGGGACAGAAGCACCAGATCATCAGCAAACAGGTGTCATTTGACTTCAGATTCTAGTAGGTTGAGGCCGGGTGCTGCAGACTGTTTTAGTGCTCTCGCCAATTTGTTGATATATATGTTGAAGAGGGTGGGGCTTAAGCTGCATCCCTGTCTCACCCCATGGCCCTGTGGAAAGAAATGTGTGTGATGTATAATGTTGTATGTTTCTCCCCCAACACTGCTTTCCATCAATTTGTATAGCAGACTCTCATACCAAATTGAGTCAAAAGCTTTTTTGAAATCAACAAATAATGAGAAGACATTGCTTTTGCTCTCTCGCTATCCTTCACTCCCTATCTCACTCCCCTCTCTCTCTCTGTCTCTCTCTCTCTATCCTTCATTCCCTATCTCACTCCCCTCTCTCTCTCTCTATCATTCACTCCCTATTTCACCCCGCTCTCTTTCCCTCTCTCTCTCTGTGAAAGTGGTTTCCTGTATTTTTTCCAATTTTCTCTGTGTGGAGTAGTGCTATATTTTTCTAATGATAAACTTCAGGCTTGTTTTCCTCTGCTTTTGTAGCAGCAGCTGTGTTGAAGCAGGTAGTAGACGGTATCTGAACTGTGTGTGTTGTTAGATGGTATCTGAACTGTGTGTGTTGTTAGATGGTATCTGTGTGTGGGAGAGGGAGTGCATGTCATTGTAGGCCTACAATGTGTGTATGTTCTGTGTGTTGACTATGGCCAACCATGTCTCTCTGACAGGAAGATGAATTATGTTTTTAGTCCCCTGTGACTTTGGTGAACAAAAGAAAATACAATCAGTGTTATCTGTTACGGAAACATGCATCGCTGTGCTGCTTTGACTCATTGTTTAAAAATTATAATTTTAGAGAACATAAAAGCCAAAAGAAGATGAATTACATCAATTTGAGACATTGTAAAATGTATTTACAATATTAATGTACTCAAATGCACAGATATTGTTTAGTTTTTCCCCCTGCATTATCAGAGAACATAGGCTTTTATCACAGAAAAGGTTGAGGCGGGCAGAGAGTCTAGGTTATAGGGAAAGAGAGGAGAGGGTATAGGAGAGGTGCGGGGGAGAAGATATGTGAGGACATAGTTGTGGTCTGAACATGCCAGCTCTTGTTGAGGTATAGATGTGGGAGCCAGTAGGTATAGAATGAGATCTGAGCAAGTCCTGTATGTTATCTCTCTACCTGTATTCATCTGTGTAGCTATATCGCCTTCCCTCTGTTTGTCTCCCTCCCTTCCCCTCTCACATTCTGGAGTTTGGTATTCACTGTTATCTACACTATACCCTGTAAGGGCCACACTATCTTTGCATATCTTTCCTTTCACCATAGTGTTACATTTAACTGGTTCATAACATTTAATTTTCAATTACTGAAATGTTTTCCCTTCCGTATGAAGCAGGTTTCAATTGAATACAGTCTTGGCCCTTGAGGGCAAGAGGAGATGTATGTTAGTAAAAGTGCAATATTATCATAAAGAGACATACTTGGAATATGGAGGAGGAATGGAGGGGGAAAAGAGTCGAAGAGGGAGAGAGAGAGAGAGTGAGGGAGGGAGATAGAAGGTGAGCTTGAGTTGTTTGAAGATGGTGGGAAAAGAGAGATGGTTTGTCGAAGAAGAATGGTGGAAAGTGTAAGCAGAGCAAGCCATACGCCGGATCTACATCTGGAGGAGAAATAGAAGTGAATGAGGGTGAATTATCCAAGGTGGCAGGTGTGTTGAAGTTCTCGAAGCCCGAGGCTTGCACAGATGGTCAGGATAAAGATGAGTCTGTGATGGTAGGATTGAGAGTTTGAGAAAGTGGACCCCTGCCTTTTGGCTGATCCATACAGCACATTCGGTATGTATTCAGACTCCTTGACTTATTCCACATTTTGTTTCGTTACAGGCTTATTCTAAAATGGATTAAATAGTTGTTTTCCCTTATCAATCTACACACAATACCCCATAATGACAAAGCAAAAACAGGTTTTTAGAAATGATTGCTAATTTATAAAAAATTAAAATAAAAATGGTATCACATTTACATAAGTATTCAGACCCTTTTACTCAGCACTTTGTTTCAGCACCTTTGGCAGCGATTACAGCCTTGAGTCTTCTTGGGTATGACGCTAGAAGCTTGGCACACCTGTGTTTGGGGAGTTTCTCCCATTCTTCTCTGCAGATCCTCTCCAGCTCTGTCGGGTTAGATGGGGAGCGTCGCTGCACAGCTATTGTCAGGTCTCTCCAGAGATGTTCGAATGGGTTCAAGTCTGGGTTCTGGCTCGGCCACTCAAGGACATTCAGAGACTTGTCTTGAAGCCACTCCTGCATTGTCTTGGCTGTGTGCCTAGGGTTGTTGTCATGTTGGAAGGTGAACATCAAATTTATTTATATAGCCCTTCGTACATCAGCTGATATCTCAAAGTGCTGTACAGAAACCCAGCCTAAAACCCCAAACAGCAAGCAATGCAGGTGTAGAAGCACAGTGGCTAGGAAAAACTCCCTAGAAAGGCCAAAACCTAGGAAGAAACCTAGAGAGGAACCAGGCTATGAGGGGTGGCCAGTCCTCTTCTGGCTGTGCCGGGTGGAGATTATAATAGAACATGGCCAAGATGTTCAAATGTTCATAAATGACCAGCATGGTCAAATAATAATAATCACAGTAGTTGTCGAGGGTACAACAAGTCAGCACCTCAGGAGTAAATATCAGTTGGCTTTTCATAGCCAATCATTGAGAGTATCTCTACCGCTCCTGCTGTCTCTAGAGAGTTGAAAACAGCAGGTCTGGGACAGGTAGCACATCCGGTGAACAGGTCAGGGTTCCATAGCCGCAGGCAGAACAGTTGAAACTGGACATCAGAAGAGTTACAGGGTGTAGAGTTGTGGTTTCCCGTTCTTCCAGGCCCTTGGCCTGAGGTAGGAGGAGATAGGTTTAAGTAGGGGAATTGGGTGGGTTAGATGGTAAGGTATTTGTTTATGATTAAAATGTTTTCCTTTTCCAAGCCAAGTATAAGGGATTTTATACCCCAGTCTACTCGGTGGCAGTAACGCAACATGTATTGTATGTCAACCGCCTTTAAACCTAGAAGAAACGATAACAAACAGCAAGTTGGCTTGAATACTGCATTAGTTGACATATCTGTTTACAAAACACAACATATGGCGACATCTGGTGGTGTATTTTGGCTGGGGCTCAAGCAGTGGTGGACGTGGCAATGACGTCAGCATCCGGAAATGACCCGGATTCAAACTTTCATTCCATCAGACGGCTTGCTAAAAACATCGAAATATCTGTGAAGTCTTGTGGAAGTTCACTAATAGTAAGTTGAATTTTATAACGTTTATCGAGTAAAACTAGATATATACGTTTGATTTGAGTGGTTATGAGAGAAAGTGTTCGTTCTTCAAACAAAACATTCAAGCCACGTCGCTTAGGGTTAGCAAAACATCATCAGCTGTGATGGAGTCTTTAAATAACGTTAGCTTGGAGTAACGAAATAGCTCAATGCCTAAGAACATGTAAATGACACGTTTTTTTCTAGCTAAGGTTAGCAATAATTTGATATTGTATCACTGTCATGCTAGTGTCTGGTAACGTTTCTGTTTCAGTTTCAGTGGTAATGTTGGCTATGCTAACGTTTGCTAACTTGCTACTAGCTAGCTATTATGTGGGGGGCAAGCTGAATTGCTAAATAAACTGGCTACGCTCAGATTTGTTGGTGAAACCGAGACGTAGTATTGGTAAATATCTAGCTAGATAATTAAGTTATTTAGGCAGCGCGGGGCATCGGTGACCACCTAGCAAAATGTCACTTTACTTGAATTAATTTGTTTCTGTTCCCCCTATCAGTACAGATGTGTGTACATTGAGAATGTATATGTGAGCATCAATGGACACGGATCGACGCCTCGTTGTTAGGAATTGACGTCAGGAGGTGTAGCGACTGTTTCCACGGAGCACGGACCGTCTCCAGGACACTACCAAGATCGTTCAGACCCTTCCTGGTGATATACCTGCTCCAGGATGACGTGCAGGGATCGCACCAATGAGTTTCAGTCCGCTTGCAAATCCCTACAGACCAGACAGGTATGTAGGTATGGGAGACCCAAGGGCAGTGATGTTGAAGTATTCAAATGATCAAGGCCTGGAGATAGTTTCTTATGCATTTTCCCTCATGTAATCAGGAACAATGATCACTATTTTCATGCTTCTCTCTCGTTCTGCAGAATGGTGTTCAGCCCACCAAGCCGGCCCTCAGTGCGCTCAAGCAACGCAGTGACTTCACCCTCATGGCCAAGTGAGTCCAACTACCAGTGCCACTGCCACCAATCTCACCCAAAGAGCCAGCCAACTCATTTACAGTGCACAACCCATTTTCTCAGAGGTGTCGCTGACACTTGTCTGATTTGAAGTTTAGTAAATAGCCAGTTGTTGCTGTTAGTTTCTCCATGGTGATGTGATCACATTGTAGCTCAGTGTGATCTCTTTGGAATGCAGTCTGTTCTTTTCGGTTATCTTACCTTACAAATCAAATTGTATTGGTTGCATACACATATTTAGCAGATGTTATAGCAGGTCCAGTGAAATGCTTATGTTTCTAGCTCCAACAGTGCAGTAATACCTAACAATACAAAACACACAAATCTCAAAAATAAGAAATATCAGAACGACCAAGGTCAGATTCCGGAATATAAATATATATTTATGAATACAATGGTGTGTATGGGCAGCATATGAATAGAAAAAGTGTCAACAGCAGTAGTTATATAGGATGAGCCTTGACTAGAATACAGTATATACATATGAAGTGGGTAAAACAGTATGTGTTCCATGACTATGTACATAGGGCAGAAGTCTCTAAGGTGCAGGGTAAAGTACCTGCACCTTCATGCAGCTATGTACATGCGTTAGCAGATTCCTTTCACTGTTTTCATGTTTTGGCCTATGACTGATGCCAATCTCCTGTTGTTTTGAATCCCTCCAGGAGAATAGGAAAAGACTTGAGTAATACGTTTGCTAAACTAGAGAAACTCACTATATGTAAGTATATGGCAATATTTATGTTTTAACATTTCTCATGAATAACAATTTTGAGTAACTTGTTTTGTCAAGGTTCTGGATATATGACTGTTTTGACCTTTTTCAGTGGCTAAAAGAAAATCTCTATTTGATGACAAGGCAGTGGAGATTGAAGAGTTAACCTACATCATCAAGCAGGTGAGATGTATTTATTTATTTTTTGCATTGACACAGATACCATGAAATCAGTCGGCTGTCTCTCGTCATTAACTATAAATGGCAAACATGATGACCAGTCAGTCAGGTGGAATCTCTAGTCAAGAGGCAAACTTGGCTGTTTTAGTGGGCGCAGTCTGTAACTCTGCTGTGCCCTGTATGACTCTCTTCTGTATGTCTCCCCCATTCCCCTCTCAGGACATTAACAGCCTGAACAAGCAGATAGCCCAGCTGCAGGATCTGATTCGTTCACGTGGAGCTCCCAGCGGCAGACACATCCAGACCCATTCCAACACCATCGTTGTCTCCCTGCAGGTCTGACTGCCAGTGCCTCTCTACTGCATTATGTAACTGATGTGGATGAGTAAAATGATGTAGCCATATGAAACCTGAGGCTTTAATAATCAACAACCAGGTTTTTGTTTTTTGCAGTCCAAACTGGCATCTATGTCCAATGACTTCAAGTCGGTTCTAGAAGTAAGAACAGAGGTAAGATTCACTGGAACTTCCAGCCCCTGGAACTTTCTACCATTGAACCTCAAGAATTCTAATAACGCTAGGTTGCGTTTATCGTTCTCATTCTCTTTCGTTCTCTTTTAATTTAATTGAAGGGCTTTATTGGCATGGGAAACATATGTTAACATTGCCAAAGCAAGTGAAGTAGATAATAAACAATAAAAATGTACAGTAAACATTACACTCTCTGTCCCTCTGTCTCTAGAACCTGAAACAGCAGAAGAGCAGAAGAGAACAGTTCTCTCAGCCTCCTGTCTCCTCTTCTTCTCCTCTCCTCGCCAACAACTTCAGTAAGATACAACACCATGTTTATCTCACCTTCAGCCTCTCATTCCTACACCAGATGGCTTCATAAATGTCTCTTGGAATTTCAATCACAGAACTTTTATTTTCTATCAACTGACTATCTCCTCTGCCAGAGAGTTCAGTGTTGATGCAGGATGAGTCCAGGAGCATGGGGAGTGAGGTGGCCATCGACATGGACAACCAGTCTAACCCTCTACAGCTCCAGCTCATTGATGAGCAGGTACAAACAATTCATTATCACCTGTATTGTGTGTGTGCGTCATTGTGTTAGTATAATGTTGTTTCTCTGTGGTGCAGGACTCGTACATCCAGAGCCGTGCAGACACCATGCAGAACATAGAGAGCACCATCGTAGAGCTGGGCTCCATCTTCCAGCAGCTGGCTCACATGGTGAAGGAGCAGGAGGAGACAGTACAGAGGTGAGGGAGGGAGACGTGGGGGAGGAGGGAAGGAAGAACAGAGGAGGAACTTTGAGATGCTTGAGCACTGCCAGATCTTTCTCTAAAGCCCTATGTGTATGTTCCTGTCCTTCCCTGTAGGATTGATGCTAACGTGGAGGACACTCAGCTCAACGTGGACATGGCTCACACAGAGATCCTAAAGTACTTCCAGTCTGTGTCCTCCAACCGCTGGCTTATGGTCAAGATTTTCCTCGTCCTCATCGTCTTCTTCATCGTCTTTGTGGTCTTCCTCGCCTGAGCAGGGAGAAACGACAGAGAAAGAAGGGAATCATGAAGAAGAGAAGGAAGGGGGGGGGGAAGTCTGAGGTTGTGTCACTCCTAGTGTCTCTTCTGATAGGTTGTCACTCCTATAAAACAGTAGTCGAGCAATAGTTCCGGCGGGGTCATGCTGTCTGAAATAAGACAATGGGAAAGCTTGGACTGAGATGAGGGGTTACCACAGCAACGGGGCAGTGGGAATGGAGTGTTATTGGATGGTTTGGGACTTGAGGTCCAGTAGACCAACAAATTACAGTAGTTCTCCCCCCACAGAGATGAATGAAATACCTGTAATGAAAAGGATATGGTATCGAAACACTTGACCAGAATATGACCAGAATTCTTGTCATTCTGTTCTTTGTTACTTTAGAGACTAAATCATCATAAAACATTTAATCAAAAATTGCTATTTAATGGTTTGATTCTGCAAACTAGTGTTGGTTTTTGGTAAATTTTATTCTATTCCTCGTAGTGTTGATTGGTGGTAAGACAGGAAGGGCTTACTCATTAACTTCCTTTCTGTGAGCACACAAAATACTGGAGTTTTCTTTCTCATATTGTAATTATGTATTCTAGTTTTTGTTCCTCATTATTATCCTCTTATTAAAGAGAGGGACTTTAAGAACTTCTCGCTCTATCATTCACACCACGCATGAGTGAAAACAGTTTTTGTTTTGTTGGGGGGCTTTCAATCTTCCTTATTTGCCAAATGGGTACTTTCAATTTCAAAGAAATGTGACAAGACACCTGTGGTAGGAGCTGTTTTATGAAGTACGGGAGGGTTAAAGTTGGTTTAAACTGAAGAGGACATTCCCTTCATAGATCCAATCATAAACACAATGTGACGAGTCAGACCCAAACAGTTTATAACAAGTTACATAACTCTGCTATTGCAGAATTAACAGTTTAGATGATCTGGTTTACCTGCCAGCAAGTCAGCTGGGGTCAGTTTGAATACTGTTACCTGTTGTGTGTCCCAAATGCCACTTCCTATACAGTGCACTACTTTGATCAGAGCTTTATGGGCCTTGGACAAAAGTAGTGCACTAAATAGGGAATAGGATGGGTCTCAAATGGCACCATATGTCATTACTTTGTATTGTCGCTTGAGAAACCCTTATTAACAGGTTATAACAGCTGTTATTAACAGTTGACATGTTGATGGTTATGACTGGGTATGATGTGCTGAATGTACACTAGTGAAGTGACTTTCTCTACCAAACTTCTCTGCAACTGGTCAGTTTGGGCCTTACTGCTTTATTGGAGACTGTCCTCTTCATTTCCTCTCTATCTCTGAGGACAGACGTCTCTGAGGACAGACGTTTATGTACAGGCGATTATTTAACAACCAGAATTTTGTTAATAAGAAAACACCTATTTCTTCCCTTTTTTTGCCAAATGCCTTGACTTCTACAGTGTATAAAGTGCTAATGTATTGGAAATAAGTGCATATTAAAAATAACTATGGGGAAGTACAAAGGACTCTAATTCTTTACTGAGTAAGAGTATAATAGAAGGTTAATAGAATTAACTTAGAGTAACCATCACAACCAAAGGACTGGAACAGTAGTAATGGACCCACTGTATTGAATCCACACACAAACTCATCAAGGATCTGTTGAAAAATAAGGTTTTATTTTATGCATTCAAAATCTAGTTAATTTTGCATGCATTTCAAGTGTTAACACATTCAGAAAATGTAATTCACAATAAAAACAATGTTAGAAATATTATGGCATACATCTGCTGGCTAAGCTTGCATTTCTACTCTAGTATATGTTTTATATAGCTGCATCTTTTTGTCTAAAGAGTCAGTGGAAATCTGCTGAGGTGTGAGCTGTCCATGTTGCATGTCTCATCTTGAGACATATTTGACTTTCTCTTTTCTCGACATTCCTTTCTTTGTCCCATTCCTCCCTTCCTCAATCAATCAGATGTATTCTATAAAGCCCTTTTTACATCAGCAGTTGTCCCTCCCTCTCTCAGCCAAGTGCACTCTGTTCGATGGGGGTGATATCAGGCATGCTCATGCTCCTCCACTTCCTGGCCGCTCTCGCCACATTCGCTGCTCCCTCCTGCTCCTCCACCTCTTCCTCGTACCAGTTTGACTCCTCCTGCAGGTTGCCGCGCGACCCACCCAGGCCCACGCCCCTGAAGGTTGCGGGGCGGAACTTGGAGCGGAAGGTTACAAAGGAGAGGCTCTTGCTGCGTTGTTTGTCATAGCCGGCTGACCTCGTCCTCATCTCCTCGTTCTCCTCTTCTCCCTCCACACAGTCACGTAGAACCGTGCGGAACAGACGAGCCACCTCGTAAACTTCCGGCTCTGTCTTTGTCACCAGATTCCTGAACCTGGGGAGAGGACAAAGGTAAAAAAGGAGTTTGTTTGATGTTGATAGAGAGATAAAGGTGGACCTGTTGAGAATGATCATTAATCCATCTCCATTATCTACCTGAGACATTCAGGATAAGTGGACAGAAGACGCAGATGTTGAACTACAGGACTGTTTTTCTAGCACAGACTGGAATATGTTCCGGGATTCTTCCCATGGCATTGAGAAGTATGGCATTGATCCCGCTATGCCCTCCGATGAATCATCAAACAGGCAAAGCGTCTACAGGACTAAGATTTAATCTTACTACACCGGCTCCGATGCTCGTCGGATGTTGCAGGGCTTGCAAACAATTACGAACTACAAAGGGAAGCACAGCCATGAGCTGCCCAGTGATACAAGCCTACCAGATGAGCTAAATAACTTCTATACTCGCTTTGAGGCAAATAACACTGAAACATGCATGAGAGCATCAGCTGTTCCGGACAACTGTGTGATCACGCTCTCCGTAGCCGATGTTAGTAAGACCTTTAAACAGGTCAACATTCACAAGGCCGCGGGGCCAGACGGATTACCAGGACGTGTACTCTGAGCATGCGCTGGCCAACTGACAAGTGTCTTCACTGACATTTTCAACCTGTTCCTGATCAAGTCTGTAATACCAACATGTTTTAAGCAGACCACCATAGTCCCTGTGCCCAAGAACACCAAGGTAACCTGCCTAAATGACTACCGACCAGCAGCACTCACGTCTGTAGCCATGAAGTGCTTTGAAAGGCTGGTCATGGCTCACATCAACACCATTATCCCAGAAACCCTAGACCCACTCCAATTTGCATACTGCCCCAACAGATCCACAGATGATGCAATCTCTATCGCACTCCACACTGCTCTTTCCCACCTGGACAAAAGGAACACCTATGTGAGAATTCTATTCATTGACTACAGCTCAGCGTTCAACACCATAGTGCCCTCAAAGCTCATCACTAAGCTAAGGACCCTGGGACTAAACACCTCCCTCTGCAACTGGATCCTGGACTTCCTGACGGGCCGCCCCAGGTGGTAAGGGTAGGTAACAAAGCAACCGCCACGCTGATCCTCAACACGGGGGCCCCTCAGGGGTGCGTGCTCAGTCCCCTCCTGTACTCCCTGTTCACCCATGACTGCATGGCCAAGCACGACTGCAACACCATCATTAAGTTTGCTGACGACACAACAATGGTAGGCCTGATCACCGACAACGATGAGACAGCCTATAGGGAGGAGGTCAGAAACCTGGCAGTGTGGTGCCAGGATAACAACCTCTCCTTCAATGTGATCAAGACAAAGTAGATGATTGTGGACTACAGGAAAAGGAGGACCGAGCACGTCCCCATTCTCATCGACGGGGCTGTAGTGGAGCAGATTGAGAGCTTCAAGTTCCTTGGTGTCAACATCACCAACAAACTAACAAAATAACACACCAAGACAGTCGTGAAGAGGGCACGACAACGCCTATTCCCCCTCAGAAGACTGAAAAGATTTGGCATTGGTCCTCAGATCCTCAAAAAGTTCTACAGATGCACCATCGAGAGCATCCAGACTGGTTGCATCACCACCTGGTATGGCAACTGCTCGGCCTCCGACCGCAAGGCACTATATAGGGTAGTGCGTACGGCCCTGTACATCACTTGGGCTAAGCTTCCTGCCATCCAGGACCTCTATACCAGGCGGTGTCAGAGGAAGGCCCTAAAAATGGTCAAATACTCCAGCCACCCTAGTCATAGACTGTTCTCTCTGCTACCACACGGCAAGCGGTACCGGAGCACCAAGTCTAGGTCCAAAAGGTTTCTAAACAGCTTCTACCCCCAAGCCAAAAGACTCCTGAACAGCTAATCAAATGGCTACCCGGACTATTTGCATTGAACCTCCCCACCCCCATTTGTACGCTGCTGCTACTCTCTATTATCGATGCATAGTCACTTTACTTCTACCTACATGTACATATTACCTCAATTACCTCGACTAACCGATGCCCTCGCACATTGACTCTGTACCGGTACCACCTGTATATAGCCTCACTACTGTTATTTTATTGTTGCTCAATTATTTGCTATTTTCTATTTTTCTTTCTTTTTCTTTCTTTCTTTTTTACTTCAGTTTATTTTAAATACTTATTTTCTTAAAACTGCATTGTTGGTTTAGGGCTGGTAAGTAAGCGTTTCACTGTAAGGTCTACACCTGTTGTATTTGGCGCATGTGACAAATAACATTTGATGTGTAGTGTACATACACCTCTCTGACACTAATAAGGTACGAAGTCCCACCTGACAATGACAGGGCCACACTGAGATGGTGGCACCCTGGCACACAGGTCCTGCAGTTCTATCAGGTCTCGGGGGGTCAGCTCGTAGGGTTGGTGGGTGGGGGCAGTGGCCAGCCATCTGTAGTCAGCAGAGGAGGAGCTGCGTCGGCGCCGGCCCTCTTGTGTCACCCTCTCCAGGCGGATACGTTCAGTGCGCTTCACCATGGCACCCAGCTCCAGCATCAGAGTATTGGTGACTAGTTCTTCTGCCGTACGCTGTCCAGGCACCTTCGGCTCCAGAGAAAAAACTGCTGACCAGGGGAACATCTAGGAATGGGACCAATACAAGTTCTTGAAACTGTTTTCATGCTGCAAATTCATGCTATACGATACAGGATATTAATAGAAAAAACGCGTAAAGTAAATGTTTTATGGATCTTAATTGTTTAAATTTGTTCTTAAATCTTAATCAGATAAGTGCTTCATTAGGTAGAGAAACATACCTGGGGATATGATACTTGATTGAGAGAACTGCAACTACAGGTAATTAGAATCACTGCAACACTGTATTTTTGTCTTAAGATGTCCTGCCCTTTTCAAGACACAATGTAAAAGTACATTTACCTGTAGTCAAACAAAAGTTTGATAGCTTACCTTTACAAAATTCTATGAGTCAATTATTGAATAGTCTCTTTGTTTGTTACAAATCCTCTTATCAATAAGCAGACAATGACATAATTTCACAGTATAAAAAATATGTTTCTGTTGTCTTTGGTATGCAGCTGGAAGAAATGAATTGTTCAAAAGAAAATCTAAAAATCGAAACTCTTTCACACTGCTACACACTCCTAACTGACCACCTTGCTACCTCGAAGGTCCGTGGCAAATAGGCATGTGTGTTTGTTCGGGATTGACAATGAATGTAATCCTGTATTAATATACAGAGTGATTGACAGGTATTTTACCTCACAACAGGACTAACCTCATAAGCATACATGGAGGTGTTGCTAGACATGTGTCAGTCTGTACATATCCAGTCAGCCAACTAGAGCAGCGTAGCAGCAGGGGGGGTCACAGCAGTTTTGTTATGTCATCTGTGAATAAAAACAGAGACACTGGACCTAAAATATACAGTAAAACACAAGCAATATCTTCAACGAGGAATCCCGATTAATGACTCTACTTGGATGCTGGTTGGTAAAGGAATGGTGTGGGTTTTGTCAATGATACTTGCATTTGATTAAGTTGAAATGATAAACCCCAGATAAATATGTATAGAACCCCTAGACCCATAGTGAGCTGAGTGTGACATTGGCAAGGTATTTACACTCTTCCTGGCAGACCTAGGCACATATAGGAAAACTACCTCATTAGTGACAAAATAGTAACATCAAAAACTATTATATTTAGATCATGATCATCGTCCTAATAACTCATACTAATAACTCATCCTAATAACTCCGATGCAGTTCCAGGTATCGTCGTCTGGATTTGAGCATAATCTGAGATTAGGTCTGCGCATGAGGTAAAGCCGCCTCAATGCTGAGTGGTGTGGAAACCAAGGGGGGTTAGAGAAGTAACCACGTCCCCATATATATATATATATAGAGAGAGAGAGAGCTAAAAGAGGGAGTGAGAAAGAAACAGAAAAGGAGAGAGAACGAAAGAGAGAAAAAAGGGGGGGACAGAGAGAGGAAGAGAGAGAAAGAGAGAGTGAGTAAGAGAGAGTGACGGCAGGTGGATGAGTTTGTTGTAGCCTACTAATGAGAGAGACTGAGTTGGATGGGTGGGTGGATGGGGGTAGGGGGGAGCGTCACTCAGATGGCATATACTGGATGACACACTCATGTTATGTAATCGGAACATGATCGTTATAGTCTGAACATTTATTTCAGATGCTTGTGTTTTCATATCAAATGTTCAAAAATGTGTTGTCCTTGACCTTGGCAATTTATCAATATGTATCTGTTTCACAAACCAGTCAGTGGGCCTAATATTACAATATGGACATAACATGGACAGAATTTGTATCAAGAGATAATGAAGGATCTCTTTATATTTTCTGCAACGAGTATAATGTCTGAAATGATTGATAATAGAATAACTTGTGGTCGAAGACTAAAGAAAAGCTTAAGACCCCCTCTTGAAAAGCTTTCTCTCTATTTATAGTTTCATCATACAGTACAATCTTTCATCGCTAGGTGTCATCAAAGAGGTTCATTTCCTCCTCCATTCTGACCACACGTTACTGACCGCCGCCTCGTGTCAAATCGTTTTTTGTTGGCTTGGGCTGCACGAGACTCGCGTTTTTTTTAGCATGCAGTTGTTGAGTTGAAACGCTAGTAGATTTTGAAGCCATCACCAGTCACGCTGCTGCAGAAATACTTCCATTAAACCTATATTCTGCCACCTGTGAATGAACAAATCTGAGTGGATCTGAAGTTGTCGCGTTGGAGCATTTGGATTTTACATCAGTATAAACTGGATCTGGACATAAATGGTAACTCATCCTACCGGTCTAATGGTTAGTCTGGGTTGGATAACTAACTAGTTGGCTGGCAAAATAATCCAGTGTCGAATTGTCAATACTGTCTAGGTGGCTAACGTCCTTTAGTTTCTTTCTACTGTCATTACATATCTAGCTAAAGTAAATATAAGTTGATACTAGCTAGCTAACGTTACTATTTGAATATTCAAAACAATGCCATTGAGTGTTGCATGGTGTGTTTCAGTGAATCAAACAGACAACAATACTGTTTTACTCCACAGTCCTGATTTCATCCAAGTGGTGGTTGAAGACAAGCGTGACAATCCTGGCTAGAGACCGATTCTAAATATTTTCCTGACTTGTTCGTCTGAGGGACGTTGCTTTCTCCTAAACACGTTATTATTTATTGTCATGCAGTATTTCCAAGGAACTTTGTTGCTATGATCAGTTGTAGCTAAATACTGTAAACAGTTTTGAACTTTGAGCTGTGAATTGCACTATGGCCTCTACCTAGCATGAAGGAAGGTTTAAAAGCAGCATGTTACTTGGCATACCTTTCATTCTAACCACAATGTGATTGTTGTCACACTAGAGAAAGACTGAAACAATATTATTGCAGTGCCAGCCATACATTGCCATTCTCAACATTATCACTGTCAGTGCAGGTGACTGTCATGTCGTCATTGTGTAGGATTATACCGTTCTACTCTCTGACCTGTTGTCAGTTCAGTTCAACCCAGCATCTTTTATTTACGTGGCGTTTAATTTACTCATTCTTTACAGACAAACTCTATGCAAACATTGACATAACCATTGGGTAATGACAAGCAGGAAATTCATTGTGCTTTCTCTCTGGATGTCCCCCAAATGGCACCCTATTATAGTGCAGTACTTTGTTTCCCAGGTCAAAAGTATTACTCTAAATAGGGAATAGGGTGCCATTTGGGATGCGATCTTTACCTATCGATTTGTAGCCTGAGCTGCAGTTACAGCATGGTGGCAGCAGGGTGCATAGCTACACACCTTTGCATGGAGGGACTTGATGCAAATGAATTTGATTTGATTTGATTGAGCCTTGATGGGTTCGCTTAGATCAGAGTTTCCCAAACTGTGCACATTTAGTTTTTTTCCTTAACACTACACAGCTGATTCAAATGATCAAAGCTTGATGATTAGTTGAATCAGCTGTGTAGTGCTAAGGCAAAAAACAAAATGTGCACCCCTTGGATTCCCCAGGGCTGAGTT
Source organism: Salvelinus namaycush (assembly GCF_016432855.1). NCBI lineage: Eukaryota > Metazoa > Chordata > Actinopteri > Salmoniformes > Salmonidae > Salvelinus > Salvelinus namaycush. The sequence goes on from NC_052323.1 coordinate 21,678,415, forward strand.
TGGAGAACTCTGGGTTAGATCATGATCCTCAATCATGATTTTCTTCATTCTTCTCGTCTGCCCTCGGCTAAAACCGTCTCTGTGTACCTCAGTGCCTCTGTGCTTGTGTTATTGTCATGGCTATAAGCCAGATGAGCTGTCTCAACCTTAGGCTCCTCCAAAAGTGAAAACATGCACACAGTGTTGTGTAGAAGAATAAACATAAGACTAAACACTCATTTAAGTTGGATTTGAATCCAGCATGCCTCCTGAAAAGTGGCTTGTCCCTGAAGAAGGCTGTCTGTGTTGTGTTAATGTGCTGGTGGAAACTGACAAGCTTGGTTACACGGTTCAAACTAAGGCAAGCTGCAAGATGGATTGAAGCATGTTCAGATGTTTCTTCTTCTTCCTATTTTTCTCTACTTGATTCAGCATCACTGTCTCTTTCTGTTCCAGCCTTAACTTCCTGGGGCGTATCGGTCTTACCAGGCTGGTTCTCCAGTGTACCAACCCTGGTGTCTGAGAGATCTACCCTGATCGGGAGGGGATGAGCTGGGCAGAGGAGGACTGGACAGTGGGCCTGTCTGGCCGGGCCCTGCAGAAGGTCAAGGAGCTGCAGGTCCAGCAGGAGAGGCTGAACAGAGAGAGACAGCAGAAACACCTGCAGCTGGACAGCACACAGACCTCCCTCAACAGACTGTCAAGGTACGAGACCTATGTTAAGTTAACGTATTGTGTTCAGTTCACGAGGTAGACAAAGTTGTCATCTGAGTTAGGAGATTATTACTGTAGAGATAGGATATTGAGCTATAAAACAACAATAACAATGCAGCACTTTGCTCAGCTGGTTTAATACTCTTAACATGCTTTCCCTCTCATGCTGTAGCCTAAACACCTGTCTGTTGTTGCTTTTAGCCAATTGCTATGTTGTTGTCATGCCAAGTTGGTTAAAGCAAAAACAGACTGGCACCCAGACTAGTGTGTACTACTACTATGTCAGGAAGTAAATTGTGTTTTTCCTGGTATTCTTTAAATTGTTATTTCCTGGTTTCCTGACATTATTGAGCTGATATCTACCCTCTCTCTGTTTGCTCTTCCCCCTTGCCTCTTCTCTCCCTCTGCCAATCTCCTTTACCTCTCTCTCTCCTCTCTCTCCTTTCCTTTCTCCTCCTCTCTCCTTCTGCCCATCTCCTCTACCTCTTCTCTCCCCTCCTCTCCGTCTGCCCATCTGCTCTCTACCTCTCCTCTCTCTTCTTCAGTATGAGGAGGTGCGCAGGGAGCTGCAGTGTGTACAGAGGGAGTTACAGGTGGCTCGTGAGGAGGCGCATGCAGGTGTCTGTGTGCGGGAGCGTCTCTCTCAGGATCTCCAAGTGAAACAGGCCCAGGTGTGTTCACTGGAGGGACAGCTGGGCTCGGCACGAACCCTCACACACACCCTCGAAAAGGAGGTCAAAAGGTGAGTAGCAGCAGCTATGGACATTTGACATACAACATTTTAATTTACTGGAACCATATGCATTGGGTCCAGTAACCTGATTAGGGCTTCCACCCACAGTGCTCTGAATGACAGAAATAAGGGTTATAATATGGTAATTCATATTAACAGAACATGCAAGTCGAGGATGCAATGATGTGCGGTCCTTCTTACTGAATTCTGATGTGCACTTTGAACATGTTAGAATAACTGTCCACATTTACTTTTCCTCAGCAACAAGATGAGTAACGAACAGCAAAATCACTAGCCTATCTCAATCTACTATAGTAGCAAAGTTTAGGCTACCTATTCATTTGGTCAGCTTGTTGAGAAAGAACTAGCCTATTCCAAACAGACTCTTCTACAGTTGTGGGACGATAGATCCCAAATTCATACAACAAGTAGGCCTAGGATCCAAAAATACAAATATTGGGATGGAAAAAAGTTTTCAGTGTAAACTTCAGACTAAAACCAGATATAAAGTATGTAGAAAAGATAATGGACCTATACATTTTTAAATAGTATAAACTTTGACAACTAACAATCACCAAAATAAAAGCTAGTCAGGGAGAATTCAAAATTTCAATTATTTAATCAGAAATATTTTTGTCATGGCCATTGATTTTGTTATGTTTGAGTTACTCAGATAGCATAAGCCATAGCAAGATGTGTAGAATTGCAGGAAATTTGCTTTAAAACTGCAAATCTTTATCTCTGCCACATGGCAAAATTGATTTAAAACAGAAAACATTTTATCCAGAAAAAACCCTGTTCTTAGTTTCATATGTTCTCTCTCTCCTTCTGCCTCTTTTCTCTTCTCTCTCTCTCCCAGGTTGGAGGCGGATCTAGAGAAGTTACAGAACACTAGAAGCTCTGGAGAATCCATGTTGTTTTCCACCCCATGCTGGAGTATGACATCACCACGGGACCACAATGGTACAGCACACTCTTCTCACTCGCTTGATTTCCTCCTACACCACCCTTTTTCTCCCTCGCTCTCTCTCTTGCTATCTTCCTTATATTTTCTCCCATGGGACTCCTAGACTTCTCTCCCTTTGGTCCTCAGTCAGGAGAGCTCTTTCTTAGCTGAGTCTGAGTGTTGCTGAGTAAATGAACTATGAATGGTCCTGCAGGTGGGAGACAGGAGGAAAGGCAGGGATACAGCGGCGGCGAGGGGGATACAGCGGCGGCGAGGGGGACAATAAAGCACTAAACGTCAGAGTGAGTTCAATACCTAAAACTGAGGCCTTCTCAGTACAACCAGCCACACATGTTCTGACCACACTGTATTCTCTGTCATCCTACCATATGTGTTCCCGGTTCTATAACCCAGTGTTGTAGCTGTACTCGTTTTCATTCCTCTTTTTCCATCCCACCTTCAGCAACAGCTCAAGTTCTCAGACCCTGGCGTCTCGCCCACGCCCCCACAACAACAAGCCAAGGGCACGCCCCACCGGCGTCCGTCCCACCAATCAGACTCCTCCACTCCCTCGGCTGTGTTTCCGTGGGAACGGGACGACCAAAAGCCTTCCACCAGGGAACGACTCGCTCCTCCTCCATCTCCCTCTCTCCCCTCCAGCAATGTCATCAGACGAGGACAGGATGCTGGGGGTTGTGGGATGGTGGAGGACCTCAGGAGAGAGACAGACAGTACGTGTCACTTTGTCACCTTTGTTATCACTTATTGCCAGTTCAGTCATGTGTTCTGATGTCAGACTCCACTCCAAGCACCTTGGTTTATCATATACTGTATGTCCCAACATCATATATTTGATACATTCTGATGTCTGGCTTCAAATCTCTCTCTAGTATTTCCAAGAATCTGAGGATTTGTTTCCCTTAGTAGGGCAATAATATGGGTTGTATTTGTTTCCCTTAGTAGGGCAATAATATGGGTTGTATTTGTTTCCCTTAGTAGGGCAATAATATGGGTTGTATTTGTTTCCCTTAGTAGGGCAATAATATGGGTTGTATTTGTTTCCCTTAGTAGGGCAATAATATGGGTTGCATTTGTTTCCCTTAGTAGGGCAATAATATGGGTTGCATTTGTTTCCCTTAGTAGGGCAATAATATGGGTTGCATTTGTTTCCCTTAGTAGGGCAATAATATGGGTTGTATTTGTTTCCCTTAGTAGGGCAATAATATGGGTTGTATTTGTTTCCCTTAGTAGGGCAATAATATGGGTATATTAGTTTTTTGAGTGCTGGTTTGGGGCAGGCAGGATGCAGTTAAAGTTAAACCAGTAAAGACAGCTAGCTTCCTTTGACAGCAGGAGGGCAGAGGGAGACACAGTCCAATGTTTGCTTTAGGTGTGAGTCATAGAGAGTGTGTTCTAGCCTGAATACCCCCCATTGTCTTTCCTGCTGGTCGGCTGACAGCTATATGCAGTGATGGGCTTTGTGTCATCCTGTATGGCTCCAGATACATTTAATTACTGGCCTTTCAGTACAGACACTGCGTTCCTCAACAGAGGAGACAAGACTGCTCAAATGTACTGTGAAATGAGCTTAAAATGGATTTCACATGACTTGTGAACCTGGGTCTGTAGTGACACTGTGAAGCAGTGCCTTAGACCAGGGGTTCTTACACTTTTTCAGCCTGCAACCCAAATGAGAAATTCTGTGTTTTCCTGGGAGCCAAGCTTAGAAAAATATGCATCTATACGAAAATATCGGTACATTTCATTGCCTTTATGCCTAAAGAAAATGCAATACAGACAAATAAATAACAATGAAATACCCATAAATATCTTTTCATGTTTATTTTTCCCCATTTAAAAACACTTTTACATACCTGTCTAGGTTGGAACTGTTGCTGTTAAAATACAATAATTTATTTAATTCTGAACTGGAATAAACAGATTGATCACATCCACACAGATGTATATCAGAACACACACACACACAGGCTTTTTGATCGTGCAACACTAAGTAACAGTACAGATAAATTCAGTCCTACTGTACATCTTACTGTATAAATTATTGTTGATAGAAAGTCTAGGTTGGAACTGTTGCTGTTAAAATACATGTTTTATTCTGAACTGGAATAAACTGATTGATCACATCACACAGATGTAGACCAGAAAATACACACATACACACAGTCCTAATGAGAGGTGTGTGGCTGGTTGAAGTTTTCAACAAGCATGTCTATTCTGGGATCTGTTTTTGACCGTGCAACACAGGTCATGCTCAGCATTGACACTGTTTCTGTACTTGAGAACCCTGACTTGCATATAGGTATGTGGTGCCAAACTGGATCAGAACATCTACTGCTTTCTCAGTCAGGCAGAAAACAGCTTCCTGCTGCACATGAGCAACCCAGAACTGTGAGTGTTTGCCTCAAAAAGCATCTTGCTTCAATCAGTTTATTCCAGTTCAGAATAAAATGATGACTTGTATTTTAATAGCAACAGTTCCAACCTAGAAGGGTTTTCAACAATAATTTCTACAGTAAGATGTACAGTGGGCCTGATCATTTTTCATCTTCCTCTGTACTGTTTGTTAGAGTTGCACTATCAGTAGCTAGTTACCTTGCTTTGGCTAACGTTAGCCATTAGCTGTGTAAATTTACAAGGCCAGGGGATTGTTTGAAAGAAACTCACATCTACTGCTATGAGAGATAGTACTCCCTTATTTCTGCTTATCATCTGTTATAAAATGACAACAATTCCTTGCTAGTTGACTGACTTTTCCACTTACGAAGCACTGTTTCCTGAAGCATTCTGCCCTGTTCTGAAAGAACTCCCTGGGTTTACCGTCATGTTGTGCCTGGATGTTTAGTCAGGACGTGTCGTATTCTTAATTTGTTAGTTTTGAGAGACTCATTACTAAGCACTTCCCCACACAAAACACATTGTGGGCGCTCCTCGTTATTTCTCAAAGTTTGTATGAAAGAGACAAAAAGTAATCACTGTATTTGCGTTTCATGACGATTGAGCTCAGTCAGAACTGGTGGCTAGCATGAGTCCATTTCATGACAGCGGTGAGTGATGGCGAGTGGGAATAACAGGTCAGTGGCTTGAACGACAGCGCTGCAGCGTGTGGGTGATGGAGTGATCTTCAAGAAAACTGCAGAAAAAGGGTCCGGTAAACCGCGAAGCACACGGGCATCTACCTCTACCTCTCGCGCAGCTGCCAAACTGAGCAGAGACCGCTGCTAAGCAGAGAGCGCAGTTGGACTTGGCCAAATACATTCCAGTAATTAATTAAATAATTATACACTTACGCCCATACTTTAAGAAACGCTGCCTTAGACCATTGAGCCACTCGGGAGGCTGCTAAAAATCCTTCTGTAACCTGTCTCCTCCCCATCATATACACTGATTTGAAGTGGATTTAACAAGTGACATCAATAAGGGATCATAGCTTTCTTCTGGGTTCACCTGGTCAGTCTATGTCATGGAAAGAGCAGGTTTTCTTAATGTTTTGTACACTCAGTGTATGCCCCCCAGGAAGACCCCCAAGGTCCCTCAAGGTCAATGAACCAATGTCACTCCTCTCTCTCTTTCTTGCCCTAGCTTGTTTTCTTTCTTGCTTTCCGTCTCACTCTGTTTCTTTTCCTCCCCTCTTGGTTTGTCCCAGTGGAGTGTTGAACAGGGAAGGTAATACTGGCGTGACTGACTGTGTTCAGAACCTTTTGACTTGATCTGCTGTTGTCATCTGAGAAACAACTCATCTTGACATAGTCGTCCTTGTCATCCAAGGAGGGGTGGTGGGAGCAGGTGGAGGCATGAGGGATATTTACACTAGAGGCTGGAAGAGCATGTGGAGGTGCATGAAGGTTAAGGAATGGTGTGATGTTTTTGGTGTGCATTTTAAAAATGGCTATACATTACAGTAAAAGAGATGCTTGGTTATTCCAGGCTCACAGGTGCTACTTAATACTTACTGAGAATAATTCCCATCCCCACCTCTACACTGAGAATAATTCCCATCCCCACCTCTACACTGAGAATAATTCCCATCCCCACCTCTACACTGAGAATAATTCCCATCCCCACCTCTACACTGAGAATAATTCCCATCCCCACCTCTACACTGAGAATAATTCCCATCCCCACCTCTACACTGAGAATAATTCCCATCCCCACCTCTACACTGAGAATAATTCCCATCCCCACCTCTACACTGAGAATAATTCCCATCCCCACCTGTACACATGTCTAGCTTTTCAAGCACTAGTTCATGAATGATAAACAATGAATCACTTCCAGTTCCTCCAGTCAGTCACCACAATCTAATGAATCAACCACAGGCCTGACCTCAGTAATATACAGTGCATTCAGAAAGTATTCAGACGCCTTCCCTTTTCCCCCATTTTGTTACGTTACAGAAATATTCTAAAATGGATTAAATAAAGTCTTCATCAGTCCTACACACAATACCCCATAATGAGAAAGTGAAAACAAACAGGTTTTTAGAAATGTTTGCCAATTTATAAAAAATAAGAAACAAAAGACCCTTTGCTATGAGACTCAAAATTTAGCTCAGGTGCATCCTGTTTTCCTTGATCATCCTTGATGTTTCTACAACCTGATTGGAGTCCACTAGTGGTAAAATCAATTGGTTTGTCATGATTTGGAAAGGCACACACCTGTCTATATAAGGTCCCACAGTTGACAGTGCATGTCAGAGTAAAAACCAAGCCATGAGGTCGAAGGAATTGTCCGTAGAGCTACGAGACAGGATTTTGTCGAGGCACAGATCTGGGGAAGGGTTTCCAAAACATTTCTGCAGCATTGAAGTTCTCCAAGAACACAGTGGTCTCCATCATTCTTAAAATGGAAGAAGTTTGGAACCACCAAGACTCTTCCTAGAGCTGGCCGCCCAGCACTGAGCAATCGGGGGAGAAAGGCCTTGGTCAGGGAGGTGACCAAGAACCCAATGTTCTTTATAGTAGAGTGGCCAGACGGAAGCCACTCGTCAGTAAAAGGCACATGACAGCCAGCTTGCAGTTTGCCAAAAGGCACCCAAAGAACTCTGACCTCTTTGGCCTGAATGTTAAGCATCACGTCTGGAGGAAACCTGGCACCATCCCTACGGTGAAGCATGGTGGTGGCAGCATCATGCTGTGGGGATGTTTTTCAACGTCAGAGACTAGTCAGGATCGAGGGAAAGATGAACGGAGCAAAGTACAGAGAGATCCTTGATGAAAACCTGCTCCAGAGCGCTCAGGACCGCCGACTGTTGCGAAGGTTTACCTTCCAACAGGACAACGACCCTAAGCACACAACCAAGACAATGCAGGAATGGCTTCGGAACAAGTCTCTGAATAACCTTGAGTGGCCCAGCCAGAGCCCGGACTTGAACCCCATCGAACATCTCTGGAGAGACCTGAAAATAGCTGTGCAGCGACGCTCCCCAACTAACCTGACAGAGCTTGAGAGGATCTGCATAGAAGAATGGGAGAAGCTCCCCAAATACAGGTGTGCCAAACTTGTTGTGTCATACCCAACAAGACTCAAAGCAGCCAAAGGTGCTTCAACAAAGTACTGAGTAAAGGGTCTGAATGCTTATGTAAATGTGATATTTCAGTTTTTTCTCTTTAATAAATTTGCCACTCATGTAAAGGTACTTTGTCATTATTGGGTATTGTGTGTAGATTGATGAGGGGGAAAAAATAATGTAATCCATTTTAGAACAAGGCTGTAAAGTAAAAAATAAAAAAGTGGAAAAAGTCAAGGGGTCTGAATACTTTCCAAATGCACTATCTAATCTAGTTCAATCTGATAAGGCATTCATTGGTTTCATCCCAAATCGCACCCTATTCCCCTTATAGTGCACTACTTTTGACCAGGGCCCACAGATGGGGAATAGGGTGCCATTTGGGAAGCGTCCATTCTCTTCCTTTCTCTCCAATAGACACTGGACACAATAGAGCTGCAGTACATATGGTTTCGCTAGCTGCCTCAAATCACATTGACATCATGTTTAATTACTGATAAGCTTCTTAATATGCTCTCACGTTGCTTTTAAAGTGGCCACTTTGAGAGTTAAACGTACCAAGCTGGAAGGTCTGTGACTTCAGGGCTTTGGGTTCACAGCATGGAGATAAACAGGGAATAGTTGCTTTAAGACCTGCATGCATGCAACAACAATGACATTGCACAAATTGATTAACCTCAAATTGGTTGATCAATTTGTAGGGGTATTCATCTGTTGTTTTTATCCATGGCATGGAGTATCCAAAGTGTTACCTCATGTAAGCAAAAAAGATTTGATCGTGTTTAATATGTATCTGATGGGTTTGATAGTTTCCCCATCTGTCTCTGCTGTGCAGGTAACTGCATGTGGCATGGCTGTTGATTCATCAGACAGATGTTTTCAGGAGATGTGTTGTTTACGACAGGACCTGTCCTTTAGATAGAGAGGGAGATAGAGACCCTGTTTGTTTACTTCCCTGTGGCTAGCTTTCCCGTGTCTACTCCCCTCCCACCCTTCCCTTTTCTCAAGAGTCCATTTTTCAACTTCCTTTTATATGTAATCTTCTCATAGTCCTCCCCGGTCCCCACCTTTTCCTTAGTGAGTACTTCCTTCCTCCATTATGGAGTAATATTCCTGTCTCTCTCCCAGGTGACCCTTCAGAAGCAGGCGTTGGAGAGGGATATAGATGCTTTGAAAGAGAAAGTCAAATGGACTGAGGGGGAACTGAAGGAGAGCCAGAAGAAAGAGGCCCAAACACAAACCAAACTAACGGTATACACATACAATTATGAGCTACAGACGGACAGACTCTTGTGTCCTTGGTCTGGACATGTCAATCTATTATGCATGAACTATGCTGTGGCCGCATTATGAAGTCACTGAATAATTTAGTCCTTAGGTTATTGCTGTAGAATTGTCTGCTGTTATATAAAGAATAGGTTGGTTATTAAAAGTTGTTTATGTAGTTGATATTGCATAGTTATTACATAGTTATTGACGTCATGCATGTGAATGTGCTGTTTCTCTCCTGTTGCTGTCCTGTAGGAGTCACTGTGTGAGAGGGAGGGGCTGAATGTAACACTGGAGCAGAACAGGAGGAGAGAGACAGGACTGGAGGAGGAGGTGAAGAAGCTGGCTGAGGAGCTGGCAGAGGCCTTCGGATGCATCAAAGAACTAGAAGGTGAGGAGGCGGGAGGAAAGAGGGCTGTTGTTGATAATGGGTTGTTTATCCTTGATGACTAGAGACGATAGACAGTGCTGTTGTCTGTTCAACGTTAGGAAATTTGAACAGGACGTGTTTGACTTAACAAAAGAGTGACATCATTCCTACACTGTTGTCACTCATTTCCTTTGAGCTGCACAAGCTGTTATTCTTGTTACTGCTGCCACCTGTTGACCTTCAGCGGTATTACACCCGGATATTTGGTTGATTATCCAAATGATTAACATTTTGTTGAATTAATATGGCAGTTTGAATGATAATAAGTCATGTGGTTGATCCTTTCTTCTTTCTCTTGTTTGTTTCCCTATTCCTCTTTCCAGACCAGAAGACGGTCCAACCCACTGCTGCTCCAATGGCTCCAGTCCCGTTTAGCCCTGCCGGACAGAGCTTTGCCCCGGTCTCACAACCACAACATGGCCACACCACCCCACGTACATCCTCGGCTCAGACCAACAGACCTGCTAGAGGGGAGCAAGCGAGGGAGGAGCGAGAGGAGAGAGGGAACGAGGGACAGAGAGCAAAGTACCCCACAGAGCGAGAGCCTGGCGAGGGCATCGACTCAGAGCACATCACTCCGTTTGGATCCACAGACTCTGACAAAACAAAGAGGGCTGGAGAAAGGGGGAAAGGGGAGGATAGGAAACGAGAGAATGAGAGACAAGACGAGGTAGAGTCGGTAGTAGATGGCTGCATCCCTGGAAAGGATGCGTCCACCAAGGACAAAAACTCACTCAGCACACAGAGCTCTCTTTCTGACACAGACCACAGTCCCCACCTCAGCAGGTCCGCTAGCTCCGACACAGACTACGAGAGCGAGACCCTGTCCAGCCACTCCAAACCCCGAGCCCAGACCACCGGGGCTGAGGGAGACCTACAAAGGGAGAACCGAGAGCTGTGTTCAGAGCTGCAGGACGTTAAGGATGAGTTACAAAGGAGACTGGAGGATCTGGAGACACAGCGCAGAGCGGAGGCCGAGGCCCGGACCAGACTCAAGCAACTCAGCTGCAAACATGCCTCCCAGGCTGAGACCTCCAGAGAGAAGGAGGAGAGGAGGGGGGAGTTAGAGAGAGCAGAGACAGGGAGGTTGAAGGAGACACTGGCTGAACTTGAGATAAAGGTCAGGAGAGATAGAGAGGACAGGGAGAGGGGGGAGGGAGAGAAGGAGGAAAGGAAAGAGAGGGAGAGAGAGGACAGGGAGTCAGAAAGCATGCTGCTGAACCTCCAGCTAAAAAAGCAGCTGGCTGAGTTGAAGACAGAGCTCTTGGTAGAACGGGAGGAGAGAGAAAGTGAAAAGGAGGAGAGGAGGAGAGGAAGAGATTGAAAAACAAAGGGATAGAAGGAACGATTGACCTGACTGTCAAGCTGGAAGAGCTCCAGGGAGAGTTGAAGGAACTGAAGAACCGTGGACGTCTTGAAGTGAAGAACATGGTAGATAAAAACACCTCACCCTGCACCATGACATCACCTCTAACTCCAACAACAACACCGTTGTCCCTGACTACAAGCTACTACCATCTCCAGACCAGCACCATCTCCTGTGTGAGAATACCAACCCGCAGAACACTGTTGTCTCCCAGGCAACAGCAACAACAGCTGATCTGATCCAGGAATACGGAACTCTGACCAAAGCTCCAGATCTCTCCAGACCTATTGGTGAGGGAGAGACCATTGTGGAGGCCCAGAGGGGTGTGTCTCCCTCAGACCAGGCTGAAACCACCATGGAGCTCCAGAGTGGAGGCCTCTCTGCCTCAGAGCTAGCCCAGGAGGTGGAGCATCTGGGTGGGGAGAGCGCCAAGGAGGCTGGGCGAGCCAGACAGACCCAGGCCAAGCTGGTGGCCAGACAGAGCCAGGTAACCAGGCAGGTGATGAGGGTAGTCAGCTGCCCACTCCACAGAAAAACTGTGTCACAGAATTGTATTATGTAATACACAGCACTACCACTCCGAGCAACCATCCTGTTGAATATGAGGCAGCGAAGATGGTGGATTCTAAGGCTTCTGCTCAGCCAAGCAGGAGTGAAGAGACAGTTGAAAACACAGAGAAATTCAAATCGGACCATTTAACTGTCACACGTTCTGAGGAGCAGATGGAACATCCTGAGGTTTCTGGGCTCCAACAGCAACACGTCCGTAGTGACGGACACACCATGTACAGCCCTGTCTTCAGGAGAGCTACTGAAGAGTCCCAGAGAGACCTGAGTCTAACCAGGACTGAGAATACACGTCTTACTGTAGAGCTGGAGAAAGCTTCTGCTCCTACCAACAACAGTACACCAGTGGACAGGGTCGAGAAGACAGTCTGGCTGAAGAGCTGCGGTCTCTAAAACAGAATAACGAACAACTGAAACTCAAACTTCAAGATGTGGCAACCACAGACATAGAAATGTGTTTTGTCAGTAACACAACACTACCAGCCACCTGTGAAGACCAGGCTGAAAGACAAGCAAAGAGAAGGAAAAGAAAGAACCAGAGGGGAGGACAGAAAGTTATCTCCACCTCTGGAGAGCTAGAGCAAATCAGTGACATCATCACCTCAGGACTGGAGGCCACACTGCAGGATGGAGGGAAACCCAAAGACGAGGAGAGAGGGGAAGTGGAGTCTGAAGGAGAGAGAGGAGCTAGGGATGAGGGGAGAGGGGAAGGGGAGGGGGAGAGAGGAGCTAGGGGTGAGAGGGGAAGGAGAGGGGGAGAGAGGAGCTAGGGGTGATGGGAGCGGGGGAGTAGAGAGGGAGAGAGGAGCTGGATATGAGACTCTACTAGACACTACTCCACTGGCTCCACACCAGATCACCTGCCTAGAGAAGCGGGTAGGTTTCTATACTCTAAATCTTACTGTGAATGTAGTTATCAAAGTTACCATAAATACTTGAACAATTTCCCCCGTATCTTAAGCATGTGGTTGTCCACAAACCCTACTACAGAAGGCTTTATTCAAGCTAGCTATTTTGAATAAATGTATTTTGAATAAATCCTGAATGTTATTTTGTCTCTCTCGCTCTCTCTCCTCCTGTCCAGGTGGTGGCGCTGCAGGCTGAACTGCAGTCTCTCTCTGAGGAGAACCAGAGACAGGCTGAGGAGCTGGCAGTGTGGAGGCTGACGGCCCAGACCCCCTGTCTGGACCCAGAGGACCCCATCGCTGCTACCCTCAGCCCTGCTCCCCTCAGCCCTGTACACAACACTGCTCCCCTCAGCCCTGGACACAACACTGTGACTGTGATCAGGGAGGATGAGCTGCTTCTCTCCTGCACCTCCAATAGACTCTATGGGAGGACCCTGGCCTCAAGGTAATGGTACATTTAGCACTTGTAGGAAACGTGGTGACAATAATGCTTTTCATATACTGCTTATATATAAACAGTGCATTCGGAAAGTATTCAGACCCCTTCACTTTTTCCACATTTTGTTACGTTACAGCCTTATTCTAAAATTGATTAAAATAAAAAGTCCTCATTAATCTACACACAATACCCCATAATAACAAAGTCAACAGGTTTTTAGAAATTTTTGCAACTGTATTAAAAATGATTTACATAAGTATTCAGACCCTTTATGAGACTCGAAATTGAGTTCAAGTGCATCTTGTTTCCATTGATCATCCTTAATATGTTTCTACAACTTGATTGGAGTCCACCTGTGGTAAACTCAATTGATTGGACATGATTTGGAAAGGCACACACCTGTCTATATAAGGTCCCACAGATGACAGTGCATGTCAGAGCAGAAACAAAGCCATGAGGTCGAAGGAATTGTCCGTAGAGACAGGATTGTGTCGAGGCACAGATCTGGGGAAGGGTACCAAACATTTTCTGCAGCATTGAAGGTCCTCAAGAACACAGTGGCCTCCATCATTCTTAAATGGAAGAAGTTTGGAACCACCAAGACTCTTCCTGTAGCGTCATACCCAAGAAGACTTGGCTGTAATTGCTGCCAAAGGTGCGGCGGCAGGTAGCCTAGTGGTTAGAGCGTTGGGCCAGTAACCGGAAGGTTGCTGGATTGAATCCCTGAGCTGACAAGGTAAAAATCTGTCTTTCTGCCCCTGAGCAAGGCAGTTAACCCACTGTTCACCAGGCCTCGAAGACTGTCAACTGTGGGACCTTATATAGATAGACAGGTGTGTGTGCCTTTCCAAGTCATGTCCAATCAATTTAATTTACCACAGGCTGACTCCAATCAAGTTGTAGAAACATCTCAAGGATGATCAATGGAGACAGGATGCACCTGAGATCAATTTCAAGTCTCATAGCAAAGAGTCTGAATACTTGTGAAAATAAAGTATTTCTGTTTTTTATTTTTAATACATTTGCAAAAATGTCTAAACCTGTTTTCGCTTTGTTATTATGGGCTATTGTGTGTAGATAGTTCAGGACTTTTTTTATTGTATCCATTTTAGAATAAGGCTGTAATGTAACAAAATGTGGAAATAGTCATGGAGTCTTCAACAAAGTACTGAGGAAAGGGTCTGAATACTCACAGTACCAGTCAAAAGTTTGGACACACCTACTCATTATTTTTCTATTTTCAACATTGTAGAATAATAGTGAAGACATCAAAACTATGAAATATCACATTTGGAATCATGTAGTAACCAAAAAACTGTTAAACAAATCTAAATATATTTTTTAAATTTGAGATTCTTAAAAGTAGCCACCCTTTGCCTTGATGACAAATTTGCACGCTCTTCATGAGGTAGTCACTTGGAATGCATTTCAATTAACAGGTGTCCCTTGTTAAAAGTACATTTGTGGAATATAAAGAAAAACCCTTGAATGAGTAGGTGTGTCCAAACTTTTCACTGGTACTGTATTTCAAATGTTATCAATTTACCAAAATGTCAAACTGTTTTTGCTTTGTCATTATGGGGTATTGTGTGTAGATTCATTTCATCCATTTTAGAATAAGGCTGTAACGTAACAAAATGTGGAAAAAGTCAAGGGGTCTGAATACTTTCCGAATGCACTGTATAATGATGGTGTGTATGGACAGTATATGATGAGCCTTGACTAGTATGGGTATTCGGACACTGCCAGTGTATATGTCAATACTATTCTCAGAGGCAGCCCGGAACATTTCAGAGTCTGCGTGATTGATCAAAACAATCTTGAAGCATAGATTCCGATTGGTCAGACCAACGTTGAACAGTCCTTACCACGGGTGTGTCCTGATTTACATTTCTGCTTACGGGGGAGGAACAAAATAGAGGCCTGATCTGATTTGCCGAAGGGAGGGCAGGGGAGGGCCATGTAGCTGTCCCAGAAGGGGGAGTAGCAATGGTCAGGAGTGCTCGATGAGCGAGTACCACAGGAGATGTGTTGATAAAACTTCAGTAGAGTTTTCCTAAGATTTTCTTTAGTGAAGTCCCGAGCTACAATAAATGTGTCCTCAGGATATGCGGTTTCCAGTTTGTACGAAGTCCAGTGTAGTTCCTTGAAAGCCATTGCGATGTTGGCTTGGGGTGAACACTGCCATGACAATGACCGAAGAAAATTATCTCGGGAGGTAATGCGGTCAGCATTTGATGAGGTATTCCAAATCGGGAGAACAAAAGGACTTGAGTTCCTGTACGTTACCACAGTCACACCATGAGTAGTTAATCATGAAACATACACCTTCACCTTTTCCTGGAGAGTTCCTTCTATCTGACCAAGCCATGAACGGAGAACCCTGCTGGCTGAATGGACGGCGACAGTATATCCGGAGAACCATGATCCCGTAAAACAGAGTATGTTACACAGCCCCTATGTCTTTCTGGAAGGAGATCCTGCCCAGAGCTCGTCTACTTTATTGTCCAGGGACTCAAAGTTCGCAAGTAGTATTCTTGGAAGCGGTGGATGGCATGCACGCCTCCGGAGTCTAAGAGCCCACTCTTTGTTCCTCTTCCACGGGGACGGTGACATCGAGCAGCCCCCGGGAGGAATGGAATTGCCCCGTGGAGTTCAAACAAAGGATCCAATTCAGGGAATTCTAATTTTTGGTCGAAATGCTGGTGAGTGACCACCGATCTAATACCCCATTTGAATAACTCCCAAACTTGCTATGATAGACGCTCAAAGCATCAACCTCTCTAACCAAACCAAATCTCCATCAGACCCTACAGACACCAAAACAGACATAACAGATCTGAGCTTAACCTGCGGGATGTGAACAACCTATGTCTTCCACCTACCACCACTATTAAACATACCACCTCCCCACTAGCATTGTACAGTGCCTTCAGAAAGTATTCATACCCCTTGACTTACTCCACATTTTGTTCTTGCAGCCTGAATTCAAAAAGTATTTCAAAAATATATTATCACACCCATCTACACACGATACCCCATAATAACAGTGGAAACATGATTTTAGAAATGTTTGCAAATTTATTGTTCTGTATTTACTCATAATTTTCATTCCAGAAAATGTCATAGCTTTAGAAGCTTCTGATAGGCTAATTTACATAATTTGAGTCAATTGGAGGTGTACCTTTGGCTGTATTTCAAGGCCTACCTTCAAACTCAGTGCCTCCATGTCTTGACACCATGGGAAAATCAAAAGAAATCAGCCAAGACCTCAGAAAAAAAATTGTAGACCTCCACAAGTCTAGTTCATCCTTGGGAGAAATTATCAAACGCCTCAAGGTACCACATTCATCTGTACAAACAATAGTACGCAAGTATAAACACCATGGGACCATGCAGCCGTCATACCGCTCTGTCTCCTAGAGATGAATGTGCTTTGGTGCGAAAAGTGCAAAACAATCCCAGAACAACAGCAAAGGACCATGTGAAGATGCTGGAGGAAACAGGTACAAAGTATCTATATCCACAGTAAAACGAGTCCTATAAATCGACATAACCGGAAAGGCCACTCAGCAAGGAAGAAGCCACTGCTCCAAAACTGCCATAAAAAAGCCAGACTACGGTTTGCAACTGCACATGGGGACAAAGATTGTACTTTTTGGAGAAATGTCCTCTGGTCTGATGGGGGGAAAAAATAGAACTGTTTGGCCATAATGACCATTGTTATGTTTGGAGGAAAAAGGGGGATGCTTGCCGTGAACCGTGAAGCACAGGGGTGGCAGCATCATGTTGTGGGGGTGCTTTGCTGCAGGAGAGACTGGTACACTTCACAGAATAGATGGAATCATGAGGAAGTAAAATTATGTGGATATATTGAAGCAACATCTCAAGACATCAGTCAGGAAGTTAAAGCTTGGTCGCAAATGGGTCTTCCAAATGGACAAAGACCCCAAGCACACTTCCAAAGTTGTGGCAAAATGGCTTAAGGACAACAAAGTCAAGGTATTGGAGTGGCCATCACAAAGCCCTGACCTCAATCCTATAGAAAATTTGTTGGCAGAACTGAAAAAGCGTGTGCGAGCAAGGAGGCCTACAAACCTGACTCAGTTACCACAGCTCTGTCAGGAGGAATGGGCCAAAATTCACCCAACTTATTGTTGGAAGCTTGTGGAAGGCTACCTGAAACATTTGACCAAAGTGAAACAATTTAAAGGCAATGCTACCAAATACTAATTGAGTGTATGTAATCTTCTGACCCACTGGGAATGTGATGAAATAAATAAAAGCTGAAATAAATAATTCTCTCTCTTATTCTGACATTTCACATTCTTAAAATAAAGTGGGGATCCTAACTGACCTAAGACAGGGAAATCTTACAAGGATTAAATGTCAGGAATTGTGAAACTGAGTTTTTAAATGTATTTGGCTAAGGTGTATGTAAACTTCCGACTTCAACTGTAGGTTAGTATTGTGGAGTAACTACAATGTTGTTGATCCATCTTCAGTTTTCTCCTATCACAGCCATTAAACTCTAACTTTTTAAAAAGTCACCATTGGCCTCATGGTGAAATCTCTGAGCGGTTTCCTTCCTCTCGGGCAACTGAGTTAGGAAGGACACCTGTCCCTTTGTAGTGACTGGGTGATACACCATCGAAAGTGTAAAAAAGTATATTGATACGCCATCAAAAGTGTAATTAATAACTTCACCATGCTCAAAGGGATATTCAGTGTCTGCTTTTTATTTTTACCCATCTACCAATAGGTGCCTTTCTTTGCTAGGCATTGAATAATCTCCCTGGTCTTTGTAGTTGAATCTGTGTTTGAAATTCACTGCTCGACTGAGGGACCTTACAGATAATTGTATGTGTGGGTACAGAGATGAGGTAGTCCTTAAAAAAATAATGTTAAATACTATTATTGTCCATACAACTTATTATGGGACTTGTTAAGCAAATGTGTACTCTTAAACTTATTTAGGCTTGCCATAGCAAAGGGGCTGAATTGTTATTGATTCAAGACATTTCAGCTTTTCATTTTTCATTAATTAGTAAAAATGTCTAAACATAATTCCACTTTGACATTATGGGGTATTTTGTGTAGGCCAGTGACACAACATCTCAATTTAATCTATTTTAAATTCAGGCTGTAACTCAACAAAATGTGGAAAAAGTCAAGGGGTATGAATACTTTCTGTAGGCTCTGTATGGACAGTACTAAATGTTTACATAGCTTCTTCCCCTCACCCATCTCCAGGTTTTGCTGACATCCCCAGTGGTCCAGCCTGTCCGTACATCGTGAGGAGGTGGCTCCTGGGTACTGATCCTGGCCAGAGGGAGGGGGGGCAGGAGGACCCTGATTAACCCCCAACAGGTGAAGCATTTATCCCCTTAGAACATAACATTACACTAGTGATGCACGGGTTGACTCATAACTCGCAGTCCCTGCGGTTATATCCATGGGGCGGACGGGTTTAGGGTCGTTAAATATTGTGTGGCTGAAGGACGGGTGGGTGTCGGGCGGGTTGAATAAAGGGAAGCAATACCTTTAAAAAAAAAAAAAAATGCAATTTATAAAGTCTACATTGAGGTTTTTCTTTCATTATGTTTAGGCTATCTGGTATTACACATAAGCTTAAGCTTAGGGCTTAACTGTACGAGCGCCAAATAGCCTACACAGCCAATCGCCAAATAATGCTTTTGGGAACAGGCAGAAAAAGTTGATGTCAATCCACGGAGGCAAAACAGACATTGTCGAAATGTAATTCAATATGACAAAAGCTGCGAAAGGAGAGTTGAAGATAAAGAAAAGTAATTTTTGGAAAATATTTGGTAAAGTGGTAAAAGAAAATGATGGTGGCGGTTATTTTAGGTGTGATGATTGTGAGGCGCTATACAAATTTGACAGTCACAAGATGGGACTTCAAATAGGCCGATGGCATATCAATTGAACTGTAGCCTACTGCTTAGATGGGTTAAATGGATACTGAAATTTTAACATATCCAGTGCAAGTTAGGCCTAGCTGTTATCTGAAGACTGGGGGGCATTTAGGACGTCTTCTAATGCATCATCACACACATGACCGCTGCATCATCACACACATGACCGCTGCATCATCACACACCTGACCGCTGCATCATCACACACCTGACCGCTGCATCATCACACACCTGACCGCTGCATCATCACACACCTGACCGCTGCATCATCACACACCTGACCGCTGCATCATCACACACCTGACCGCTGCATCATCACACACCTGACCGCTGCATCATCACACACCTGACCGCTGCATCATCACACACCTGACCGCTGCATCATCACACACCTGACCGCTGCATCATCACACACATGACCGCTGCATCATCACACACCTGACCGCTGCATCATCACACACCTGACCGCTGCATCATCACACACCTGACCGCTGCATCATCACACACCTGACCGCTGCATCATCACACACCTGACCGCTGCATCATCACACACATGACCGCTGCATCATCACACACCTGACCGCTGCATCATCACACACATGACCGCTGCATCATCACACACCTGACCGCTGCATCATCACACACCTGACCGCTGCATCATCACACACCTGATTGCTGCATCATCACACACCTGACCGCTGCATCATCACACACCTGACCGCTGCATCATCACACACCTGACCGCTGCATCATCACACACATGACCGCTGCATCATCACACACCTGACCGCTGCATCATCACACACCTGACCGCTGCATCATCACACACATGACCGCTGCATCATCACACACCTGACCGCTGCATCATCACACACCTGACCGCTGCATCATCACACACCTGACCGCTGCATCATCACACACCTGACCGCTGCATCATCACACACATGACCGCTGCATCATCACACACCTGACCGCTGCATCATCACACACCTGACCTCTGCATCATCACACACCTGACCGCTGCATCATCACACACATGACCGCTGCATCATCACACACCTGACCGCTGCATCATCACACACCTGACCGCTGCATCATCACACACCTGACCGCTGCATCATCACACACCTGACCGCTGCATCATCACACACCTGACCGCTGCATCATCACACACCTGACCGCTGCATCATCACACACCTGACCGCTGCATCATCACACACATGACCGCTGCATCATCACACACCTGACCGCTGCATCATCACACACCTGACCGCTGCATCATCACACACCTGACCGCTGCATCATCACACACCTGACCGCTGCATCATCACACACCTGACCGCTGCATCATCACACACCTGACCGCTGCATCATCACACACCTGACCGCTGCATCATCACACACATGACCGCTGCATCATCACACACCTGACCGCTGCATCATCACACACCTGACCGCTGCATCATCACACACATGACCGCTGCATCATCACACACCTGACCGCTGCATCATCACACACCTGACCGCTGCATCATCACACACCTGACCGCTGCATCATCACACACCTGACCGCTGCATCATCACACACATGACCGCTGCATCATCACACACCTGACCGCTGCATCATCACACACCTGACCGCTGCATCATCACACACCTGACCGCTGCATCATCACACACCTGACCGCTGCATCATCACACACCTGACCGCTGCATCATCACACACCTGACCGCTGCATCATCACACACCTGACCGCTGCATCATCACACACATGACCGCTGCATCATCACACACCTGACCGCTGCATCATCACACACCTGACCGCTGCATCATCACACACCTGACCGCTGCATCATCACACACCTGACCGCTGCATCATCACACACATGACCGCTGCATCATCACACACCTGACCGCTGCATCATCACACACCTGACCGCTGCATCATCACACACCTGACCGCTGCATCATCACACACCTGACCGCTGCATCATCACACACCTGACCGCTGCATCATCACACACCTGACCGCTGCATCATCACACACCTGACCGCTGCATCATCACACACCTGACCGCTGCATCATCACACACCTGACCGCTGCATCATCACACACCTGACCGCTGCATCATCACACACCTGACCGCTGCATCATCACACACATGACCGCTGCATCATCACACACATGACCGCTGCATCATCACACACCTGACCGCTGCATCATCACACACATGACCGCTGCATCATCACACACCTGACCGCTGCATCATCACACACATGACCGCTGCATCATCACACACCTGACCGCTGCATCATCACACACCTGACCGCTGCATCATCACACACATGACCGCTGCATCATCACACACATGACCGCTGCATCATCACACACCTGACCGCTGCATCATCACACACCTGACCGCTGCATCATCACACACCTGACCGCTGCATCATCACACACCTGACCGCTGCATCATCACACACCTGACCGCTGCATCATCACACACCTGACCGCTGCATCATCACACACCTGACCGCTGCATCATCACACACATGACCGCTGCATCATCACACACCTGACCGCTGCATCATCACACACATGACCGCTGCATCATCACACACCTGACCGCTGCATCATCACACACATGACCGCTGCATCATCACACACCTGACCGCTGCATCATCACACACCTGACCGCTGCATCATCACACACCTGACCGCTGCATCATCACACACATGACCGCTGCATCATCACACACATGACCGCTGCATCATCACACACCTGACCGCTGCATCATCACACACATGACCGCTGCATCATCACACACCTGACCGCTGCATCATCACACACCTGACCGCTGCATCATCACACACCTGACCGCTGCATCATCACACACCTGACCGCTGCATCATCACACACCTGACCGCTGCATCATCACACACCTGACCGCTGCATCATCACACACCTGACCGCTGCATCATCACACACATGACCGCTGCATCATCACACACATGACCGCTGCATCATCACACACCTGACCGCTGCATCATCACACACATGACCGCTGCATCATCACACACCTGACCGCTGCATCATCACACACCTGACCGCTGCATCATCACACACCTGACCGCTGCATCATCACACACCTGACCGCTGCATCATCACACACATGACCGCTGCATCATCACTCTGTTTACGTTCGGCACATATTTCACATCGATCACAGAGTCTGTATAGTCATAATGTAAACTCATGTAGCTACTGAACGTGATAGTGGATACAAATTCTGTGTAGTCTTTAGAAAGGACTTCATGTGGAGATGACATTAACCAGTTCCACATAGGACTTGATTTAATCCTCTTGGCCTCCTTGCGAGCGTAGGGGGTCCACAATGGCTCTCCACCTTACGCTCTTCTTAATATTCGTTGTGTGTTTGTACAGATCCACTGGGAGACCGTCAGAGAGAGTCCATTTCACTGGACCTACTGCATACCACCTGATGTACTGACCCTTGGTACTGGAACATAGAGATCAAACAAAACTCTTTTCATCTCTGTCTACTGAAACACCTAGACCTGAAGAGGGACAACAACTTTCACCTACTGACGTTTCAGAAGAGGCCTTTCATTGAGTTTAACCACAGCTCATTGGTTTCTCATCACCCACTATAGTACTGTTCTTAACAAATCTGTTTAACCACGGCTCATTGGTTTCTCAGCACCCACTACAGTACTGTTCTTAACAAATCTGTTTAACCACGGCTCATTGGTTTCTCAGCACCCACTACAGTACTGTTCTTAACAAATCTGTTTAACCACGGCTCATTGGTTTCTCAGCACCCACTACAGTACTGTTCTTAACAAATCTGTTTAACCACGGCTCATTGGTTTCTCAGCACCCACTACAGTACTGTTCTTAACAAATCTGTTTAACCACGGCTCATTGGTTTCTCATCACCCACTACAGTACTGTTCTTAACAAATCTGTTTAACCACGGCTCATTGGTTTCTCAGCACCCACTACAGTACTGTTCTTAACAAATCTGTTTAACCACGGCTCATTGGTTTCTCAGCACCCACTACAGTACTGTTCTTAACAAATCTGTTTAACCACGGCTCATTGGTTTCTCAGCACCCACTACAGTACTGTTCTTAACAAATCTGTTTAACCACGGCTCATTGGTTTCTCAGCACCCACTACAGTACTGTTCTTAACAAATCTGTTTAACCACGGCTCATTGGTTTCTCAGCACCCACTACAGTACTGTTCTTAACAAATCTGTTTAACCACGGCTCATTGGTTTCTCAGCACCCACTACAGTACTGTTCTTAACAAATCTGTTTAACCACGGCTCATTGGTTTCTCAGCACCCACTACAGTACTGTTCTTAACAAATCTGTTTAACCACGGCTCATTGGTTTCTCAGCACCCACTACAGTACTGTTCTTAACAAATCTGTTTAACCACGGCTCATTGGTTTCTCAGCACCCACTACAGTACTGTTCTTAACAAATCTACTGATAAAGATTTCATTGATGTGCTGTTAATTAGAAATTGTGCTTGACGCCAAGGTTATGATTTATCGTATGGGTTAGGCCATGGTCAGTGGTAAGTTGTAAAAACTAAAACTACTGTTTGAGTTGCCTTATTTATAGACTTTTGAATGTGTCAGTGTGTGTGTTCATATCGGCTTTTATAAGCAGTTGGTGTACATTTTTAGGGAGTATGTGTGTTGGTTTGTACAAAACTGTGTGTACAAGGCTGAGTACGTAC
This sequence comes from Salvelinus namaycush, assembly GCF_016432855.1. NCBI lineage: Eukaryota > Metazoa > Chordata > Actinopteri > Salmoniformes > Salmonidae > Salvelinus > Salvelinus namaycush. Next base: position 21,702,008 of record NC_052323.1, read on the forward strand.
TGCATGTGTAGGATGATGTGTGGGTCGTTATGTTTCCTCAATGTTAGCGTGTGCCTGTGTATGACTCAACCTAACCTGAGCTTGTTTCCTCTCCTTGTATGGCGATCCACTGGGAGCGCTCCCTCTCTTCCCCTCCCTCTCTTCCCCTCCCTTTCTTCCTCCCCTTTTCTTTCCTTCCACTTAGAAACGTTTTAAAACTCGCACCCTCACACCGTGTTAAGTTTACGCAAGTGCCAGACACTTATGAGGGCTATTTTCTTCTGTTGATACGCTTTATTTAAATTGTGCAGTTTTAGTCTTTAAAATAAAATATGTTTTTGTTTTTTGTAGATTTAATATATTTGAACTTTTTGAGATATTTTTGCCCACGTTAATTATTGTGCCTAAGATTTGTGCCTTAGGCTTCTAGATTTTCAGTTGGAACAAACTGCCCTGGTTTGAAACAATATTCAGTTAAGAGATTGTATATCAGAACAATTTATAGCAAATGTAGTTCTGGTACTGCCACCCTCGATGTGCTTTGAGGAAGTGTGCACTTGTATATGTGAGTGTTTAGTGTGAATGAAACCTTCCTCCATTACAAATCCACTATACTCCAACCACCTTTCAGAGCTGAGGTTTATTACAGTGTTACTTAGATCAATCTGAGTTGTCATTTGTTTTTGTTGTGGTCTAAAAATCTCTCAACCACTCCTATTTGTTTTTAACACAGCTAAATAAATTAACAGGCATTGGAGCTGATAGAAGTAGATTCATGCGTTGTGGAATGATTTTAATTTCTCTCACATTTTGAACTTGATGTACACTGCATTTGGAAAGTATTCAGACCCCTTTTAATGTTTCCACATTTTGTTCTGGAAGGTTCTCCCATCTCCACAGAGGAACTCTGGAGCTCTGTCGGGTTCTTGGTCACCTCCCTGACAAAGGCCCTTCTTCCCCGATTTCTCGGTTTGGCCTACCGGCTAGCTCCAGGAAGAGTCTTGGTGGTTCCAAACTTCTTCCATTTTAAGAATGCTGCAGACATTTTTTGGTACCCTTCCCCAGATCTGTGCCTCGACACAATCCTGTCTCGGAGCTCTACAGACTATTCTTTCGACCTCATGGCTTGGTTTTTGCTCTGACAATCACTGCCAACTTTGGGACCTTATATAGACAGGTGTGTACCTTTCCAAATCATGTCCAATCAATTGAATTTACCACAGCTGGACTCCAATCAAGTTGTAGAAACATCTCAAGGATAATCAATGGAAACAGGATGCACCTGAGCTCAATTTTGAGTCTCATAGCAAAGTGTCTGAATACTTAAGTAAAAATGTAACCTGTTTTCGCTTTGTCATTATGGGGTATTGTGTGTAGATTGATGAGGAAAAAATGTATTTAATCTATTTTAGAATAAGGATGTAATGTAACAAAATGTGGAAAAAGTCAAGAGGGGTCTGAATACGTTCCGAATGCACTGTACATAGTTAGCTACACGTGCTTTCTGTCACTACAGACATAATACATGTAGCCTCTTTCAACAGCCATGTCTTTAGATTCTAGAAGCCTGGAGTGTGTTCTAGAACACACATAACTCTATGGGCTGTTACAGTACCATCAGTGCTTAACTCGGAATGTAATAGGTGCTGGTATTAATTTTGGGTGCTGGTACTGTTTATATTTTGGAGCTCCACAATACTTTTGAGCTAATATTTTATAAGAGGAACACGGGCTCAAGCAGTAGAACATTTTAGGTGCCAGTACTCCGCTCCGATGAGCTCCTGCCCAAGTCAAGCGGTAAGTACCATTCATTAGCCTTCTGAACACACCCCTAGCTGAGTTATCTGTGGGATCTCTGGGTGTCTGGGCAGTGGGACTTGTCCAAGGACTCCAAACAGAACACACTGAATGTGAATTTATCACTGATGTTTTGTGTCACTGTTGAAGATAGGTTGATATAAATCTATCTTGTGACTTCTTTCTCTTTCCAACTGTGTCTCAGTTGTTCTTTCCATCGTGTCTATGATAGCTCTATTTTTTTTAGCTGTATTTCTTTCCATCTCTCTATTCTCTCTAGGTTGGAGTTGCATTCCAAATAGTACCCTCTAGTCTAGATGTCACTAATGGGGTACCCAGTAAGGTAACTGGCAAGACATCAGTCCTGACATCAGAGTCCAGCTGAAATCATTTTTTCCATTCACCGCTTACTTGAAAGTAGCCTGGTCCCAGATCTCTTTGGGCTCTTGCCAATTCGCTTGCTCATTGTCAAGCCAGACATGCTTGGCATGACAATGAATGGCATGATGGCATATACAGACTGGTATACAGGGTAACATGAAATGACTGGAAAAGTGAATTCAATGTCTTAGGTACTCATCCTAGCGTAGTAGTTAGATCTCCTGTTTCTGCTAAACCACAGTCTACCTTCCAGTCACCTCGAGAGACTTGAGTTTGATGACTGGATAAATATGAGTGGATTACATTGTGACAACTTAACGTTGCTCAAGACACCTCTGTCTGTATTCTCATTCAAACTCACTGTAGTTAGGAATGTATGGGTTTAAAAATCTAAGCCCCTCTAAATGGACATCAGGAAACAAACAGGGGCTATGCTCTTACTCCAGCCCATAGCTTTCTCATGCTCACAGTAATGACTATGGTATAGGGCCAGGAGTTCTGGGGTACTGTGCTTCTACCGGTATTTCCAGCATTGTCCACTAGTGTTGCTGCAGGTAGGAAATGTTATATTATTGACGCAAGCTGTGTCCAATCAATCATTTGGTTTTGCAGGGGGATTGCCGAAGCCAAATATCAAATCAACGTTTATTGGTCGCGTACACAGATCTGCAGATGTCGCAGTGACATGCTTGTTTCTGGCGCCAACAGTGTAGTAATACCTAACAATACAAAAAGTTAAATCAGTACGAGCAATGTCAGAGTCCGGAATATATATATACACAAACACACCTACTCAAGAGTTGTTATTTTTACTATTTTCTACATTGTAGAATAATAGTGAAGACATCAAAACTATGAAATAACACATGGAATCATGTAACCAAAAAAGTATTAAACAAATCAAAATAAATGTTAGATTCTTCAAAGTAGCCACCCTTCGCTTTGCACACTTGGCATTCTCTCAACCAGCTTCATGAGGTAGTCACCTGGAATGCATTGCAATTAACAGGGATTCTACAAGTCAAGATGATCCTCAGACTAGGAAGTTGTAATTAAAAATAGGTTAATTAGGGGCAGTGTCAATGAAACCATCCATTGAAGTATATTGTAAAGAATTTGGGGGTAGCCCCGCCTGGGACTCGAACCCAGGTCCAGCCAATACCTTAACCATTACTCCAAGAGGTCCAGGCCTACAGCGGGAAGAAAAAGTATGTGAAACCTTTAGAATTACCTGGATTTCTGTATAAGTTGATCATACAATTTTCTCTGATCTTCATCTAAGTCACCACAATGGACAGTCTGCTTAAACTAATAACAAACAATTGTTTCATGTCTTTATTGAACACACAGTGTAAACATTCACAGTACAGGTTGGAATAAATATGTGAACCCTTGGATTTAATAACAGGTTTATCCTCCTTTGGCAGCAATAACCTCAAACAAATGTTTTCTGTAATTGTGGATCAGACCTGCACAATGGTCAGGAGGAATTTTGGACCATTCCTCTTTACAAAACTTTCAGTTCCACAATATTCTTGGTGTCTGGTGTGAATTGCGCTCTTGAGGTCATGCCACAGCATCTCAATCAGGTGGTGATCAGGACTGACTGGGCCACTCCAGAAGGCGTATTTTCTTCTGTTCAAGCCATTCTGTTGATTTACTTCTGTCTAATGGGTTGGTGTCCTGTTGTTTCACCTAACTTCTGTTGAGCTTCAATTGGCGGACAGCCTTACATTCTCCTGCAAAATGTCTTGATAAACTTGGGAATTCATTTTTCCGTCGATGATATCAAGCTGTCCAGGCCCTGAGGCGCAAAGCAGCCGCAAACCATGATGGTCCCTCCACCATACTTTACAGTTGGGATGAGGTTTTGAGGTTGGTGTGATGTGATGTGTCTTTCCTCCACACATAGTGTTGTGTTTTCCTTCCAAACAACACAACTGTAGTTTCATCTGTCCACAGAATATTTTGCCAGTAGCGCTGTGGAACATCCAGGTGCTCTTTTGCCAACTTCAGACGTGCAGCAGTGTTTTTTTTGGACAGCAGTGGCTTCTTCCGTGGTGGCCTCCCATGAACACCATTCTTGTTTCACATATTGTAGGCTCATCAGCAGAGATGTTAGCATCTTCCAGAAATTTCTGTAAGTCTTTAGCTGACACTCTAGGATTCTTCTTAACCTCATTGAGCATTCTGCGCTGTGCTCTTGCAGTCATCTTTGCAGTACGGCCACTCCTAGGGAGAGTAGGAACAGTGCTGAACTTTCTCCATTTATAGACAATTTGTCTTACCGTCGACCGATGAACATCAAGGCCTTTAGAGATACTTTTGTAACCCTTTCCAGCTTTATGCAAGTCAACAAATCTTAGATCTTCTAAGATCTCTTTATGTTTGAGGCAATGATTCTTGTGAATAGCGAACTCAAAATGTGTGAGTGTTTCTTATAGGGAAAGGCAGCTCTAACCAACATCTCCAGTCTCATCTCATTGATTGGACTCCAGGTTAGCTGACTCCTGACTCCAATTAGCTTTTGGAGAAGTCATTAGCCTAGGGGTTCACATACTTTCCCAACCTAAACTGTGAATGTTTAAATGATGTATTCAATATAGAGAAGAAAAATACAACAGTTTGTGTGTTATTAGTTTAAGCACACTGTGTTTGTCTATTGTTGTGACTTCGATGAAGATCAGATCAAATGTTATGTCAAATCTATGCAGAAATCCAGGTAATTCCAAAGGGTTCACATACTTTTTCTTGCCACTGTATGACCTATTTTTAGCTACAACTTCCGAGTCTGTTGGAGAGGATCAGTTGGAGAGGATCAGATTGAGGTGTAGAATCACTGATCTACAAGTAGTATTCCTTGCCAAATAATAGGTTTTGTGCGATTAAGATTCGCAGAGCTACGCCTCCCCTGGATTAGGCAATTCCCTCTGCCAAACACACACACAACCAGACATTGATTGATTGATTGGAGACAGCTTGTGTCAATTATAGAATAGAATTTCCTACCTGCAGCAACTAATGGACAATGCTGGAAATACTGGTAAAAGCACAGTGCTGCTTGCCGGGCTGACTCCACAGCGAGCTTTGGAGAGGCTGGTGTTAGACTACAGTGCTTAAAAAAGTGCCCCAAAACTCCTGGCCCTAAGATACACATGCACACACACATTCCTCCTAGAATCCCCCCTCTCCTCCATCACAGTGCTGTAGAGTCCTGAGCATGGGGAAACACCTTCCCACCACTGGACACACACTCTTACTCAGTGGACACACACACTCTTCTACTCTTTGAGCGTGTGGACATACACACTCCTACTCACAGAGCGTTTGATGGTGAGAAGAGCCTTGACACCGTGAAGCGCATACCGGTACTTCAGTTTCTCCTGAAATCAGGTAGGACTTAAAGTTAATTGCTTTGTAAATACTTTGTTCAGATGTTTGTTTACCATTTAGTAATATACAGTATTGTCTGAAGATATTTATGTATTTGTTTATGTTGATTGCAAGGGACAACTAACCAGCATCGTTGTATGTATAAAATGTTTTTCTGTGTTCAAGTGTTGGTTCTGGTGGGGTCATCCGTATCTGTTTTTGTGAATTATTGTTTCATTGAATTATTTACTTACTTGCTTGACTGCGTGGTCGATTGTGTTTTTCTCCTCAAATGCTGTTTCATCGCTTTCAGTCAGTGATTTGGATAACAAAATCTAAATTTATCCTTCTAAAGAACATTGGGCAATATCAAATGCTGAGGGAAATGTTGGAAACATTCTTTGATTTAACTTTAATCCCTCAATATAAATTACTCATAACATTACATTTTATTGAATGACAAATGTACCTTAAAATTAACTGTTAGACAAATATAAACTTGGCCATATCTGCAGTCATCTTATGAGCTAGGTGGAGACTGGTTCCAAAGCCAAATCTCTCCTTGGCAGTTCGGTACTCCTTTTTGTTTTTAATTGCAATATTTTGGAAACATGATGATTTATTACAACATATGTCAGACTGTTTGAGCTGGGATATTTCACAACACATCAAACACACGTTTGCTTTTTTGGGGTTAGCTCCGTCATATCTTACAAAAATATCAAAATATGTCAAGATCGGTTTAGACAACGATAACAAATAATACATTTTCAGCCAAGGCAGAGGGTGAGAACGTCCATACAAACCAATGCAGTCCATTAGATCAGAATGCTAACAGAGAACTCTGGGAAATATCAGAACGTTGACACAAGTTCTTTGGAACACCATGGCCATCTTCTGGTTCTCTTCCCCAATTGGCTGCCTTTGAACCGGCACTCTCATGACACAATACCTGTGTAGATGGGAGGTGAATATCATTTAATTAAAGAAAACCGTTTACACTAAATAAAGATAAGCACCCTAAACATAATTAGATTAACAGCGAGACGTATGTTTAGCAGGTTGGCAGAGGTTAATCGTTTAAACTTTAGCCAGCTGATATCCAGGGTAGTCTGGTGTGTGTCTCCATGTGTTATTATGACGGGCCAAACGTGAACGCTGGTCTGAACCCTCCTACTATTCCCCCTTTTAGCCCTGGGCCTGGGAGAGAGAGATCGAGGAGCGAGATCTCTCCATCACCAGATCTTCAGGATGAATAAAACGTGGACAAGTGAGGTGGTTTAGAGCGCAATGTCTTAACGGTAGTAAGGTCATACGTTCCTCTATGGGTATATCTATTTGAATTCAGTTTTTGACAGCACCGCTTTTGATTTGAATAAAACCTTCCATACATATTTGCCTACTGTAGAAGTGCTCCGAAAGTAACTTTTTGGACCTGAATGCGGAAACATTCAAGAGACGGTACTCCTAGTCTGACCATTTCATATTATCCTGTACATAAATCTGAGACACTCCGTTTAGTATGATATGTTACATTTCGTATGGTATGTATTTCTGGATGTCCATCCGTTTAGTATGATATGTTATGAATTTGTGAAATGTACAATGTGTTGTGAATTTGCAAAATGTATGTTACGAATTCCAATTTGTTATAATGTTAGCTAGGCTAAGGGTTAAGGTTCGGAGTTAGGTTGAAGTTAGGGTTAGCAAAAAGGGTTAGGTAACGTGCTAAGTAGCAAAAATGCAGATGAAAAGTTGCTAACTAGCTAAAATGCTACAGTTGTCCATGATGAGATTCAAACACACAACATTTGGGTTGCTAGACATCCTCATTATATGCCCACCCATTCACCGACCAAGCACCCTCTTGCTAATTTGACTCTCGGATTGATTTACTATGTTATGTCTATGAGACAGGGCTGTGTGTTACCAGGCTGTGTGACCAGGCTTTGTTACCATTTTCTTTTTTAACTCTGCATTGTTGGGAAAGGGCTCATAAGTATTTCACGGTAAAGTCTACACCTGTTGTATTAGACTCATGTGACAAATAAAATTAGATTTGATTTAAAATGGGACATTTTGCATACCGTACCATACTATGAGACATCCAGGTCTTCACTGGAAAATATACAATTGAGAATGATATCATTCAAAAAGCTTACGAACAAGTTTGTCAAAATATTTTATAATTGTTTCTAAATAATAATAATAATAATTTTTTTTTTTACCTTAAACGTCAGATCTTAAAACGCTAAACTCAGATTTTTTTCACATTCGCATATGTTGTTGCTTAAACCCTATTTTACGTCATCTGACGTTGTGTTGTGACCGCCATCGTTTGAGCAAAGCTGCTCTTGAATAAAGAATGATTGTCATGTTTTCGCTGTTAATTGGAATTAAATGTATATTTAACTTTCAAATGGTACCACAAAGATGGTTGGAGGTCCACACAGAATGTTGACTTGAATATCTGTTTTAAATTATACTGTCAATCCTCCATAGGAAACCTATTGAAATATAGATACATTACCATTTAATTTTACATTCGACGGCAGGTGGATCGGCGACCATCGTTGTGGTAATAATTAGAAAGCCAGGAGGAGTATGTAGAGTTCGAAAGGTATTCGCACTCATAACCATGAAAAAGAATACGCCAAGGAGACAGAGATAAAAAATAATGCACTTAATTTAATACAAGCTCAAAATAATACAAAAAGTGAAAGGTGCTATAAACGGAGCATATGTTTCGGCCTCGTCTTCATCAGTGCAGTACAAACAAATTAGGAAGATACGTATTTAAGGAGACGTCTGCTGTCCATAACAGGCGCAATAGTTGATTAGATAGCCTACTGGCGAATAGGCAGTCCATGCTTATTAGCAAGGAATATGTAGAAGTATATTCTTAAAAAAACGACAATTAATACGTCACAATTGAAAAAATACAACTTCTAGGCTACATAACTATCAGAAGCAATATATATGAAATACTCGAGTATGCTAAAAAGCTCAGAGTGCGGTGGGAGAGAGACACACGGTCGATGGCACAGAATTTAAGATCAGTCACAGCATGATTAGCCTCATGAAAATGTCTAGCCACTGGTGATTTCGGGTCATTTTTTTGGATGGCACTGCGGTGCTCGTTGATGCGTAACCGTAGTTCTCTTCGCGTAATGCCAGTGTATTGCAAGCCACATGGACAAGAGCATAGATACACTACATTGCTAGATCCACAGGTAATGAATATATTGGTGATTTCTTTATTTGTGACGAAAGATCTGAAACTGTTGCACTTTAGAATACCTGTACAGGCAGCACAATTGCGTCAGGGGAAGAAATCACGCGCTTCATCCGGACGTTCAATGCGTCATAAGTGTCTGCGCGAACCAGCAACATGGAGTGAGTGAACAGGAAAACATCATGAAACGCATCTGAGCCCACAGTTTGCAATACATGCCAGTGTTGTCTAATATTTTTAATGTCAGGTCCGTAATGAGTGTGTGGTACAGCACAAAAGTATTTATTTTTTGTTGCGTTTGCCTTGTAATGTGTCACGTCTGTCCATAGCCTTTATTGAGAGCAGAGTCCAAACTTTCTGTGAAGTAACCTGACGGAAATTCGAGTACAATTTGATTAAATGATCAAATCCTAATTTCGAGTGCAGATTCGTCTGTTGAATCAGAATTGGCTGTACGGCAAGCCCCTACTCGGAGTCAGATGGTAATTTGATGCGTGAAGAAGGCTTTCGGTTTGACAGACGGTAGAACGAATTGTCAAATCATTTGTCTATATAATGTATACTAATGGAACGAGTCCATTTCCGTTTTGGTGCCTGTTCGTGTGATTAAAAACACAAATATAGCGTTTGTTGAACAGTGGTATCAGAAAAAGGATGATTAGAAATGGAATTTATCCTGAGGCCCATACGTGTTGGCATAATCAGGGGCCCATCGAAGTGCCTCGGGATTACAGATAATCCGCTCCAAACAAAACAGTTCTTTGTACCAACTCAGCCATTTGGGTTGGAGGAGTAGAGCCCGCTCTGGAGTCTAAAGAGCAACGTAAAGCCTCCAGTCCAATGTTGTGGGGAATGTTGGTGTACAAACTAGTTGTCCAATGTTACAAGAAAAGTAGGCCTATCATAGTTCAGATAATTGAAGTCGCCTGTCTCTTCGTTAGGATGGTAGTTTAGTAAAGAGGTCTGATGTGGAAATCAATGAAATTAGACAAAGACTCGGGAGGTCATTACTTGCCCAAGTCGGACGTACAGGGGAAACTTCTGGTAATCATTGTGCGTTTTTGGTGAAAATTTACATAACGGCTGTGGTGGGCCGCTTGTTGAGGAGGTAGCCTCGCTCCTTGTCAGTCAGGTAAACTACCTCAGCTAAGAAAAGTACATTTCCGTTTTATATACAGGTAGGGTTACCTTTGAGTTTGCAGTAGGAGTCTGTCAGATAATTGTCTATGGATTTCTATCATAGACAGATATATTCATGCATGCCAAGCCACCTCCCTTATCACAGGTTTGAAGATAAGGTTTTGATTTTTTTTAGATGGAATAAAACATGTCTTGCAACAGTTGAAAGCATATTTTCTTGTCATTACCAACAAACTAATTATCAACATCTCTCGCCACAAGCTTGCAAAGCGTGTCAATCGTGGCGTTATTTACAGGGGGGCAGAATGTCTCTTAGATCTGAATACTCGACGATTATCCTCATTGGCATTACACACCTCGAGGTAGATTGAATGAATGAAAAAACGTTCTACCTTGGTTTGGAAGGGGTTGGGTCTCGGTGTAGGGAAAAAGGAAAGTCCCTTGTTAAGCACATCTGCTTCTTCCTCATTGAGAATATCAGCAAATATGTATTTCATATCTGTTGCTTCTGATATTGCTATATATTTTTATTTATTATTTAACCTTTATTTAACTAGGCAAGTCAGTTAAGAACAAATTCTTATTTACAATGACGGCCTAGAAACAGGGGGTTATTACCTTGTCAGTTCGGGGATTCGATCTTGCTACCTTTCGGTTACTGGCCCAACGCTCTAACCATAAGGCTACCTGTCGCAGCCTAGATCGTTGTCGTTTTTCAATTATATGCGACATTTGAATTGTACATTTCTTTAAAATATTTTTCTACATATTCCTTGCTCATATGCATTGACTCCCTATTCGCCAGAGTCTAATCAACTAGCTGCTTGCGCCTGTTAAGCACAGCAACTGTCTCCCTAAAGGCGCTTCATGGTCAATCTGATGTCTGCATTGGCCGTGCAGGATTTACGGTGATATAGCCTCTGCAGATGTCGGGCCATTCATGCTTGGCCGAGCTGCGCTGAGCTGTTGTGAAGGAAGTTTTCAAGGAAGTGAGTATGTGTTTATACAGGACCTCCCGTCCTTACCTACCGTCAACCAATTATGTCAATGCGGGGCTATACGGAGCCCTCCACATTGTTACAAAATCTGAGGCGCACGGCGATATAGTACAGAGCTCAATTTGGCTGTTTGCGTCCAGAGGCTTCGCAATTGCGTCACACCATGCATTGCGTCTCCGACCACAATTTCAGATCAAGCATAACTTGTCTCTTAAAGTACGTGTCTTCCTAATTTGTTTGTACAGTACTGATGAAGACAAGGCTGAAACGTATGGTCTGTCTTTGCACTTTCACTTTTTGTATTCTTTTGAGCATGAATTACATTAAGTACATAATTTTTTTGCATATTGGCCTCTTATTCCTTTTCATGGTTTTGTGTGCAGTATCTTTTGAAATCTACAATAATTAGAAGTTAAAATGTCAATACAATTACAACATGTCAATGGTGTACCAGCTAAATTGCAGTGGTCTGAAGGGAAAGGTCCATTCCATTAATTCCTATTTCTATGACAACCGCTGGCTGGCTGCTGCTCAACCGCTGGCTGCTCAACCGCTGACTGGCTGCTGCTCAACCGCTGGCTGCTCAACCGCTGACTGGCTGCTGCTCAACCGCTGACTGGCTGCTGCTCAACCGCTGGCTGCTCAACCGCTGACTGGCTGCTGCTCAACCGCTGGCTGCTCAACCGCTGACTGGCTGCTGCTCAACCGCTGACTGGCTGCTGCTCAACCGCTGACTGGCTGCTGCTCAACCGCTGACTGGCTGCTGCTCAACCGCTGACTGGCTGCTGCTCAACCGCTGGCTGGCTGCTGCTCAACCGCTGGCTGGCTGCTGCTCAACCGCTGGCTGGCTGCTGCTCAACCGCTGGCTGGCTGCTGCTCAACCGCTGGCTGGCTGCTGCTCAACCGCTGGCTGGCTGCTGCTCAACCGCTGGCTGGCTGCTGCTCAACCGCTGGCTGGCTGCTGCTCAACCGCTGGCTGGCTGCTGCTCAACCGCTGGATAACTGCTGCTCAACCGCTGGATAACTGCTGCTCAACCGCTGGATAACTGCTGCTCAACCGCTGGATAACTGCTGCTCAACCGATGGCAGACACAAAAATCTCAAACATGAAGTAGGGTCTGAGCCACACCATATGCAAATATGAAGAAAAAAACGGTGTTTTTAGATGAGGTTGAAGGTTAAGACATACATTTTTTTATGCAACTTTTTTTCACCAAGAAATTATCAAGTAGTTTGACAAACCTGTTTGTAAGCGTTTAAATTGTATCAAACTCAACTGCTTATCTTTCCCAGTAATGAAGACGTGTTGCAGGATATGCAAAATGGGTCAACTTTGAGCACCTTTATATCTTGAATGTTTGTGAATTCCGGTCCAAAAAGTCACTTTCCGCCCTCTTCTTTTCTTCCATGGGCAAACGTATGGAAAGTATTGTTTAAATCAAAAGGGATGCTGTCAAAAAGTGATTGAATTCTTATAGGAGATGAGCTTCATATCTTGTCTCACTTACTTTCATGTTCTGGAAATGACCAGAGAACGACCCAGCTCTGTCTTGTTTCCTTGATGTAGCTCCTCAAATAATCTCCATTATCAAAGTTGTTGCTGCGATCTCATTTCCATAAAGGGATCATCATCATTGAATATACACACACGTTAGTGCTGAGCAATTAGTACTTTTTGAGGTCTGTTCGGTATCGGTTCAATTATTTAAAAAATAATCATGGCTTTGGTAAAAAAAATGTTTTTACATTAAATGCACTATACATTAATGTGGGTTGAATGCTGTAATAACACTGAATAAACAAGAAATACAAGTCCAATGATGGTAGTGACTGGAGCGTGGATCAAAAAACCAGTCACTATCTGGTGTGACCACCATTTGACTCATGCAGCGCGACACATCTCCTTCGCATAGAGTTGATTAGGCTGTTGATTGTTGTTCCACTCTTCAATTTCTGTGCGAAGTTGTTGACTATTGGCTGGAAGTGGAACACACTGTGGTACACATTGATCCAGAGCATCCCCAACATGTTCCAATGGGTGACATGTCTGGTGAGTATGCAGGCCATGGAAGAACTGGGACATTTTCAGCTTCAAGGAATTGTGTACAGATCCTTGCGACATGGGGCTGTGCATTACCGTGCTGAAACATGAGGTGATGACTGCGGATTAATGGTACGACAACAGGCCTCCCGATGTCATCATAGTATCTCTGTGCATTCAAATTGCCATCGATAAAATGCAATTGTTCATTGTCCGTAGCTTATGGCTGCCCATACCATAACCCCATTGCCACCATGGGGCACAACGGTGACATCAGCACACCACTCGCCAACACAACACCATACACGCTATCTGTCCAGTATAGTTGAAACTGGGATTCATCCGTGAAGAGAACACTTCTCCAGCATGCCAGTGGCCATCGAAGGTGAGCTTTTTCCCACTGAAATCGGTTCCGACGCCGAACTGCAGTCAGGTCAAGACCCTGGTGAGGACGACGAGCACACAGATGACCTTCCCTGAGACTGTTTCTGACAGTTTATGCAGAAATTCTTCATTGTGCAAACCCACAGTTTGATCAGCTGTCCAGTTGGCTGGTCTCGGACGATCCCGCAGGTGAAGAAGTCAGATGTTGTGGTCCTGGGCTGGCATGGTTACCACGTGGTCTGTGGTTGTGAGACCGGTTGGATGTACTGTCAAATTCTCTAAAACGACATTGGAGGCGGGTTATGGTAGAGAAATTAACATTAAATTATCTGGCAACGGCTCTGGTGGACATTCCTGCAGTCAGTATGCCAATTGCACACTCCCTAAACTTGAGACTTCTGTGGCATTGTGTTGTGAAAAAAAAACTGCACATTTGAGTGGCCTTTTTATTGTCCCCAGTACAAGGTCATGCTGTTTAATCAGCTTCTTGATATGCCTGTCGGGTGAATGGATTATTTTGGCAAAGGAGAAATGCTCACTAACAGGAATGTGAACATAATCTGAGAGAAAGAAGATTTTTGTGGTTATGGATCATTTCTGGTATCTTTTATTTCAGTTCATGAAACATGTGACCAACACTTTACATGTTGCGTTTATATTTTTGTTCAGTATATTTCACACAGTTCAGGCTTGATCTGATTTATCTCTTCAGAAACTGCATATCGAGTGAGCTCGCAGGGGGGGAAAAAATAATGAAATGGAATTCAAATAATTGAACGGATGTTGGTAATTTCGGTTAATCGCTCAGCACTAACACACATTCAAAATCCTATTTTACCTCAATTTAACCCTAATTCTAACCATAATCCTAACCCCTAAAAATAGCCTATTTCCTTGTGGGGACTGGCGAAATGTCCCCACTTGTCTGAATATTCCTTGTTTTACTATCCTTGTGGGGACTTCTGGTCCCCACAAAGATAGCAAAACCCCATACACGCGCACAGTTCTAAGAATGGTGCCTGTGTGTCTAGCTGTGCCACCGTGTGTGTCGTGGAAGAGGCCGTAGAGCAGATTCTGGCGAACCCTAACCCCTGACCCTTGTGGTGTGGGGGGGTAAGTTCGGGGAAATGCGCTGCCCCACCCTGCTGGCCCTGCTGGCGGGGGTCATGCTGTACCTGGTGATGGGGGCGTTGGTGTTCCGGAACTTGGAAAGCCCGAAGGAGAGCAAGGAGCATGAGAAGCTGCTCTGCACCACACGTGACTTCCTCGGAAACCACTCATGTGTCACTGCACAGAACCTCAGCGACCTCATAAAGGTATACCCACACCATAGCACACACACATTTCACAGACCGTGAAAGCATACACTTGAATAGAAAGATGAGTTAAAACACATCTGAGAAGAATCTAAACAGACTAAGATCGGTGTAGAGCCCCACCTGAGAAAGTATAGCCAGGGGTTGGCAACTAGATTCAGCAGCAGGACAACTTTTGTCGACGCGGATGGTAATTTGTAAATTAACCACAACTAAGCACCAAAAGGGTTTTGAAAATTACATTGAGACACGATCACGTCAGTTATTTTGTTTGTTTGTTGAATACTTAGCAGACTTCCTGGTGATTTTAGTATTTTTTTGACCAAAAACTAAAATCCTAAAAAGAACACAGACCCCAGATGTAGACCCAGCCTAAGACGGGTAATGAGCAGGTGTAGATAGACCCAGCCTAAGATGGGTAATGAGCAGGTGTAGATAGACCCAGCCTAAGATGGGTAATGAGCAGGTGTAGATAAAGCCAACCTCTGTTCTGTCTCTGTACTGTCAGAGTGTGGTGAAGGCGGTGGAGGCAGGCCTGGACGTAAAACACAGCTCCACCAACTTCACTAGCAGGTGGGACCTGGCCAGCGCCTTCTTCTTCTGTGGTACCATCATCACCACCATTGGTGAGCCTTTGTTCATTTTTCCCCTCCTGCAAACCCTTTGGTAACAACTTAATCAGCCAGATGTGCATTTGGAATTTGACAGAAAATGAATAATCCCATTTCGGAAAATACAGTAAACCTCAAGAGCACACGCTGGTTGAATCAACGTTGTTTCAATTAAATTACATTGAACCAACATAGAATAGACGTTGAATTGACGTCTGTGCCCAGTGGGTTGCTGGTGAAATTGACTCATTTTAAAATGATATAGATTAACATATAGGTGAATGTATATGGTCTCCCTATGTCCTCAGGGTTTGGTAACCTGTCTCCCAGGACCAAATGGGGCCAGCTGTTCTGCGTCTGTTATGCCCTGGTAGGGATTCCCATGTTTGGTTTCCTGCTGGCTGGTGTCGGGGACCACATGGGGACGGGGCTGAGGAAGGCCGTGTGGAAGATGGAGACACTCTTCCTGGTGAGACTGTCTTGTCTCGGGGCTGCTTCATTTTCAGGATGTCATCTCATTGTACTTGTCTGTCTCAGGGGCTGCTTAAGTGATGCCACTGTGCTGTAAACAGAAGAGGCCGTCTTGGACTCTAGCACTTGAAACATGTTACACACAAGTAGAACAGAATCTGACTTAAACATTCAGTCAGTCGTTAGCTACAGTGGGGCAAAAAAGTATTTAGTCAGCCACCAATTGTGCAAGTTCTCCCACTTAAAAAGATGAGAGAGGCCTGTAATTTTCATCATAGGTACACTTCAACTATGACAGACAAAATGAGAGAAAAAAATCCAGAAAATCACATTGTAGGATTTTTAATGAATTTATTTGCAAATTATGGTGGAAAATAAGTATTTGGTCAATAACAAAAGTTTATCTCAATACTTTGTTATATACCCTTTGTTGGCAATGACAGAGGTCAAACGTTTTCTGTAAGTCTTCGCAAGGTTTTCACACACTGTTGCTGGTATTTTGGCCCATTCCTCCACGCAGATCTCCTCTAGAGCAGTGATGTTTTGGGGCTGTTGCTGGGCAACACGGACTTTCAACTCCCTCCAAAGATTTTCTATGGGGTTGAGATCTGGAGACTGGCTAGGCCACTCCAGGACCTTGAAATGCTTCTTACGAAGCCACTCCTTCGTTGCCCGGGCGGTGTGTTTGGGATCATTGTCATGCTGAAAGACCCAGCCACGTTTCATCTTCAATGCCCTTGCTGATGGAAGGAGGTTTTCACTCAAAATCTCACGATACATGGCCCCATTCATTCTTTCCTTTACACGGATCAGTCGTCCTGGTCCCTTTGCAGAAAAACAGCCCCAAAGCATGATGTTTCCACCCCCATGCTTCACAGTAGGTATGGTGTTCTTTGGATGCAACTCAGCATTCTTTGTCCTCCAAACACAACGAGTTGAGTTTTTACCAAAAAGTTATATTTTGGTTTCATCTGACCATATGACATTCTCCCAATCTTCTTCTGGATCATCCAAATGCTCTCTAGCAAACTTCAGACGGGCCTGGACATGTACTGGCTTAAGCAGGGGGACACGTCTGGCACTGCAGGATTTGAGTCCCTGGCGGCGTAGTGTGTTACTGATGGTAGGCTTTGTTACTTTGGTCCCAGCTCTCTGCAGGTCATTCACTAGGTCCCCCCGTGTGGTTCTGGGATTTTTGCTCACCGTTCTTGTGATCATTTTGACCCCACGGGGTGAGATCTTGCGTGGAGCCCCAGATCGAGGGAGATTATCAGTGGTCTTGTATGTCTTCCATTTCCTAATAATTGCTCCCACAGTTGATTTCTTCAAACCAAGCTGCTTACCTATTGCAGATTCAGTCTTCCCAGCCTGGTGCAGGTCTACAATTTTGTTTCTGGTGTCCTTTGACAGCTCTTTGGTCTTGGCCATAGTGGAGTTTCGAGTGTGACTGTTTGAGGTTGTGGACAGGTGTCTTTTATACTGATAACAAGTTCAAACAGGTGCCATTAATACAGGTAACGAGTGGAGGACAGAGGAGCCTCTTAAAGAAGAAGTTACAGGTCTGTGAGAGCCAGAAATCTTGCTTGTTTGTAGGTGACCAAATACTTATTTTCCACCATAATTTGCAAATAAATTCATTAAAAATCCTACAATGTGATTTTCTGGATTTTTTTCTCTCATTTTGTCTGTCATAGTTGAAGTGTACCTATGATGAAAATTACAGGCCTCTCTCATCTTTTTAAGTGGGAGAACTTGCACAATTGGTGGCTGACTAAATACTTTTTTGCCCCACTGTACTTCCCAATGAAACTTTGCAAGAATATTTTTTTGTATTGTTACTGTTTATCAAAGAAAAGGCACATTATTAGAGTCTTGAGGAAGATCTTACCCTCTCCATCCACCTCTCACTCTTTCCCTTCTTTTGTGTCCCTCTCTCTCTCTGCCCCTCTCTCAGAAGCGGCGGATCAGTCCCACCTATGTACGGATCATGTCTGCTGTTCTGTCCATCCTGATTGGCTGTCTGATCTTCCTCGCCGTGCCAACGCTGGTGTTTAAGGAAGTGGAGGACTGGTCCTTTCTGGAGGCGCTCTACTTTGTGGTCATCACCCTCACCACGGTCGGCTTTGGAGACTACGTAGCAGGTATGAAGTGAAGTGAACTGTACACACTTTGGACAGTATAGAATCTGGAGAGTACATACTCTACACATCCCTTTCAGGATATACGCTGTGAAAGATACAAATCATATTTCATGGGTACCTATCGAAGGTCCTTTGTTTGTGTGTGCACGTGCATTCATCAATGCGTAAATGTCCTTGTGCTTAGGTGCTAACCGGAGGGACGGAGATCTGTTTAAGCCCCTGGTGTGGCTCTGGATAGTGTTTGGCCTGGCTTACTTTGCCTCTATACTCACTATGATCGGGAACTGGCTGAGGGTGCTGTCCAAGAAAACACGTGCTGAGGTGAGTGGTAGTGAGTGTGACACAAACCAAGTGAAGGGCTAGACAAGGATTTACTGGGGGCACTTTGGATTTTAACTGTCAATATTTACTTATCCTTTATCCCTCTGTCTTTCTCTGTCTCTGGGTTTCTTTCACTCTGTCTTTCTCTCTCACACCTCTTTTCTTCTCTCTCTCACCTTTCTCTCTCTCTAAATTCAATTTAAGGGGCTTTATTGGCATGTTTACATTGCCAAAGCAAGTGAAATGGATAAACAAAAGTGAAATAAACGAAATGTGAACAGTAAATATTACTCAAACAAGTTCCAAAATAATAGAGACATTTCAAATGTAATATCATGTCTACATACAGTGTTGCAATGATGTGCAAATTAGTTAAAGTACAAAAGGGAAAATAAATAAACAAATATGGGTTGTATTTACAATGGTGTTTGTTCTTCTGTGGCAACAGGTCACACATCTTGCTGCTGTGATGGCATACTGGTATTTCACCCAATAGATATGGGAGTTTATTCAAATTGGATTTGTTTTCGAATTCTTTGTGGGTCTGTGTAATCTGAGGGAAATATGTGTCTCTAATATGGTCATACATTTGGCAGGAGGTTAGGAAGTGCAGCTCAGTTTCCACCTCATTTTGTGGGCAGTGTGCACATAGCCTGTCTACTCTCTTTTATTTTATTTTTGTAATATATTTATTTAACTAGGCAAGTCAGTTAAGAGCAAATTCTTATTTACAATGACGACCTACCCCGACCAAACCTGCTGAACCTGTGTGCCGCTCTGAGACTCCCAATCACAGCCGGATGTGATACAGCCTGGATTCGAACCAGGGACTGTAGTGACACCTCTTGCACTGAGATGCAGTGCTTTAGACTGCTGCGCCACTCTTGAGAGCCAAGCTTTTGACTCAATTTGGCATGAGGGTCTGCTATACAAATTGATGGAAAGTGGTGTTGGGGGAAAAACATACATGACAAAATCCATGTCCACAAACAACAATTGTGCTGTTAAAATTGGCAAAAAAACACCCATGGCGACCATTCTCAATAGTCTGTACATAGTCAAAGCTTTCCTTAATTTTGGGTCAGTCACAGTGGTCAGGTATTCTTCCACTGTCTCCTCTCTGTTTAGGGCCAAATAGCATTCTAGTTTGCGCAGTTTTTTTGTTAATTTTTTCCAATGTGTCTTTTTGTTTTCTCATGGTTTGGTTGGATCTAATTGTGTTGCTGTCCTGGGGCTGTGTGGGGTCTGTGATATAGCCTGGATTTGAACCAGGGACTGTAGCGATGCCTCTTGCACTGAGATGCATTGCTTTAGACCGCTGCACCACTCTTGAGCCCCAGGACCAGTTTGCTTAGGGGACTCTTCTCCAGGTTCATCTCTCTGTAGGTGATGGCTTTGTTATGGAAGGTTTGGGAATCGCTTCCTTTTAGGTGGTTGTAGAATTTAATGTCTCCTTTCTGGATTTTGATAATTAGCGGGTATCGGTATAATTCTGTTCTCCATGCATTATTTGGTGTTTTACATTGTAAACAAAGGATATTTTTGCAGAATTCTGCATGCAGTCTCAATTTCGTGTTTGTCCCATTTGGTGAATTCTTGGTTGGTGAGCAGACTGTAGACCTCACAACCATAAAGGGCAATGGGTTCTATAACTGGTTCAAGTATTTTTTGCCAGATCCTAATTGGTATGTTGAATTTTATGTTCCCTTTGATGGCATAGAAGGCCCTTCTTGCCTTGTCTCTCAGATCGTTCACAGCTTTGTGGAAGTTTTCTGTGGCGCTGATGTTTAGGCCGAGGTATGTATCGTTTTTTGTGTGCTCTAGGGCAAGCTGGAATTTGTATTGTGGTCCTGGCAACTGGACCTTTTTTGGAACACCATTCATTTTGGCTTACTGAGATTTACTGTCAGGGCCCATGTCTGACAGAATCTTTGCAGAAGATCTAGGTGCTGCTGTAAGGCCCTCCTTGGTTGGGGACAGAAGCACCAGATCATCAGCAAACAGTAGTCCATTTGATTTCAGATTCTAGTAGGGTGAGGCTGGGTGCTGCAGCCTGTTATAGTGCCTTTGCCAATTTGTTGAAGTGGGTGTTTTTTTGCCAATTTTAACAGCACAATTGTTGTTTGTGGACATGGATTTTGTCATGTATGTTTTTCCCCCAACACCACTTTCCATCAATTTGTATAGCAGACCCTCATGCCAAATTGAGTCAAAAGCTTGTTTGAATTCAACAAAGCACAAGAAGACTTTGTCTTTGTTTTGTTTGTTTGTCAATTAGCGTGTGCAGGAGGAATACGTGGTCTGTCTTATGGTCATTTGTTAAAAAGCCATTTTGACATTTGCTCAGTACATTGCTTTCACAAGTCTGCTATTAATGATAATGCAGAGGATTTTCCCAAGGTTGCTGTTAAAGCATATCCCACGGTAGTTATTGGGGTCAAATTTGTCTCCACTTTTGTGGTTTGGGGTGATCAGTCCTTGGTTCCAAATATTGGAGAAGATGCCAAAGTTGAGGATGATGTTAAAGAGTTTAAGTACAGCCAATTGGAGTTTGTGAACTGCATATTTTATCATTTCATTGAGGATACCATCAACCCCACAGGCCTTTTTGTGTTGGAGGGTTTTGTATTTTGTCCTGTAGTTCATTCAATGTAATTGGATAATCCAGTGGGTTCTGGTAGTCTTTAATCGATTATTCTAAAACGTGTAATTGATCATGTATATGTTTTTGCTGTTTGTTCTTTGTTATAGAGCCAAAAAGATTGGAGAAGGGGTTTATCCATACATCTCCATTCTGGATAGATAACTCTTCGTGTTGTTTGTTTAGTGTGTTCCAATTTTCCCAGAAGTGGTTAGATTATTTTGGCTTTGATGCCTCATGATTGAGTATTGCTCTGTTCAAGTAGACTGTGATTTTGCTGTGATCTGATAGGGTTGTCAGTGGGCTGAGACTCTGTGTTGAGGTCAGTGATAAAGTAGTCTACAGTACTACTGCCAAGAGATGAGCTGTAGGTGTACCTACCACAGGAGTCCCCTCGAAGCCTACCATTGACTATGTACATACCCAGCGTGTGACTGAGCTACAGGAGTTGTGACCCATTTTTGGTGGTTATGTTGTCGTAGTTGTGTCTAGGGGGACATATGGAGGAGGGAATGCTGTCACCTCCAGGTAGGTGTTTGTCCCCCTGTGTGCTGAGGGTGTCAGGTTCTTGTCCAGTTCTGGCATTTACAATGGGTTGCCAAAGACTAGTACATGTTCCCGGGCCTGGAAATGATTGATTTCCCCTTCCAGGATAGAGAAGATGTCTTCATTAAATTATGGGTTTTTCTGGTGGGGGGATATAGGTAGTACATGGGGTGTCTATTGATCTGTTGCTCCTGTGTGAAGGATTGGGGCTCAGAGTGGGTGGGGATCCCCTGGGCTTGGGGTTCTTCGGTTCTTCATTTGTCTGTCCTGCTGTGATGTTGACGCTGTGGTCAGTGTCTGGGGTTGACTGTTCTCCTGTGGTGTCAAGACTTTTGTCTGGGGCTGAGATGGGCTGTTCTGCTGTCTTCTCTGCTGGGGTGGCCACCTCCTTTTAATGGGGTGTTCTCTGTCACACTCCATCACCCTCACCCTCTCCTCCAGGACTCTGGTCCTCTCCTAGTGCTATGTTCTTCTCCTGCTCTTTCTCCTGTTCATGTTGTCTCACCACAGTCCAGAGTGCAGATATGTCTCTCTCCACCTCCGTGTCTGGTTGAGGTGTTGAGCTGGACAATTTTGTTGTTGTTGTGCTGACTGGAGTGTGTTCACCTCCTGTTCCAGCTCCACCTGCCTTACCTCCAGCTGGGTGAATGTATCCTTCATTTCAACGAGGGAGTAGTACTCTGTGCTGGGAGGATGACTTTCCGGTCAACCTTTCTGGGTTGCTCATCTGTGGGGTTGTATAATGAAGTGGTCTGGTCTGACATGCTCGGGGTATCTTTCTCAAGAGAGAGCTCAGCAGGATAAGATATCTCTTTGATGTGAAAGTCCAGCTGAAATTGTTTGCCCTGTACCCTTACTGTACAAATCTGGAACAGTAAAAGTTCAGATTGGTTGACTCAGTCTTCATTGTCTATTATCCTGAGTTTCCACCCATCGCTAACCCCCCCTTCTTAACAGAGGGGCAGTGTGTTAATATAGCACTGGATGGTCTGTGTGGAAGATTAAGTTGCTTATACTCCCATTTTGATAATCATCAGCAAAAAGTGTCTCTTGATTTTCCATAAGGAGCTTCACTTTGTACTCTTTTCGTGCCTTGTCATTTTTTACGTACTCAGGGTACTGTATTGTAATGACCTCTGAACAGTGGGAGGGGGCTTCAAAGGCCTCTGTATTTGGGTGGGGTAGGCTGTGTGACTCTCCTGCCATTGTTGGGCTCAAGGGCTTTAACACCTCTCACTTCACACTTCAGTGCTAATTGAAGTTGTATCTGTTCTGTGCTAGCAAGCTTGGTAGCATTAATTTAGCATTCAGTCCTTATAAAGTAAAATATATCATTGTAATGTATTTTTCTTCTTGGCTTTTGAAAATAAAAAGTAGCTTCAGACTAAACATGACTGTCAGTTCCAGGTTGGATGGTGTTTTCAGGTTTCTGTTTGCCAGAGCATTTGCTGTATTGCTTGGAAATAATCATCTTTGGTAGTAGGAATCCTTCCAGGTAATTCCGTCCAAAACCAGGTTGTAGGTTAGGAGTTTTGATTTGGAGTGAAGGTTATGTTGTGGAGGGTAGTATCCTGTATATGTCCCTGCCAAAAAATTCCAAGTTTATCTAACTCTAAATCTACCTTTTAGTAAAACCATGCTGAAAAACGTGGGAGCTCACATGCAGCTGTCTCTCTCTCACACCTCCCTCTGTCTCTCTCTCACACCTCCCTCTGTCTCTCTCTCACACCTCCCTCTGCCTCTCTCTCACACCTCCCTCTGCCTCTCTCTCACACATCTCCCTCTGTCTCTCTCTCACACCTCCCTCTGCCTCTCTCTCACACCTCCCTCTGTCTCTCTCTCACACCTCCCTCTGTCTCTCTCTCACACCTCCCTCTGCCTCTCTCTCACACCTCCCTCTGTCTCTCTCTCACACCTCCCTCTGTCTCTCTCTCACACCTCCCTCTGTCTCTCTCTCACACCTCCCTCTGTCTCTCTCTCACACCTCCCTCTGCCTCTCTCTCACACCTCCCTCTGCCTCTCTCTCACACCTCCCTCTGCCTCTCTCTCACACCTCCCTCTGCCTCTCTCTCACACCTCCCTCTGCCTCTCTCTCACACCTCCCTCTGCCTCTCTCTCACACCTCCCTCTGCCTCTCTCTCACACCTCCCTCTGCCTCTCTCACACCTCCCTCTGCCTCTCTCTCACACCTCCCTCTGCCTCTCTCTCACACCTCCCTCTGTCTCTCTCTCACACCTCCCTCTGTCTCTCTCTCACACCTCCCTCTCTCTCACACCTCCCTCTCTCTCTCACACCTCCCTCTCTCTCTCACACCTCCCTCTCTCTCTCACACCTCCCTCTCTCTCTCACACCTCCCTCTCTCTCTCACACCTCCCTCTCTCTCTCACACCTCCCTCTCTCTCTCACACCTCTCTCTCACACCTCCCTCTGTCTCTCTCACACCTCTCTCTCACACCTCCCTCTGCCTCTCTCTCACACCTCCCTCTGTCTCTCTCTCACATCTCCCTCTGTCTCTCTCTCACATCTCCCTCTGTCTCTCTCTCACACCTCCCTCTGTCTCTCTCTCACACCTCCCTCTGTCTCTCTCTCACACCTCCCTCTGTCTCTCTCACACACCTCCCTCTGTCTCTCTCACACCTCCCTCTGCCTCTCTCTCACACCTCCCTCTGCCTCTCTCTCACACCTCCCTCTGCCTCTCTCTCACACCTCCCTCTGCCTCTCTCTCACACCTCCCTCTCTCTCACACCTCCCTCTCTCTCACACCTCCCTCTCTCTCACACCTCCCTCTCTCTCACACCTCCCTCTCTCTCACACCTCCCTCTCTCTCACACCTCCCTCTCTCTCACACCTCCCTCTCTCTCACACCTCCCTCTCTCTCACACCTCCCTCTCTCTCACACCTCCCTCTCTCTCACACCTCCCTCTCTCTCTCACACCTCCCTCTGTCTCTCTCTCTCACACCTCCCTCTGTCTCTCTCTCTCACACCTCCCTCTGTCTCTCTCTCTCACACCTCCCTCTCTCTCGCACACCTCCCTCTCTCTCGCACACCTCCCTCTCTCTCGCACACCTCCCTCTCTCTCGCACACCTCCCTCTCTCTCGCACACCTCCCTCTGTCTCTCTCTCACACCTCCCTCTGTCTCTCTCTCACACCTCCCTCTGCCTTTCTCTCACACCTCCCTCTGTCTCTCTCTCACACCTCCCTCTGTCTCTCTCACACACCTCCCTCTGTCTCTCTCACACACCTCCCTCTGTCTCTCTCTCTCACACCTCCCTCTGTCTCTCTCTCTCACACCTCCCTCTGTCTCTCTCTCTCACACCTCCCTCTGTCTCTCTCTCTCACACCTCCCTCTGTCTCTCTCTCACACCTCCCTCTGTCTCTCTCTCACACCTCCCTCTGTCTCTCTCTCTCTCACACCTCCCTCTGTCTCTCTCTCTCACACCTCCCTCTGTCTCTCTCTCTCACACCTCCCTCTGTCTCTCTCTCTCACACCTCCCTCTGTCTCTCTCTCACACCTCCCTCTGTCTCTCTCTCTCACACCTCCCTCTGTCTCTCTCTCTCACACCTCCCTCTGTCTCTCTCTCACATCTCCCTCTGTCTCTCTCTCACATCTCCCTCTGTCTCTCTCTCACATCTCCCTCTGTCTCTCTCTCACACCTCCCTCTCTCTCGCACACCTCCCTCTGTCTCTCTCGCACACCTCCCTCTGTCTCTCTCTCACACCTCCCTCTGTCTCTCTCTCTCACACCTCCCTCTATCTCTCTCTCTCACACCTCCCTCTATCTCTCTCTCTCACACCTCCCTCTGTCTCTCTCTCTCACACCTCCCTCTGTCTCTCTCTCTCACACCTCCCTCTGTCTCTCACACCTCCCTCTGTCTCTCTCTCTCACACCTCCCTCTGTCTCTCTCTCTCACACCTCCCTCTGTCTCTCTCTCTCACCTCCCTCTGCCTCTCTCTCTCACCTCCCTCTGTCTCTCTCTCTCACCTCCCTCTGTCTCTCTCTCTCACACCTCCCTCTGTCTCTCTCTCTCACACCTCCCTCTGTCTCTCTCTCTCACACCTCCCTCTGTCTCTCTCTCTCACACCTCCCTCTGTCTCTCTCTCTCACACCTCCCTCTGCCTCTCTCTCACACCTCCCTCTCTCTCTCACACCTCCCTCTCTCTCTCACACCTCCCTCTGTCTCTCTCTCACACCTCCCTCTGTCTCTCTCTCACACCTCCCTCTGTCTCTCTCTCACACCTCCCTCTGTCTCTCTCTCACACCTCCCTCTGTCTCTCTCTCACACCTCCCTCTGTCTCTCTCTCACACCTCCCTCTGCCTCTCTCTCACACCTCCCTCTGCCTCTCACACACCTCTCTTTGCCTCTCACACACCTCTCTTTGCCTCTCACACACCTCTCTTTGCCTCTCACACATCTCTCTTTGCCTCTCTCACATCTCTCTTTGCCTCTCACACATCTCTCTTTGCCTCTCACACATCTCTCTTTGCCTCTCACACACCTCTCTTTGCCTCTCACACACCTCTCTTTGCCTCTCACACACCTCTCTTTGCCTCACACACCTCTCTTTGCCTCTCACACACCTCTCTTTGCCTCTCACACACCTCTCTTTGCCTCTCACACACCTCTCTTTGCCTCTCACACACCTCTCTTTGCCTCTCACACACCTCTCTTTGCCTCTCACACATCTCTCTTTGCCTCTCTCACATCTCTCTTTGCCTCTCTCACATCTCTCTTTGCCTCTCTCACATCTCTCTTTGCCTCTCACACACCTCTCTTTGCCTCTCACACACCTCTCTTTGCCTCTCACACACCTCTCTTTGCCTCTCACACACCTCTCTTTGCCTCTCACACACCTCTCTTTGCCTCTCACACACCTCTCTTTGCCTCTCACACACCTCTCTTTGCCTCTCACACACCTCTCTTTGCCTCTCTCACACCTCTCTTTGCCTCTCTCACACCTCTCTTTGCCTCTCTCACACCTCTTTGCCTCTCTCACTTTTCCTGTCTCCCCCTCTCTCTCAGATGGAGGAGTTGAGGGCCCATGCTACAGACTGGACCCAGAACA
Source organism: Salvelinus namaycush (assembly GCF_016432855.1). Taxonomy (NCBI): domain Eukaryota; kingdom Metazoa; phylum Chordata; class Actinopteri; order Salmoniformes; family Salmonidae; genus Salvelinus; species Salvelinus namaycush. The sequence continues at coordinate 21,728,448 of NC_052323.1, forward strand.
TCCAGAACATGTCCATGGACTTCCGGATCCCCAACCCTCTGGACCTCAACGACCCCTTCCTGCTGCAGCGGCGCCGCTGGAAACGCAGCACCCGGCGGCGGGTCCGCAGGGGGGCGCTGGGGCACCACGGCAGGCAGGGCGTCATAGGGGAGAATGGACATCTGCCCAATAGGTGGGTCTCCCACACCCGCTCCATGACCCGTCTGGAGGTTGTGAGGTTAGGGGGGGGCGAGGTTAGGAATGAGGGGACGAGGTTAGGACCAGGGGCGGTGCTAGGGGCGGATTCCAGAGTCAGTGCGAGGTCAGAGGGCAGGTCGTTGGGCCGGACGGTGGCGAGGTCGCTGTCGCTGTCGATGCCTGCGGCGCGCTCTGTGATGGAGTTAGATTATGACCTTGATCCTGTTGCTATGATGATGCTGCAAGGGGAGTCTGTGTCACTGTCCGAGTCTCCAGAGTCTGACTCCAGATCAGAAGTCTCCTCCTCTGACTTTCATACCTATGACATGTGTACACCAGGGCAGGGGATAACTTTTGCCAGTTTTGACGCCAGTGGGTCTCTCTGTACTGTGAGGGGAAGCCAGGGAGGATCCAGGCAGGTATTTTTCCAGGAGGATGTCCGGTTCCCTGTGCCTCTCCAGCAGCTCCCCAAGTCCCACAACCCCACCAAGCCCATCCCTATGTCGCCCATATTCTCTGTGAAACCCATGCCGCTCCCCATGCCCACCCCGCCAGGCTGCAAAATGCTAGATTTCTTCGGGGAGAACTTGGCCTACATTGACGAGTCGTCGGACACGTTGAGTGACAGGAACCAGCCGATTGAGGGGGCTGTCAGTCCCCGCCCCCGTAAGCCCCGCAGGAGGAGCATAAGGAGGCAGCTGCCCCACCGGAGCCCCCTGAAGGAGAGGAGGGACAGTGACATGCAGCCCCCCTCCAACCCCCCGACACCTCCCCCTCTCAGAGACTGACACAGTAACATGCAGTCCCCCTCTAACCCCCCCCCCCACCCAACCCCCTCTCTCCCATCTCAGAGACTGACACAGTAACATGCAGTCCCCCTCTAAAACCCCCCACCCAACCCCCTCTCTCCCATCTCAGAGACTGATGAACAAACTGACAGGCACAGGTCATGAAGGGGGATAGTAAGGCTGGTCTTTATTACTAGTGTTCACAGGAGAAGCAGACCCCAAAGCTCAGATGTACTTATATTATGTACTGGGGATAAAGGCCAACAATATACTAGAACTCACTGACTCAGGACCATAGTCGCCATTGAGATATATTTGTATGAAAACCAATGCATGTATTCAGCAGCACAGATATAGAATATATAAACTGTCTAAGCTCAGTCAAGTCAGACTCACTGGGTTGAGAAATAGCACCATCTCCTGGCTGGTAAGTGTAGTACAACATCTCCTCTGAGTAGGTGTAGCCTGCTGTGCTGTCCGCTACTGGAGCTCAGCCCAAACCTCAGCCCTGGTTTTTAAATCACTGACTAAAGGACTGAATAACCATGTTAGATCTGGCTTCAGAGGTCCATTTCTCTGTATATCCCAGTGTCCTTCAGCATGTGGGATATATAGTGCTCTGGTTGAATATGGGCCGTTCCACAACAGGAGTCCCTTTTCGGAAATGTCATTTGGTGCAAAACATTTTATTTGACATCATTTTAATTCTGTCATAAAAAGCACAGAGTTCAACTTAATAAAAACACTTGTCTTTCAAGAGGTTAAATAAAATAAATTACTTTAGTAAGTGCCTATTAATTGCCAAATCAAGTAACAGGGTTGACCATTTCATCTTAAATAACCATAAACCCTCACTGACTGGAGGAGGTATGTACGTTTTTATGTGCAGCAGGCAGGGGCAATTGAATACAAACTTCCCCAAAAAGTTTTATAGATATTTCCACACTAGCATGATAAAGCCCTTTTAGTGTAAGAGCTGTTTGATAATAAATTTGACATTTTTGCCTGTTTTGGTGGGATGGAGTTTTGGTCTGTTTGGTGACAACACCGTCAGTAAATTAGTTAATAGACCAATAAGAAAGAGTTCCAAACCTCTCTACCAATAACGGCTATTTTTCAGTTTTCCCCTCCCCACTCAGAACACTCTGACAGTCCTAGCAAAATTCTTGCTAGGAAAATTGCTCTTTGCTAAAAAGCTGTTTGTTTCTTTTTGACCATTTTGATTGACAACAATCACAATAAGGTACGTAATTGTTACACAGAATCATTTGATATTGAGATAAAAACAGCTGCATTGGGCCTTTTTAAAATATTAAAGCGATTCAAAAGGGACTTATTTCGTGGAATGACCCATAACCTTTGTTTTGATGGCATTCTGTTTCTCGGAATATAAAGGGAAGTCCCATCAAACCTACCTGAGATGACATAATACATGGAGAGGCCTTGGGGAGACGTGGGGTGGAAGGGATGTCAGATCGTACGTGTGCAGCACACACACACACAGCAAACAAACTACAAAAGCACACACACACCCTCTCAAGGTCAATGAGTCAGACACACACACACACCCAGAGGAGTGTTAATGTGGTATAAGTGCAGGTTGAATATAGTAAGGGGTGGTTAGGTGGAAAGGACAAACAGATGCTGGGGGGGAGGGGGACCTCACTGCAGCACCCCTAACGTCCTCCTCCCCCTACAGAGGCCACACGTCCTTTCCCCAGAAAGGCTGAGGGACTGGGGGAGGAGGATGAGAGGCCCAGTTTGGTTACGGTTCAAACTCAATGTCCAACTCTCTAGGCATTATCTTATTTTCATCACCTTTCTGTGTTTGGCACATAAAACGGACCGACTTGGTGGCCGACTGCCGACCCACTCTGTTTCTCACTAGGTTCAGTGTCAACCGCTCAAATATAAGTTGAGCCTCAGGGTGGACTTATTTTGAGTTGAGCCCTCTTATCAAAAGTGGCCAAACTTCGATGACTGGATCAATGTTAACACGACCTAACATATTGTACATACAACAACAATCAAGTAAGACGTAAATGTACATGACAGATAAGTGTGGTTATAGCTGTGAAAAGCCCAATAATGACAGACCTGATTGTTACAAATTTGCTAAGGCTGCAAAACAGCTACCCCCACCCAAAGCTGATGTGTTCCAAATTGGGCCTATGAGCCCACGTCTCTCCCTTCAAAGCCTCTTTCTGTTTTATTCACTCTCTCCTCGGCTCCCACCACAAATGGGTTTGAATTTGGCGTGAATGGTCGCTGTCTGGAAATCTTTCACATCCTGTTTACGGCGGCAGATTTCAGCCCTCGACCGCAGTAGGGACTGCCTGGACACACAACCTCAAAACCTCTACCCTACTTTCTTTCGCTTTCCCTCTTCTCTTCTCTTCCTCTCTGCCTCCTATCTTCTACTCCTTCCCTTCCCCTCCCCCCCTTCTCTTTCTTTCAGACCAAAGGAAAGCTAGTTCAAATCAAAATCATCTCCCTTCAGTAAATATGCACAGATCTTAAGTAACTGAGTTACTGGGCCCTTCAGTCAATTTGGTAGAGATCAGTCTTATGCAACAAGAACACATTGTATTTCCAATCGAAATACTTTAATATCAGATTTTTAAGGAATTCAATATTTACAATATTCTCGACCTTATGAAAGTGGGGAAAAGACCCATTGCTGACGACGATTTTCAGAGTTTCATGCGTGTGAGATAAAAATAATCTGTGCCAGACTGTAAAATGTGTCAGTGAAATGAAGGGTTGAGTATCTAGAGATAGTCAGTCTGTCCTTTTTGTTTGAGGACCGAAAGTGGTAGTTTGTTGTAGTTTTAGTCAAAGTTCCGCCTCCTGGCCCGCCGCTGGGCTCCTGCATCAGCGGCACTTGCAGGACTTGACCACCATGTTGGAGAGCTGCTCTACCTTGGGCGTTCGGCCCATGAAGTAAACAATGGTCAGAGGCTCCAGGTCCTGAGGTACGCAGCACGGAGATGCCGACGCCTCAGGGTTCAGCTTGTTATACAGCGGCAGGATCTGTGTGTGAGGGAAAGAGAAAGTACCACATGAAATATCACATAAACAATGACAAGTACTGAAAACACTACTTAAAGCAATAGCTTAAACAAATTAGTGGTTTCCTTTCCATTGTATGCTGTAGCGTTAAGATTTCCCTTCATTGGAACTAAGGTGCCTAGCCCGAACCATGAAAAACTCCTGTCATCCGCCAAAGCCAGATTCATCAATCGAACTGCCAGATGGTGAAGCGTGATTCAACACTCCAGAGAACGCGTTTCCACTGCTCCAGAATCCAATGGCGGCGAGCTTTACACCACTCCAGCCGACACTTGGCATTGTGCATGGTGATCTTAGGCTTGTGTGTGGCTGCTCGGCCATAGAAACCCATTTCATGAAGCTCCCGATGAACAGTTCTTGTGCTGACGTTGCTTGCAGAGGCAGTTTGGAACTCGGTAATGAGGTTTGCAACCGAGGACAGACGATTTTTATGCACTTCAGTACTTGGCAGTCCCGTTCTGTGAGCTTGTGTGGCCTACCACTTCGCAGGTGAGTCGTTGTTACTCCTAGACGTTTCAACTTCACAATAACAGCACTTACAGTTGACCGGGGCAGCTCTAGCAGGGCAAAAATTTGATGAACTGACTTGTTGGAAAGCTGACATCCTATGACGGTGCCACGTTGAGCTCTTCAGTAAGGCCTTTCTACTGCCAATGTTTGTCTATGGAGATTGCATGGCTGTGTGCACGATTTTATACATCTGTCAGCAACAGGTGCGGCTCAAATAGCCGAATCCACTCATTTGAAGGGGTGTCCACATACGTGTGTGTGTGTATATATAGTGTATTTAACTTGAAAAATACAGCCAGTATGATGCTGTGTTTTGCATCATACCAGCTGTATTTCTGTGTTCTGAAAGTTATAAATCTTAAACTTGATTGCCGACATGCAAAACATTTTGGGACTATATAAACAATGGACTAACGAAACAAATACCAAAATGTTTTTTAGGGTGGAGTTTTCCTTTAACCATACTGTGAGTGTGTGGTAATAAAGCCATAAGACCTGACTGTGACAGAGGTGACACAACATTTATGCCACTGTAGTGGTTGGGGGTTAACTAACCATGTTGTAGTGGTTGGGGGTTAACTAACCATGTTGTAGTGGTTGGGGGTTAACTAACCATGTTGTAGTGGTTGGGGGTTAACTAACCATGTTGTAGTGGTTGGGGGTTAACTAACCATGTTGTAGTGGTTGGGGGTTAACTAACCATGTTGTAGTGGTTGGGGGTTAACTAACCATGTTGTAGTGGTTGGGGGTTAACTAACCATGTTGTAGTGGTTGGGGGTTAACTAACCATGTTGTAGTGGTTGGGGGTTAACTAACCATGTTGTAGTGGTTGGGGGTTAACTAACCATGTTGTAGTGGTTGGGGGTTAACTAACCATGTTGTAGTGGTTGGGGGTTAACTAACCATGTTGTAGTGGTTGGGGGTTAACTAACCATGTTGTAGTGGTTGGGGGTTAACTAACCATGTTGTAGTGGTTGGGGGTTAACTAACCATGTTGTAGTGGTTGGGGGTTAACTAACCATGTTGTAGTGGTTGGGGGTTAACTAACCATGTTGTAGTGGTTGGGGGTTAACTAACCATGTTGTAGTGGTTGGGGGTTAACTAACCATGTTGTAGTGGTTGGGGGTTAACTAACCATGTTGTAGTGGTTGGGGGTTAACTAACCATGTTGTAGTGGTTGGGGGTTAACTAACCATGTTGTAGTGGTTGGGGGTTAACTAACCATGTTGTAGTGGTTGGGGGTTAACTAACCATGTTGTAGTGGTTGGGGGTTAACTAACCATGTTGTAGTGGTTGGGGGTTAACTAACCATGTTGTAGTGGTTGGGGGTTAACTAACCATGTTGTAGTGGTTGGGGGTTAACTAACCATGTTGTAGTGGTTGGGGGTTAACTAACCATGTTGTAGTGGTTGGGGGTTAACTAACCATGTTGTAGTGGTTGGGGGTTAACTAACCATGTTGTAGTGGTTGGGGGTTAACTAACCATGTTGTAGTGGTTGGGGGTTAACTAACCATGTTGTAGTGGTTGGGGGTTAACTAACCATGTTGTAGTGGTTGGGGGTTAACTAACCATGTTGTAGTGGTTGGGGGTTAACTAACCATGTTGTAGTGGTTGGGGGTTAACTAACCATGTTGTAGTGGTTGGGGGTTAACTAACCATGTTGTAGTGGTTGGGGGTTAACTAACCATGTTGTAGTGGTTGGGGGTTAACTAACCATGTTGTAGTGGTTGGGGGTTAACTAACCATGTTGTAGTGGTTGGGGGTTAACTAACCATGTTGTAGTGGTTGGGGGTTAACTAACCATGTTGTAGTGGTTGGGGGTTAACTAACCATGTTGTAGTGGTTGGGGGTTAACTAACCATGTTGTAGTGGTTGGGGGTTAACTAACCATGTTGTAGTGGTTGGGGGTTAACTAACCATGTTGTAGTGGTTGGGGGTTAACTAACCATGTTGTAGTGGTTGGGGGTTAACTAACCATGTTGTAGTGGTTGGGGGTTAACTAACCATGTTGTAGTGGTTGGGGGTTAACTAACCATGTTGTAGTGGTTGGGGGTTAACTAACCATGTTGTAGTGGTTGGGGGTTAACTAACCATGTTGTAGTGGTTGGGGTTAACTAACCATGTTGTAGTGGTTGGGGGTTAACTAACCATGTTGTAGTGGTTGGGGGTTAACTAACCATGTTGTAGTGGTTGGGGGTTAACTAACCATGTTGTAGTGGTTGGGGGTTAACTAACCATGTTGTAGTGGTTGGGGGTTAACTAACCATGTTGTAGTGGTTGGGGGTTAACTAACCATGTTGTAGTGGTTGGGGGTTAACTAACCATGTTGTAGTGGTTGGGGGTTAACTAACCATGTTGTAGTGGTTGGGGGTTAACTAACCATGTTGTAGTGGTTGGGGGTTAACTAACCATGTTGTAGTGGTTGGGGGTTAACTAACCATGTTGTAGTGGTTGTCAGCGCTCCAGAGGTATGGGCAGCTGCCAGAGCAGAAATTGGCCTTGTAGCCCTTCGGCTCGTGGATCCACTTCCAGTTCAGGTCCCGGCGGAAGTCGATGTAGAGAGATCGCAGACAGCAGTCCACGTCGGAGTTCCTAAAACAGGTAGGAGACATGGAGAGAACACACTCTCACATTCTGATCCACACAGGCACTTTATCAGTTTCAGGACTATAAGCCTCAGATTGATTGCAACATTATTGATGATTGTAATATTGTTATGAACAAATGTAGTAATTCTGTATATCAAAGACCAAAATAAAGAGAAACCTCTAAGTATCTTGTATGGTCGTAGATAACATTACGTTTTTGACATCTGGATCTGAGGTGCTTACCCTACCTGGAGCAGGTGGTGGTGTCTGCGGTGGCCCTCTTCTTGCGGGTCTTCTTGCCTGGGTTGTCGACCCTGTCGCTGGGCCGCAAGGTGAGGATGAGGTGGGGGGTCTTGGTACTAAAATCTACCTGGCCCTTAGCCAGCCCTGATCCTGGCTTCCGCAACTGCTGCTGAAGCAGCTCATCATCCAGACCTGAGCAGGAAGAGAGGGAGTAGGACATGGAGGAGGGACAGGGAGAGGAAGTGGGGGGAGAGGAGGAGGGAGGGAGAGAGAAAGGGCCGGTGTTTTTTGCAGTGCGTGGGAAAATTGATCTCATGGAGACACATAATGGGAACATTTGTCAGCCAGAATGCTGTGTCATGACGTTGCACTGTTGGGTGAGGTTTATGATCCCCCATAAATACCTTTCCCCCTTTTCTCTCCACTCTACAGAATGGACTCTTGGAAAGCCCTTTGTTAACATAAAGAGAGTATGGTAACATCAAAAGGTTGGGGAATGGAACAATATTTCCCTTTCTCAACCAGCTGAAAGTGTACTTTAAGAATATGATGTCGGATCAGTTGTTGTCTGGGACATTATATCTGATAATAGGACGACATAAATTGTATCTTGGAAAGTCTACTCATTCTAGTTATCAGATTCACATGGAATTGTGCAATTTAAATGTTTAAATATGAAACTATTTGTGAAAAGTTAATGTAATTTTAGCATCTAAATGAAAGAATTGTTTTCATAAGTAAACTATGCTCACTCAGTGGTCACGCCCAAGTGAACAGACATTGGTTGAGAACTATGAAACACACCCTTCTCTCCCCCAGTACAAAAGCCCGTTGACAGAAGTCAACTCAGGTCCCGATGACGTGAGGACTGGTGTCCACACGTTTAAAAGGGCTAATTTCAACTACAACCTAATGAAATTAACATTTAGTTCCAGAAATGTTAGGACTGCTGTCCAAACGTTTAAAAGGGTGAATTTCAACGTGGAGGTGATGATCACCACGCTGGAATGGTGAATTTCGATTAGACCAGCCAGAATACAGCGCGAGCTGATTATGGCAACTTGGTATGAACTTTGAACGATTATTCACTAAAGAAGAAGTGAAAACTCCTAGACGTCGAGTTATCAACAGCAGCTGTAAACGCACGTGGCCTAGGAAAGGACAGCTAATCTCAGAAGAACGACAGGGTACTTTAATGTATTCGCTCTACAACACTACGATCAGAAAGATTCTTCAAGGACAATGGCAATCACTGCTGGGTAAACCAGTCTTCCATCTTTGACCCATGTATCGAAGTGCAGCTCAGAGTAAATATACAGTTGAAGTCAGAAGTTTACATACACCTTAGCCAAATACATTTAAACTCAGTTTATCACAATTCCTGACATTTAATCCTAGTAAAAATTCCCTGTCTTAGGTCAGTTAGGATCACCACTTTATTTTAAGAATGTGAAATGTCAGAATAATAGTTATTTCAGCTTTTATTTCTTTCATCACATTCCCAGTGGGTCAGAAGTTTACATGCTACCAAATACTAATTGTGTATTGCCTTTAAATTGTTTAACTTGGGTCAAACATTTCAAGTAGCCTTCCACATGCTACCCACAATAAGTTGGGTGAATTTTGGCCCATTCCTACTGACAGAGCTGGTGTAACTGATTGTGCAAAGTAATTGGTAACTTGGTAAACAATTTTCAGTCCAGCTTTCCAAACACTGAGAAGGGAGAATTATTATTTATATAAATATCAGGTTTGTTGTAACGGCTGTCTAATGCCTCCTCCTCGGATGAGGAGGAGGAGTAAGGGTCGGACCAAAACGCAGCGTTGAATGTAGACATAATGAATTTATTTGACAAGACGAACACTGACACGAACTACACTTGATAATTAACAAAATAACAAACCAACGACGTAGACTGACCTGAACATAAGAACTTACATATAGACACGAAGAACGCACGAACAGGAAAGACTAGCCAAACGAATGAACAAACGAAACAGTCCCGTGTGGTGCAACGGACACAGACACAGGAACAATCACCCACAAACAAACAGTGAGAACAGCCTACCTTAATATGGTTCTCAATCAGAGGAAACGTCAAACACCTGCCTCTAATTGAGAACCATATCAGGCAACACGCTTAACCCAACATAGAAACACATAACATAGACTACCCACCCAGCTCATGTCCTGACCAACTAAACAAAGTAAAACAAAGGCAAATAAGGTCAGGAACGTGACATTTGTAGGCCTCCTTGCTCGCACATGCTTTTTTAGTTCTGCCAACAACTTTTCTATGGGATTGAGGTCAGGGCTTTGTGATGGCCACTCCAATACCTTGACTTTGTTGTCCTTAAGCCATTTTGCCACAACTTTGGGAGTATGCTTGGGGTTATTGTCCATTTAGAAGACCCATTTGCGACCAAGCTTTAACTTCCTGACTGATGTCTTGAGATGTTGCTTCAATATATCCACATAATTTTCCTCCCTCGTGATGCCATCTATTTAAGTGCACCAGTCCCTCCTGCAGCAAAGCACCCCCACAACATGATGCTGCCACCCCTGTGCTTCACGGTTGGGATGGTGTTCTTCGGCTTGCAAGCGTCCCTCTTTCTCCTCCAAACATAACGATGGTCATTATGGCCAGTTATATTTTTGTTTCAACAGACAAGAGGACATTTCTCCAAAAAGTACGATCTTTGTCCTCATGTGCAGTTGCAAACCGTAGTCTGGCTTTTTTATGGCGGTTTTGGAGCAGTGGCTTCTTCCTTGCTGAGTGGCCTTTCCGGTTATGTCGATTATAGGACTCATTTTACTGTGGATATAGATACCTTTGTACCTGTTTCCTCCAGCATCTTCACAAGGTCCTTTGCTGTTCTGGGATTGATTTGCACTTTTCGTACCAAAGTACACTCATCTCTAGGAGACAGAACGCGTCTCCTTCCTGAGCAGTATGATGGCTGCGTGGTCCCATGGTGTTTATACTTGCGTACTATTGTTTGTACAGATGAACGTGGTACCTTCAGGTGTTTGGAAATTGCTCCCAAGGATGAACTAGACTTGTGGAGGTCTACAATTTTTTCTGAGGTCTTGGCTGATTTCTTTTGATTTTCCCATGATGTCAAGCAAAGAGGAACTGAGTTTGAAGGTAGGCCTTGAAATATATCCACAGGTACACCTCCAATTGACTCCAATTATGTTAATAAGCCTATCAGAAGCTTCTAAAGCCATGACATTTTCTGGACTTTTCCAAGCTGTTTAAAGGCACAGTCAACTTAGTGTATGTAAACTTCTGACCCACTGGAATTGTGATACAGTGAAATAATCTGTCTATAAACCATTGTTGGAAAAATGACATGTGTTATGCACAAAGTAGATGTCCTAACAGACTTGCCAAAACTATAGTTTGCTAACAAAAAATTTGTGGAGTGGTTGAAAAACAAGTTTTAATGACTCCAACCTAAGTGTATGTAAACTTCCGACTTCAACTGTATATATATATTGCATTTTTCTTTTCCGAATGGGCGGTTATTAGAATGCATAAGACTCTGTATTTACGGTAGCATAGCTTCAAGGTCCGATAGATTCAATCCCTTTGTCCCTCAGTCTTCCCGCTCTTTCATTCATACCCAACCCCCTTCCTTTATGTAACCAGCCGTCATATCTGGTTAGCCCACTAGGGGCTTTTCATGACATGATTAGTAACCGATGTGTGATCTATCCTGTGTGTGTATATATATATATATATATGTGTAATTCTGTGTGAGTATTTAGTAAATAAATAAAGCCAAATTGTGTATTGCTGATACAACTTATTAGCTAGTGTTCGTGCAGATAACCAAGTACCTACGACAATCAGAATGAGAACGATCGAGGTGACGATTAATAATTGACTGCTATTGATATTAAAGATCTTCAGATCTTTAAGAGAGTGGATTCGGGAGATAACTACTCTATTTAAATGAATGCTTCCGTGGTGCCCCAGGTTATTAATGGTTTAATTGTTGCATGGTTTAATTCAATCACGTAATCAATTAAGTTAAGTAATCGATAAAATAATTTAATAATCAATAAAATAATTTGATAAAATAGCATGTCATAATTTAATAATAGTCAGAGACACGACAGCTGTGTGTGAGTTGAGAAGTTCAATCATTAATTAAGAGGTATGTGTCTCTTTACATAACATAAACAGGTTCTACAACAAGCAGACCAGCGAAGCGCGCCTCCAGCTCCTCGCTCTTATTGAACACGATGCTGTTGGTGGAGGGAACGAAGGTGCAGCACGGACAGTGAACACCCAGCTTCAAACCCAGGTTCCTCTCTGAAAGAGTGATATGGAGGATGAGATGACGGAGTAGGGGTACAGAGATGGTGAGAGGAGAAAACAGATACAGTATTAACCTGTCTAGGACTGGGGTGCCGCTAGCGGCACCCCCCCCCCCCCCCACTGAAAAGCCAGGGCGCGAAATTCAAAAAAAATATATTTTTTAAAATATTTAACTTTCACACATTAACAAGTCCAATACAGCTAATGAAAGATACAGATCGTGTGAATCCAGCCAACATGTCCGATTTTTAAAATGTTTTACAGGGAAGACACTATGTAAATCTATTAGGTAAACACCTTAGCAAAAGAGACCATTTTTTCTTTGTCCACCAACACCACTAGCTATCACCAATTCGGCTAAACTAAGATATTGATAGCCACTAACCAAGAAAAAACCTCCTCAGATGACAGTCTGATAACATATTTATGGTATAGGATAGGTTTTGTTAGAAAAATGTGAATATTTCAGGTAGATATCATAGTTTACAATTGCACCCACCGTCACAAATCGACTAGAATAAATAGATAGAGCAACGTGTCTTACCTAATTACTAATCATAAAACATTTCGTAAAAATACACAGCATACACTAATCGAAAGACACAGATCCTGTGAATACAGACAATATTTCAGATTTTCTAAGTGTCTTACAGCGAAAACACAATAAATCGTTATATTAGCATACCACATATGCAAACGTTACCCCAGCATTGATTCTAGCCAAAGAGCGCGATAACGTCAACATCGCCAAAAGATATTAATTTTTTCACTAACCTTCTCAGAATTCTTCAGATGACACTCCTGTAACATCATATTACAACATACATATACAGTTTGTTCGAAAATGTGGATATTTAGCCACCAAAATCGTGGTTATACAATGAGAAAAGTAGCCGAGCTGGTCAGAAAATGCCGTGTGCCATATTAGACAGTGATCTAGTCGTATACATAAATACTCATAAACGTGACTAAAAAATATAGGGTGGACAGCGATTGATAGACAATTTAATTCTTAATACAATCGCGGAATTACATTTTTTAAATTATCCTTACTTTTCAATACAGTTTGCGCCAAGCGAAGCTACGTCAAAAAAGATGGCGTCCTAAGCCACTAACATTTTTCGACAAACACGATTTATCATAATAAATTGTTCCTACTTTGAGCTGTTCTTCCATCAGTATCTTGGGCAAAGGATCCTTTCTTGGGTCTAATCGTCTTTTGGTGGAAAGCTGTCCTCTTGCCATGTGGAAATGCCAACTGCGTTCGGCATGAACTGGAAGCGTGCCCAGAGATTCACAGCGTCTCAGAAATAAATGTCCCAAAATCGCACTAAACGGATATAAATTGCTATAAAACGCTTTAAATTAACTACCTTATGATGTTTTTAACTCCTATAACGAGTAGAAACATGACCAGAGTAATATTACTCCCTACACTAATGCTTGGAACAAGTGCGGGTCGGTGGCCGCCACGCGCATGACGCAGCAAGAAAAGAGTTCCTAGCTACAGGGTTTTTTTATTTATAGTGCCTGTGATTGCGCAATCGACCCCATTCAAATCGTCATCACGTAAAGGCATCCAGGGGAAGACGTAAGCAGTGTCCGTATACTCATAGGAATAACATTGGCCTTAAAACTGACTCCAGAACAGGGGCCAACATTTCTGAAATCTGACTCCATGTCAGGGAAATTGCTGTAGAATGACTTCTGTTCCACTTAGAGACAAAATTTCAACTCCTATAGAAACTATAGACTGTTTTCTATCCAATAATAATAATAATATGCATATTGTACGATCAAGAATTTTGTAGGAAGCCGTTTCAAAAATTACACGATTTCCATAAATAGTGACAACAGCACCCCCTAGCCTTAATTAACCTCTAAATCATGTGTAGAGCAAAATCTGAAACATTCATTCAATTTACACCTCAAATGTTAAGTTTGAAGTTAAGTTTGACACCTTGAATGCTGTTAAGTAGATAAAGGGTTATAGAGCCGTGTGATTGGCTTGTCAACTTACCTCTATGCGCCAGCCAGTCCGTCACAGTGTCTGTGACATCCACCGAGAGCCACGCTCCCTTGGTCTGTGGGCGAACCGTTCTGGAGTTGATGTATCTCTGCGAGGGACCTGTTGCCTCTTCTGGTTTTATCACCTGTCAGAGGGAGAACCGGAGAGAAGCATCAGTTCACAGCTCCAGCAAACTGTGATACCAGTGAAGTTCTGAGATATTGTAACAACAAATTGATTGATTCTGACATGGGTTCATGAAGTATATGATGTTGTAACCCTTTGTACAGGAAAGTAATATTGTAATACCTGGTACAGGTAATACTGTAATATGATATACCATACAGTACCGGTGAGTGGGTTAAATCACTGGGGAAGCCAATCCAGAAAAAAATGCCATATTACAACCTATGTTGTTCTGACAATTGCATTGTTTGCTCTATTTGCTTCATATGCTTTGAAACCGTGATATATACAGTGCATTCGGAAAGTATTCAGACCCCTTGACTTTTTCCACATTGTTAGGTTACAACCTTATTCTAAAATTGATTAAATAATTTCCCCCCTCATATACACACAATAACCCATAATGAGAAAGTAAAAACGTTGCACATTTATTACAAAGAAAAAAAACTAAATATAACATTTACATAAGTATTCAGACCTGGGCTCTGGCTGGGCCACTCAAGGACATTCAGAAACTTGTCCCGAAGCCACTCCTGCATTGTCTTGGCTGTGTGCTTAGGGTCGTTGTCCTGTTGGAAGGTGAACCTTCGCACCAGTCAGAGGTCCAGAGTGCTCTGGATCAGGTTTTCATCAAGGATCTCTCTATACTTTGCTCCGTTCATCTTTCCCTCGATCCTGACTAGTCTCCCAGTCCCTGCTGCTGAAAAACATCCCCACAGCATGATTCTACCACAACCGCTTGGCATTCAGGCCAAAGAGTTCAATCTTGGTTTCATCAGACCAGAGAATCTTGTTTCTCATGGTCTGAGATTCTTTAGGGGCCTTTTGGCAAACTCCAAGTGGGCTGTCATGTGCCTTTTACTGAGGAGTGGCTTCTGAGGAGTGGCGTCACCTACCTGACCAAGGCCTTTCTCCCCCGATTGCTCAGTTTGGCCAGTTCTAGGAAGAGTCATGGTGATTCCATACTTCTTCCATTTAAGAATGATGGAGGCCACTGTGTTCTTGGGGACCTTCAATGCTGCAGACATTTTTTGGTACCCTTCCCCAGATCTGTGCCTTGACACAATCCTGTCTCGGAGCTCTACAGAAAATTCCTTCAACCTCATGGCTTGGTTTTTGCTCTGACATGCACTGTGAACTGTGGGACCTTATATAGACAGGTGTGTACCTTTCCAAATCATGTCCAATCAATTGAATTTACCACAGGTGTACTCCAATCAAGTTGTAGAAACATCTCAAGGATGATCAATGGAAACAGGATGCACCTGAGCTGTATTTGGAGTCTCATAGCAAAGGGTCTGAATACTTACATAAATAAGTTATTAAATAAATTCGCAAACATTTCTAAAAAGCTGTTATTTGCATTGTCATTATGAGGTATTGTTTGTAGATTGAGGATTTTATTTTATGTAATACATTTTAGAACAAGGCTGTAATATAACAATGTGAAAAAAAGTCAGGGGGTCTGAATACTTTCCGAATGCACTGTAGGCCTAAGGCCGAGACAATAAAACAGTGGCAGATTTTTTTTTAACAGTTACATGGCCTACAGCATGGTCAAGCAAGGCAATGCTTGACATTTTCGGACTACTAAACAACTACTGATTTAGATCCACGGAGAGTTACCTCAAGTCACAAAGAAAACAGGAGCTGCCTCCACTATTCCGGCACCATTTCAACATCAACATCATTTAATCTTAGTCTAATACAGTGACAACTAAAAAGATATTTAAAAAAAGGTAATACAATAACGAGGCAATAGACAGGGGGTACCGGTAACAAGTCAAATAAAATTGTATTTGCCACGTGCCGAATACAACAGGTGAAATGCTTACTTGCAAGCCCTTAACCAACAGTGCAGTTAAAGAAATAAAATATTTACTAAATAAACTCAAGTTTAAAAAAATTAAATCAAAAAGTAACACAAGAAATGTACACAACAATAACGAGGCTATATACAGGGGGTACCGGTACTGAGTCAATGTGGGGGGGTACAGGATAGTCGAGGTAATTTGGAGTGGGGGGGGGGGGGGTCAATATAGATTGTTTGGGTGGCCATTTGATTGCTGAACAACTAGTCTTATGGCTTGGGGGTAGAAGCTGTTAAGGAGCATTTTGGTCCTAGACTTGGTGCTCCGGTGCCACTTGCCATGCAGTAGCAGAAAGAACAGTCTATGACCTGGGTGACTAGAGTCTTTGACAACTTTTTTGCTTTCCTCTGACACCGCCTGATGTAGAGGTCCTGGATGGCAGGAATCTTGGCTCCAGTGATGTACTGGTCCGTATGCACTACCCTCTGCAGCACCTTATGGTCAGATGCCGAGCAGTTGCCATGCCATGCAGTGATGCAACCGGTCAGGATGCTCTCGATGGTGCAGATGTAGAACTTTTTGAGGATCTGGGGACCCAGGCCAAAAATGTTCTGTCTCCTGAGGGGGAAAAGGTGTTGTCGTGCCCTCTTCACAACTGTCTTGGTGTGTTTGGACCATGATAGTTTGTTGGTGATGAGGACACCAAGGAACTTGAAACCCTTGACCCACTCCACTACAGCCCTGTCGATTGTGAATAGGGGCGTGGTAGGCCCTCCTTTTCCTATAGGTCACGATCAGCTCCTTTTGTCTTGCTCACACAGAGAGGTTGTTGTCCTGGTACCACACTGCCAGGTCTCTGACCTCGTCCCTGTAGGCTGTCTCATCGTTGTTGGTGATCAGGCCTACCACTTGTTGTTACGGAGTCTAGTTGATAGGTATTCGACTAGCCGGACTGTTCCCCGGACTCCACGTGTAGGGATTTGTACAATGCTTAACAAGGCTATTGAACTTGACATTGGTGTCGGTCTTTATTCCTTTATCCAACATATCATACTGAAACATGGTATCAGAAGTGGCTCGGAAAACACACGTTTGTTATTTTTGTAGCTAAGTACAGTATAGGCGCAGTCACGTTCCATATGCGAACACACGCCGTTTCCTACTCACAACACTGATCATCAACTCGTTGTTAGCTGGCTAGCTAGCATCACTACCTACCTCGATGACTGAAGGCAAAGAAATCTCCTATTCCATTGCTATGGCAGCGAAGATTCCGCCACCAAATCCCATGGTTCTCACAGGGGACTGGAATACTAATTGGGACAACTTCAGGGATGAATGAGGACTATGCGCCTGCGACCGGTCTACATGAGAAACCCAACGAGGTACAAGCGGCAACTCTGAGGAGTTTAATGGGCAGCGAATGCAGGCATATCTACCGGCACAATCTCACCCTCACAGCACGACAACAGTGTGATGCAAAGGCTATATTGGATGCATTGGAGAATTACTTCAAACCCGCCAGAAACGTAATTTACGAGCGGTTCGTTTTCGGAAGCTGCAAACAGGAAGAGGGTGAGTCAGTACACAACTTTGTAACCCGTTTGAGAGAAAAATCCGCTACTTGTGAATACGGGGGATTGAAAGATGAATTGATTCGTGACAAAAAGAGTACTGGGAATTGCAAATAAAGATACGCACCGGAATCCACAGAGAGAGAGGCTTAACATCGAAATGTGCCGCACTGCTGAAGTCACTGACATGAGAATGAGAGCAATGGAAATCGAAACCCCACGCTCCAATGTTGATACTGTTCACGCTGTTGCTAGGCAGACATTCAGACAAAACCAATCGAGGCAGAGTAATTCACCACGAACGGTGAACACAGAGAGCCCCGTAGCATGTAAATACTGTGGGAATACACACACACGTGGCAAAGAGCACTGCCCTGCCTGTGTTGATGTCACTCAATGTCCAGAGCGGAACAGTGAAAGTGACATTCACATGCATGAATCCATTGGGGCTGTACACTCAAGAGGGAAGAAATGGTTTGTGACACTACGATTACACAACAAGCAACAACGTCAACTGGATTCCGGTGCTACATGCAACGTAATGAGCTACAAAGACAAAATCAATCTGGCACCTGACACACATCCATTGCCCAGCGATACTAGACTAAAGCTGTACTCAGGAGAGCTAATGAGCTCTATGGGCACCTTTGAGACCGAATGTGTTATTCGGGGATGCAAACACAAGCTAAAGTTTGAGATTGTGAAAACCAGTCAACATCCTCTCCTCTCAGGCTCTACATGCGAACGCTTGGGACTGATGCAGTTCACTGTACCAAATGACCTGCACATTGTGGATCGTGTCCAGCATGGACCTCTGTCCAGAGAACAACTACTCAGCAGATATGACGATGTAGTCAACATGCCCGTTGAATCAGTGCCTGGGAGGTACACTTTGAAGTGGTTGAGAGCATCACTCCAGTCCAGTGTGCTCCTCGCAATGTGCCCATTGCAATGAAAGTGGCTGTGAAGGCCCAGCTGGACAAGTATGAGGCCGATGACCACATGACATCTGTGACTGAACCAACTGACTGGATCAGCAATATGGTCATAGTGAAAAAAAGAGAAGCTGAGGGTCTGCATCGACCCAAAGCATCTGAACCAAGCACTGAACCGATCCCACTACATCATGCCGACACTAGAGGATGTCCTCTATAAGCTTCCCAAGGCCAGCATTTTCACCTTGGTGGATGCCCGAGATGCATTCCTTCAATGCAAGCTGGACAAAGGAAGCAGCTTCATGACTACCTTCTGGACCCCCTGGGGTTGGAAACGCTGGCTCAAGCTCCTGTTTGGTGTCTGTGGTGCCTGAGGTATACCAACGCAAGCAGCACGAGTTACTGGCTGGGCTCAAGGGCATTGAACCCATCACCGATGATGTCCTGATCGTAGGCTGTGGTGACACAGACGAAGAAGCAGAACGCGACCACGATGTGAAGCTCCTGGCACTGATGGAGCGCTGCCGATCAGTTAAGCTTCGTCTTGGCCTGAAGAAGCTGCAGTTCCAGGTGAAAGACGTCCACTTCCATGGCCACATTCTCTCAGCAAAAGGCCTGAAGCTGGACCCAGACAAGGTCACAGCGATCCTCGACATGCCAAACCCGTCTGATGCAAAAGGAGTACAGCGTCTCATCGGTTTTGCAAACTATCTTGCAAAGTTCATGCCACACCTATCAGCAGTCTGTGAGCCTCTGCGCCGGTTGCTGGACAAAGACACACCATGGAACTGGCTACCCAAGCACGAGGCCGCAGTGCAGGAGATGAAATCTCTGGCTTCATACATGCCAGTGTTGCACTACTACAACGTCACGAAGACTGTCACAATCCAGAGCGATTCCAGCCAAAGGGGACTTGGATGCTGCCTTATGCAGGAAGGCCAGCCCGTTGCGTTTGCCTCGAGAGCGCTCACCCCCACCGAACAAAACTATTGCCAAATTGAGATAGTGCCTCAGCATCGTCTTCTCCTGCCAGCGATTTCATCACTACTTATATGGTCGAGAGCTGGTCACCGCTGAAACTGACCACAAACCACTCATTGCCATATTCAGTAAACCTCTCCTCAACGCGCCCAAGAGGCTTTAAAGCATGCTCCTGACTCTGCAAAACTACAGCCTGAAGGTCATTTACAAGCCAGGTCCAGAGATGTACATCAGTGACACACTGAGCAGGGCAACAGCACAATGTACAGGCAGAGGCACTGTCTATCAGCGGCAGGCCATCTGTTCGCTACAGCAGGAACAACAAGATGTTCAACAGATCAATCAGGCAGACTACTTAAACGTCACAGATCACCGCCTAGCCCAGATCAGGCAACACACTGACAAGGACGAACACCTACAGTCACTGAAGTCCATGGCTCTCGCAGGTTGGCCATACCTGAAAGAGGAGACACCTTTCACAGTGAGAGAATACTGGACCTTTCGAGATGAGATCAGCGTGCAAAATGGCATCTTGTTCAGAGGTCAGAAGGTCATTATTCCCAAATCACTACGTCCAGAGATGCTTACCCGCATACACTCCAGTCACGTTGGAGGTGACGCATGCTACCGCCAGGCTCGTGAAACATTATACTGGCCAAACATGCAAGCAGAAATTAAAGACTGTCAGCAACTGTACCACATGCAACGAGTACGCTCATGAACAGCAAAAGGAAACCATGATGTCACACGAACTGCCCACAAGGGCCTGGAAAATCGTCAGCATGGACTTAGTCCTTTTGTCTGTGGCTGAATATCGTCTCATCGTTGATCACTACTCTGACTTTTGGGAAATTTAACTGCTCCCTGACTTGTCTGCAGAGACGGTCATAAAGCGCTGCAAGGCGCAGTTTGCAAGGCAAGGTCAGCCTGACAAGGTAATCACGGACAATGGCCCACAATTCACTGCACAGTTCAAGCGTTTCGCCTCAGAATGGGAGTTTGACCACGTGACCTCCTCTCCAAGACACCCAAAAGCAAATGGCAAGGCAGAGTCAGCTGTCAAGATTTAAAAAACCTGTTAAGCAGGGCCTTGCGTGACAGCAACGACCCATGGAAAGCGATCTTACAGTTGAGGAACACACCCACCGAAAACATGGACAGCAGCCCAGCACAACGCCTTCTGTCCAGACGTCTGAAGACTACCATCCCCGTAGCTAACAAGCTACTTGAGCCCTGCGTCATGGTTGGCGTCACAGAAAGCAGCTCGCTAAGTGCTTCTACGACCGGACTGCTTGAGACCTACCAGAGCTGGAGGTGGGTGAAATGATAAGGATGAAACCGCTGCCGGGAGACCACACAGGACTTTGGAGGCTGGGCACATGCCTACAGAGAGTTGCACCACGTTCTTACCTGGTGGATGTTGGTGGCTCCCGCTATCGTTGCAATCGGGTGGATCTGCGCGTAGCAGAGCAGACAAACCAGAACATGCCATACACTCACCTAGATGAGCTGGATCACAGTCCAGGCCTAAGGGTAAGGGGTGCAGAATTGAGAGCCAACTGAAGGTGAGGCTTCTACCCCACCAAGCTCTCCAGCTCGTGGCCCTAATCCTACCCCTGTCAGAGCCAATACTTACTCACGGGTGGGTCGGCTGTGCAAGCCACCGGACAGGCTTACTCTGTAAGCAAGAGACTGTTAACTTGTCCTCTGTTAAAAAAATATTAAAAAGGAAGATGACAACTGAAGTAAAAAGAAAATGTCATGCTTTTTCAATTGTTATGACTTGACTGTTAAGAACTTAATGTCATGCCGTTATGTTTGCACTTTCTATTGAAAAGGATGATGTTACGGAGTCTAGTTGATAGGTATTCGACTAGCCGGACTGTTCCCCAGACTCCACGTGAAGGGATTTGTACAATGCTTAACAAGGCTATTGAACTTGACATTGGTGTCTGTCTTTATTCCTTTATCTAACATATCATACTGAAACACTTGTGAGGTCGGCAAACTTAATGATGGTGTTGGAGTCATGCGTGGCCACACAGTCGTGAGTGAACAGGAATTACAGGAGGGGACTGAGCACGCACCCCTGAGGGGCCCCCGTGTTGAGGATCAGTGTGGCAGATGTGTTATTACCTACCCTTACTACCTGGTGGCAGCCCATCAGGAAGTCCAGGATCCAGATGCAGAGTGAGGTGTTTAGACCCAGGGTCCTTAGCTTAGTGATGAGCTTTGGGGGCACTATGGTGTTGAATGCTGAGCTGTAGTCAATGAACAGCATTCTGACATAGGTGTTCCGTATATCTAGGTGGGAAAGGGCAGTGTGGAGTGCAATGGAGATTGTGCCATCTGTGGATCTGCTGGGGTAGTATAAAAATCAGAGTGGGTCTAGGGTTTCTGGGATGATGGTGTTGATGTGAGCTGTGACCAGACATGAGTGCTACAAAGCGGTAGTCGTTTAGGCAGGTTACCTTGGCGTTCTTGGGCACAGGGACTATGGTGGTCTGCTTGAAACATGTAAGTATGACAGATTCGGTGAGGTTGAAAATGTCAGTGAAGACACATGCCAGTTGGTCAGCGCATGCTCTGAGTACACGTCTGGCCCTGCGGCCTTGTGAATGTTGATCTGTTTAAAGGTCTTACATCGGATACAGAGAGCTTGATCACACAGTCGTCCGGAACAGGTGGTTATCTCATGCATGGTTTAGTGTTGCTTGCCTCGAACCGAGCATAGAAGGCATTTAGCTCATCTGGTAGACTCGCGTCACCGGGCAGCTCGAGGCTGGGTTTCCCTTTGTAATCCGTAATAGTTTGCAAGCCCTGCTACATCCGATGAGCGTCAGAGCCGGTGTAGTAGGCCAGTACGGATAATTAAATATAAACCACAAGTCCAAATCCATATGTCCATAGGTGGCTAATTTAGGAAAGGGCCGGACAACACAAAGAGATGCAACAATTCAAGTTTTTTTCTGTCAATAATGATGTTTGGCTTCTAATTTTATTGGTCTGAAGCCAAATCCAAGCTGGCTTCCCGTGACACTTTTTTTGTGTGCCATGACCATTCACAGCTGAGCTCCGTTTAGCTCAACGCTGATTGGTTATAATTTAATATTTTTTATCAAGGGAGATCAAATGCTAGCTGACTTCCCTTGCATTTAATGCTACTAGCGGAAACAATGTCATACTCCTTTGGACCAGACAGCATCAGATGTTTTCTCCGATGAGAAACATTCAGCCTCTTGCAAATTGAAGGACATTTATGAAACAGAGAGACAAAAGATACATTTAATGCTTTTTTTCTTTGTCAAATATTTTGGCTTCCCTTGGCTTCCATGAATACACCCCACTGATCCTGTACCTGATAGATCTCTACTCTCTGCTCTGAGGTGTGGGCCTGGGGGTTTGGTGTCCTGTAGATTCTGAACTCAGCTTTGACCAGGGTGCTGGAGTTCCTGTCCACACCACTCACATCGAACCCCACCACTCTGTAATACGGGCTGGGGACTGGAGGGTTCACTGCATCTACAAAAGTGGAGAGTATCAATAAAGTTGCAACATATACTAAATAATGTGACACACACACACAGTTACGACAGTAATAGAGGTATCTGACAATTTGGCAAGGTAGTTGGAGACCTTAACGCATGCATAACAGTAATGTATAAAAATTCCATTCAATTATGTTGATATTGATTAAGACTCCACTCACTTGTGTCCGTGCGCTGCTTAAACATGTCTATGCGCTGAACCTCTTTTGCATAATAATCCTCCTCGCTGCTCTCTCGGTCGCACGCAGAATCGGACTGACGCGCACGCTCCTCCAACAGCTCTCTGGTGCTGTTGTAGAGTATCATCACCTCGGCGGGTACGGCCTCGGGCTGTGGGCTCGGTGCGGGGGGCTCGGGTGGGCTCCCGTAGCGGAGCTTGCTGAGGATCTGGCCGCGGACGGCCTCGATGCGCTTGGATTTCTGATCATCCATGCGTAAAGAATGGCAGGCGGCGAGCCCCTCGGCGGACACCACCAGTCGGAGCAGCAGCAGGGCGAGGTGGGTAAGCCACATAGTCCGGTGGCCAGATGGATGAAGGGGCTCACTCGGCTCCATATGAAATCTTTAGGAATCTTTCAGTCTGTGTAGTGTCCGGTGCAGTCCAATACGCAATGAGGACCTGTTACTCTGCTATCCTGGCGACTGTCTATCAACCCCCAGAAATACACTTTAAAGAAAATGTCCAACGTTTGTAAAAATAATAGGCAAATAATAGTATAAAACAAATACAGCTAGAATAGAGAAGCTCAGGCTATGGCGTATTAGCATAAAGTTGGTTACAATTATTTCGAAAGTGTTTATTTGATCATTTTCTCCGAGAGCCATTTCTGAGCATATAGAAAATAATGACTGTCCATACGTGTTCCTTCAAAAGTCTAAGAACTGAATGCTATAGAGATTCCTGATACAAGTTTGAGAAAATGTTGAGATGTAAACCAAGCAGCATGGTTGGCTACTCAAATTCTCACACTACATAAAAGTTATAATATAATAAAAATCCTCTATGAAAGAGGTATTTGCACTCCCGATAGACAACTTCTCCAGAAAAGTGTAAATATATTATAGAGTTTAAGGTAAGCTTTGGTACAATCCCATCCTTAGAAAATGAATCCTCCTCTTGATTCTTTTTATATGGATAGAGGGAAAAACGTCCACTATAGCAAAAAGGTCTGATGCCATTCTTTCATTCCTTGGCAAGAAAAATATTAATACAGAGCTGTGGGACAGTAACTTCAGTGTGCAATGCAATGTGTGTGTGAGAGAGGTCACATGCGAGAGCTAGTGGGTGGGGTGCCACCAAAGTGATGGGTGTGTGTTATTGGACATCTCCCTCATCAATTCAGTACACACACGTACACAAAGACATTTTTCTGGAGATTCTCCCCACCACAAAAATGTTTGCACAGGCCTCCCTTCTATCCTCAGGTAAGTATCCTGTTCAAACATATCAAACCACCGTTTCATACCCAGTCGCTATTGAAAAGCAAAAAAGTGATAGATGGAGTTTACTAATTCCTTGGCTTGTCATATTTGACTGACATGGTCTCATTTGTCTTCCCTTTAGTTATTTCCATAACTGTGACATGTCTCCTAAGTGTGTCCTACATAAATGTAACCCATTTGTCCCACTCCTAGTACTTACTGAAATCTTTTCCTTCAGTTATAAGAAATGAGTAGCCCAGTTATCCAGTCCCACCATGTCTCGGGCTTTCTCTCTCCCTCTTCTTGCCTGTTTCATTGTTAATTACAGTTCAGAAGCCCGGGATTGTTAATCTGTCAGCAGAGGCTTTTATTGCAGCTTCCTCATCCCATTATGCTGTTATTATAGTTTCGGCTCCAAAGCTGTAATTGCAGTAAGTAGAAGGGATAGGTATGAGCGAGAGAGAGAGATGGAGGGAGAGAGAGAGGGAGAAGAGAAACAGAGATAGATAAAGAGAGGGAGAGATGGAGGGAGAGAGAGAGGGAGAATGAGACGCAGTCAGCCCAAAAGCTTGTGGCGGGCAGGCGTGCGGGCAGGCTTTTTTCTCTCCTGGCAAGGTTTCTAAAAATGATAACACTGCATGGGAAGATTGGGAACACTTTGTTGTTTCAACATGACCGTTAATGCTGTGCCCCAAAGCTTCAGACAGTGTGCCCCCCACAGCCGCTCAGAGCAAATTTTGCCTATGTGGATCTAGGGTTGTTTGGCAACAGCCAGTGCTTCTGACTGTCTGACCTGGGGTTGAATGGATCAAAGGGGCCTAGTGGTTAGTTGTGGTATTGCAATGCGTGGGTAGAAAAATACTTCCTCAAAAACAACTTATCCCTGGCTGGAGCTTTTTCTCTTTCCCTCAGTCCAAAATATAGTCATGGATTGCCACGTCATCTAGCTCTCAGCAGTTCTCCTGACCTGCGAAAACAAACTCAAGGACATGGTTTGGTGATTTATCACAGTTTGACATTACCTTTCATTCATGAGTGGATATACTACCGGTATGCATGTTTAACTGTATTGGAGGTCTGAACCTGGATTTATTTATCTGTGTAACTTAATTACAAGGGAAAGTATTTTAGGGTTGCAAGGAAACCAAGGAATTATACTTTTTATTAAATTAATAAATTAAACAAAATCATCTCCCAGATATTGGACAACATAGAAGCATTCAGATCCGTTCTGTGGTTTTCTGGGGGCGGCGGTGTATTCACATCCCATTGCCCCATGTACTGTACTATATAACCACTTCAACATATATTTCTTCCTATACAGTCTTAAACAGGAATCCATTTTTTGCCCTCACTTCTAATGCCAGCAGTCCCATACAATGAATGGTTGGTGTGAGATGGTGGAGAAGGGCGAATGGGGGGGTTACCGTATGGATAAGTGGTGTATTTCTCTCTGTACATCTAAGAGCCCATGTTGGGGGTAACCAACCCCCCCCCAACCACTCTCCTCTATGCCTCATTCAGCAGCATGTTGGGGACCCCCCGGGAGATGGGGAACTCACGGCCAGACTCTGGGCACTGCAGACAGCCCTCCAGCACCTTCACCTGGACAGAAGAGAGACAGATACACTTCACATCATCTGTGGTTACTCTCTGTGTGTGTGTGCCAATTAGGGCCAGGACGATACTCGTTAGTATCATGGCAAGGAAACAAAACACAAAGCAGATTTAACTTCTTTAGGAAAACAGCTCTAATGTTGGAAACAAACATCATTATGTCGTCATCTAGAGTCACATGTATTTATTTCCAAGCTATAGCACACACTATTTTACATACAACAGGTTTTTAAAGGACCAAAGAGTTAGGTCTGCTTCATGTTTTTATTTTTGCCATGGAAAACATATTGCAATACTGGTATTGTCACAGCCCTAGTGACAATAGGGTTATAGGTTACACAATGCAGTGTGTTTACATAGGAAAAGAATGGAAACCTACAATCACACAACCTACAATTTATCAAGCAGAATGAAACAGCCAGAGAGAATGTGACTGGGACTCTACCTAACCTGACCACTAGATGTCCTCATATTCCCCTAGTAATAAAAGCAGTATGCATCCTATTCACCAAAATAGGAGTTGATAGAACTATGACTCAAGTAATGAAGACCAATATCAGGTTATTTATGGTGAACCTCACCTCCAGCAAAACCCTGTGTATTTTACGCAGGAAGTCTTCATTCTTCTCATAGTCTGTGACCAGGTAAGCCATGGAGAAGACCCAGCTGGAGAAAGACCACAGTTAGGAATTAGTATAAGACAGTAATATTGCCATACAATCACTAGAACAAGAATCAAGACTTAGAATTTAGGTAAAATCTATCTGTATTAGTTAGACCAAAGAATAGCTGTAAGACTAGTTAACTATTCTACCTAAGTTGGATACAGTAGCTTTAAATGACTCAGTTTAAGAACCAAACGGTAGTAAACAGAGCAAACGGAACCAAACAGGAAGGGACCATAGAGAATGATAGAGGCCTCTAGTGGCCAAAAGGCCGTATTAGCATAGACAAAACAATTGAGGGCATCCACCATTTTAATGAAGTCAACTGGGTGGGACTTCCAATTTCATTGGCTAATCCCTCCTGTTGTAGTCATGTCCAACTGGGTCATCAGGAGGAATCAGCCAATAGTGAAGAACAAAATTGACTACTTTACAATGGAGACAGCCTCAATGGTGCTGCCCATGCTGTCACCACTGAGGTATAATAATAACTGGAGACTGCGTCAAAGATGTCTGACCATTGTTTAAAAGGTGATCTACTCATGTTTGCATACGGCCAATTCATTGAACATCTATATCCGGGTTGCACCCGGTTTATACGGACCAACATTACACACGCAATAGCACTCAGTGTGCACAGGGAGCATCGCGAGCACTGATGACATCACGTCATCCAAAAACATGGCAGACATTCGATGGATATAAAATGTTAATATCTTCGGCTGTAAGTGATGGAGAAAAATCAGCCTAAGCGACAATTATTTGAATTATTCAATGGATGTTTTGCGCACAATGTCTTATTTGGAATGTTCAAATCTGACTTCTCTATGTGGCAGTGTATGAAAATCTGGGTCTTTCTGGGCCGTGTCAGTTAAACTGCAGTACTGAAGCAAAACTGTAGGAGCAGTGGAAACCATGCTTCTAGACCAGAACACTGCCCCCTTGTGGACTACAGGAAAAGGAGGACCGAGCAAGCCCACATTCTCATCGACGGGGCTGTAGTGGAGCAGTTTGAGAGCGTCAAGTTCCTTGGCGTCCACATCAACAAACTAACATGGTCCAAGCACATCAAGACAGTCATGAAGAGGGCACGACAAAACCTATTCCCCCTCAGGAGACTGAAAAGATTTGGCATGGATCCTCAGATCCTCAAAAGGTTTTACAGCTGCAGCATCGAGAGCATCCTGACGGGTTGCATCACTGCCTGGTATGGCAACAGGTCGGTCTCCGACCGCAAGGCACTACAGAGGGTAGTGCGTACGGCCCAGTACATCACCGGTCAGAGGAAGGCCCTAAAAATTGTCAAAGACTCCAGCCACCCTAGTCATAGACTGTTCTCTCTGCTACCACACGGCAAGCGGTACCGGAGCACCAAGTCTAGGTCCAAGAGGCTTCTAAACAGCTTCTACCCCCAAGCCTGAACAGCTAATCCAATGGCTACTCAGACTATTTGCATTGACCCCCCCCCCCCTCTACACTGCTGCTACTCTGTTATTGTCTATGCATAGTCACTTTAATAACTCTACCTACATGTACAGTTGAAGTCGGAAGTTTACATACACCTTAGCCAAATACATTTAAACTCAGTTTTTCACAATTCCTGACATGTAATCCTAGTAAAAATTCCCTGTCTTAGGTCAGTTAGGATCACCACCTTATTTTAAGAACGTGAAATGTCAGAATAATAGCAGAGGGAATTATTTATTTCAGCTTTTATTTATTTCATCACATTCCCAGTGGGTCAGAAGTTTACATACACTAAATTTGTATTTGGTAGCATTGACTTTAAATTGTTTAACGTGGATCAAATGTTTCGGGTAGCCTTCCACAATAAGTTGGGTGAATTTTGGCCCATTCCTCCTGACAGAGCTGGTGTAACTGAGTCGGGTTTGTAGGCCACCTTGCTCGCACACGCTTTTTCTGCCCCCAAATTTTCAATGGGATTGAGGTCAGAGCTTTGTGATGGCCACTCCAATACCTTGACTTTGTTGTCCTTAAGCCATTTTGCCACAACTTTGGAAGTATGCTTGGGGTCTTTGTCCATTTGGAAGACCCATTTGCGACCAAGCTTTAACTTCCTGACTGATGTCTTGAGATGTTGCTTCAATATATCCACATAAATTTCCTTCCTCATGATGCCATTTATTTTGTGAAGTACACCAGTCCCTCCTGCAGCAAAGCACCCCCAAAACATGATGCTGCCACCCCCGTGCTTCACGGTTGGGATGGTGTTTTTCGGCTTGCAAGCATCCCCTTTCTCCTCCAAACATAACGATGGTCATTATGGCCAAACAGTTATATTTTTGTTTCAACAGACAAGAGGACATTTCTCAAAAAAGTACGATCTTTGTCCCCATGTGCAGTTGCAAACTGTAGTCTGTTTTTTTTATGGTGGTTTTGGAGCAATGGCTTCTTCCTTGCTGAGCGGCCTTTCAGGTTATGTTGATTATAGGACTCGTTTTACTGTGGATATAGATACTTTTGTACCCGTTTCCTCCAGCATCTCCACAAGGTCCTTTGCTGTTGTTCTGGGATTGATTTGCACTTTTCCCACCAAAGTACGTTCATCTCTAGGAGACAGAACGCGTGTCCTTCCTGAGCGGTATGATGGCTGCGTGGTCCCATTGTGCTTATACTTGCGTACAATTGTTTGTACAGATGAATGTGGTACCTTCAGGTGTTTGGAATGATGAACCAGACCTGTGGATGTCTACAATTCTTTTGGCTGATTTCTTTTGATTTTCCCATGATGTCAAGCAAAGAGGCACTGAGATTGAAGGTAGGCCTTGAAATACACCTCCAATTGACTCAAATGATGTCAATTAGCCTATCAGAAGCTTCTAAAGCCATGACAATTTTCTGGAATTTTCCAAGCTGTTTAAAGGCACAGTCAATTTACTGTATGTCAACTTCTGACCCACTGGAATTGTGATATAGTGAATTATAAGGGAAATAATCTGTCTGTAAAGAATTGTTGGAAAATTACTTGTGTCATGCACAAAGTAGATGTCCTAACCGACTTGCCAAAACTATAGTTTGTTAACAAGAAATTTGTGGAGTGGTTGAAAAACGAGTTTTAATGACTTCAACCTAAGTGTATGTAAACTTCTGACTTCAACTGTACATGTTACCTCGACACCGGTACCCCCTGTATATAGCCATGCTATTGTTATTTACTGCTGCTCTTTATGTGTTATTTTTATGTTTTTTAAGGTAATTTCTTAAAACTGCATTGTTGGTTACGGGCTTGTAAGGTCTACTACGCCTGTTGTATTCAACGCGTGTGACAAATAACATTTGATTTGATACATAAGCTATAAAATGGCACTGATACAAAGATGCGTCCTCTGTCTCTCTATGGAGCTACCTGAATTTGTCCAATCGAAACTCTCTGGCATTCCAGACAGTTGTAGTCATACGGAGAAACTCACCCCATCAGCCGCCTGAACCAGTACGCTCCAATCCAATTTGGGGATCATGACTCACGAAAATGGGATTGAACTCCACCTCACTCTCACCTCCGTCGCCTGGGATCCGCACAAACCGGATTAAAAAAATGCATAAAAGAGCACTTGCTCTTTCCATGACAAACTGACCAGGTGAAAGCTATGATCCCTTATTGATGACACCTGTTAAATCCACTTCAATCGGTGTAGATGAAGAGGAGGAGACAGGTTAAAGAATGATTTTAAAGAATGATTTTAAAGTCTTGAGACAATTGAAACATCCAACCAATTTGACACAACTGTGGGAATCATTGGGAGTCAACATGGGCCAGCATCCCTGTGAAACGCTTTCGACGAATCTGCTTTGAGGGGGAAAGTGAGAGAACCGGTAACTTTGTCAATATATACTGTATTGATCAACAATATCTATGATTCTCTACTGTGCAAACTAAAAACAATGCGTTTACATGTGGATCGGAAATGTCGATGGTGCAACAGTGAATAGTTTCCCCCAAACTTCAATAATCCTACAACAGCTTCCTAGCCGTACAAACTATTTTAGGAAAGCAGAGGACTCCTTTATACATTTTGTAAACTGTCCCCTCCAAAAATCACAAAAACCGCGAAGTTACGGTTTTTATATTGTTTTATTTTTTTAGTATATATTTTTCTGTACTCATTGTCTTGGTATTATACAGGTCATTCTTACAGGTAAATGGTAATTACAGACCTGTGACCAATACAACCCACGGGTCACCGTCACAAGAAACCACTAACCCACAAACATGCATTGCACTCACACAATTTA
Source organism: Salvelinus namaycush (assembly GCF_016432855.1). NCBI lineage: Eukaryota > Metazoa > Chordata > Actinopteri > Salmoniformes > Salmonidae > Salvelinus > Salvelinus namaycush. Next base: position 21,759,159 of record NC_052323.1, read on the forward strand.
AACGTATTGAACAAAAGATCATGTTAAATGTTTTACCACAATCCCCCTTCCCCCCCCCCCCCCCCCCCCCCCATCTTAACCCTCTAGACACATCCCACCAACACTTATTTTCAAAAAGAATATGATACTAGTTTAACATAATACAAAAATGGAGGAAGGCAACTAATGAGACGAGTCAAGCAATTGTTCTGTTGAGAGGAAGGAACCAGACTGGTGATAAGGTCCAAGGCCCTGAGGGCGACCTCCTTGATCTGACAAAATAAACAGTTAACATACTGTAAGTACAAATCAGATGACCAAGCGCTGGCAAGCATTAAACTCAAGCGAAGCCATTTGACATAGAGGAAAGGACGTTTCTCTAGTTCATTCAGTTCATCGTCCAAATTCTCCCATGACTGCATTTAGTTAACACAACCAGGCCCAGGTCATTGTTTCCACAGGTCAAATATGAACAAGTAAGCATACAGAGAGATGAGTATAGGTTTCAGGAAGGCGATAAAACTAAACACAACCAAAGGAGGAGAGGCCAGGGAACCCATCATTGAACAAACTTATGGCACAAACAACGCTGGGGTGGGGATGTGTGCAGGCTCGGATGGAACAATCCCACAATTGTGTTTTTAGGTTTTGATTAACAGCTATCTGGAAGGATCTCAGCTAAGGCCACTATATCAGTCTTTCAGTCTCCATGACTACAGGAGAGACGGATATTACCATCCAATCCCTGTGGACACTGATTTGGGCTCAATAGAATGATTTCCCAGACTCAGATTAAGCCTACTCCTTAAATGCATGCTCAATTAAGGATCGCCATTCAAAGTGCTTTTTAGTCCAGGAATAGGTGTAATCTCAAACTGGGAAACCGGCCCATAGTCTGATCAACAGAAGACTGTGAGAGCTACTGATTAACATGTTTAATCCCACCTACCACTACTACAGACTTTATACTAGACTAGAGCCCTGTTTGCCCTTTGACATCTAAAGATGAAGACAACCCAGAATGACAGTGATATGTTGACATACTAATAAAGGTAGAGTATCCTCATCATGGACGTACTGCTGCAAGGATAGTGAACTGAACTGAGCTCTATTTGATTGCATTGAAGAAAGAGATACAATTGTTTTGTCTTGATCCATATGGAACCACATAAAATACTAGGTGTCAATCACTGCAGTAGTTTAAAAATAATAATTTAAACTCACGTTTTCACACATTCACTCCCTTCATCTGTTCACACACATAACAATTTCCCTCCCATTTCTTTAACCTTTAATCCCCCAGAATCATCACTCTTGGCCTTCTTCAGAGCGCCATTTTAAGAAGTCCTCCTTCCGTGCATCTGGCTTGATCTGGTTCCGGATGCCCCCCAGTAGGTTGGACGTTGCCTCAGAGGCCACTATTAGGGGACGGACCACGGTGGGTGGGATCTGCCGCAGGACTCCGCCCACAGCACCAGGCAGGCCTTTCTGCTCATGCCCGCGAGACGCCACGTCACATAGCGTCTGAGCTGTGTCCATCATGCCCTTGGAAACAGACAGAGGTGAGGAAGAGAAGTTTGTGTGTTTAAATGAGTGCTAAGCCTTTTGTTGTTGCTATTATTCTAAAGTGGTTGACTTAAATGAACAATTATTGATTGAATTGTTGATCAGTAGAACACGTACTTCTCTGACGGTGTCATAGGCCTTAGCTACGCCCTCTCTGAGGTCGGCAGGCTGGTGGGCGCGGCGGGACCGGTTGGAGGGCCGTCGGCCCTCTGTGATGTAACGGTTCAGGGGGGGCGTTGGGGACAGGATGTCATACACCGTCTCTGCTGTGGCCTAGAGGAGAAACCGCAGGAATATTACAACACTTCAGGAGAGTAAGGCACATCATAGCAATGGAGGAACCTGTATTACTGGTCCCAGTTGCTTCTACCCATACGGTTGCTACTAGTCATTCAGTTCTTTCCTACATGGTTTAGGTATGCTAACCCTTTGGCCGCAATCTATGACATGTGACTAAGGTTAGTGTATAGGGTGTGGTACATAGGATGCATTGTTTCAACCTATATGTCTATGCTTGTTTGATTGGTATTCTACCGCTGTATGGCTTACAGACAGTCTGTAGCCAGCTGATCTGTCTGTGGTTAGAGTTCAGAGGTCAGTAGTACCTGTATGGCCTGCACCAGTCTGTTGCTGAGCTCCAAAGCAGCAGAGGCAGTGGAGGTGCCGAAGGACGCGGCCCCCCGCTGGAGACCCCGGATAATGCGGCCGTCCCGCCTGTACTGCTCTATGGGCATCCAGAACAAGTCCCTCACTCCATGGACTAGAGAGAGAAAGTTACACAAAAAACAAATGAGATCAACACTAAATGAGGTTGTGAGAGTATGCTAGCTATAACCACACTGCAAGAGAACAATTCTATTACTATGGTGATAACTCAGGAACTACTAAAGGGACAATAGCAAAGAAGCCAAGAAACAAAGATCACCAAACAAGTGACGTCCTGTCCTGTACTTACACAGCTGAACTACAGAGTGCATGGGGCCTAGACCTCCCAGAATGCCCGGCAGCTGGTTCTTCCTGATGTCTGTCAGCCACTCAGTGACAGCGTACTGAATCACCTTATCTACGCCTAGAAGTCTATAAGGAAGAGATATTAGAGAAAAGCGTTATGAAAAAGACACTTGCTTCAGACTACAGAGAAACCCCAGAGTTCGTGTTGTTGTACCCATGTCGGCAGCAGAGTCTCTTCAGCTTCAGCTCAGAGCAGTTCAGCTGGGCCAGACCAATAAGAATCCCAGCAAACGTCCCCTAGGAAACAATCACATAGCAAATGTCACGTGTGTGTCATAACAAAATATAACCACAGAGATGAGTTCACTGTGTTCGTAGTTAAAATGTTCTTTGTCCTTTCACCTGCTCAATGACCACATGCTTGCCCTGGTAGTCCAGCCAGATGGGCACTTCAGAGGTGAAACGGAACTCCCTTCGAAAGAGGAGGAAAGACAACGTATAAATAATGTCCACACATTCTAAATAGACTGTAGATTGACTCTCTGGGAGGATGAAGTTAATTACCGGAAGTAGATTGGCTGATCAGTGGAAGAGGTGGAGCCAGCGGACGAGGAGCTCTGCTCGCTATAGGTGGTTTCTACAGAAGTGGTGAGGTCAGGACCCAGACCAGCAGTGGTCTCCGTGCCACTGACCCCATCCTCAGCGGGCTTCTGGGAAGGGTCTGTCTTCACTGTGAGAGGAAAGAGAGAAAAGAGAAAATTCAGAAAACAGGAGAAAGTATCAAGTGGGTGAGGAGGAGATCCATGATACAGAGCACCATGTATGCTATGCATGATGTTCTTCCTGTTCCATGTGACCCTACTTATTATGTAGAGTACAGAGAACACAGTGAAGGTGCTCACTCTCAGCTGCAGGGTCCACAGGCAGGTAGGGGTTAACTCCAGCAGCCAGACTACTGAAGAAATCCTTCAGGAAGAACAAGGCATCCTGGTCGATGTTGAGTCGGAGGGGGAGGAGGCTCACTCTTAAACAACACTCTGGACCACCTACACCAGCGTCTGGACACACCTGCAGGGCCTTCACTGTTAACTGGAACACACAGACATAGACAACACATTAGGTAGGATTACAACAAACCAAATCTCAGAGAAAACTTTAGAATTCCCTTGGAAATGAGAATCATTAATAAGAACAGATTTTCACAACGGAAAGGAAATAATGAAGAGGCTTTAAAAAGCCTCTTCTCTCACCATGTTGGAATGTGTCCTGCGGGGCATGCTCTCGCTGGTGTACAAGTAGAGGAACTTGTTAAGCTGGGACGAGGCCAGGCGGTCGCGTACCTCCAGCTCCTGAACAATGAACACCTGGCGGGACAGAGGCTGCTCCCCCACAGCCCCGACCCCAGGCCCCTCTCCCTCCACAGCTGCAGACACCTCCACTGGGTAGGACTCGTGTTGGAAGCTCACCTTGAACAGGAATGACACATTTAACTAAATGGTTGCAAACAATTAGTGTAGCTTTTTGCTTTTGTTATGTAGCTTTTTGCTGTCTCCACTTTAACAAAAGGACTGGTTGACACTTATGCTACACTTGAACTGAACATATCCTTATGATGGGGAAAATGAGTTAGCGTTCTAGTTTGTACGGAGAAAATAATCAAAGGCAAGTACTGTAAGGACACACCTTGCACACACATACTTTTGTATATATAGGACATCCCTTCAAATGAGTGGATTTGGCTATTTGAGCCACACCCGTTGCTGACAGGTGTATAAAATCGAGCACACAGCAATGCAATCTCCATGAACAAACATTGGCAGTAGAATGGCCTCACTGAAGAGCTCAGTGACTTTCAAGGTGGCACCGTCATAGGATGCCACCTTTCCAACAAGTCAGTTTGCTAGATCTGCCCCGGCCAACTAACATGGTTAGTTAACCCCCAACCACTACAACATGGTTAGTTAACCCCCAACCACTACAACATGGTTAGTTAACCCCCAACCACTACAACATGGTTAGTTAACCCCCAACCACTACAACATGGTTAGTTAACCCCCAACCACTACAACATGGTTAGTTAACCCCCAACCACTACAACATGGTTAGTTAACCCCCAACCACTACAACATGGTTAGTTAACCCCCAACCACTACAACATGGTTAGTTAACCCCCAACCACTACAACATGGTTAGTTAACCCCCAACCACTACAACATGGTTAGTTAACCCCCAACCACTACAACATGGTTAGTTAACCCCCAACCACTACAACATGGTTAGTTAACCCCCAACCACTACAACATGGTTAGTTAACCCCCAACCACTACAACATGGTTAGTTAACCCCCAACCACTACAACATGGTTAGTTAACCCCCAACCACTACAACATGGTTAGTTAACCCCCAACCACTACAACATGGTTAGTTAACCCCCAACCACTACAACATGGTTAGTTAACCCCCAACCACTACAGTGGCATAAATGTTGTATCACCTCTGTCACAGTCAGGTCTTATGGCTTTATTACCACACACTCACAGTATGGTTAAAGGAAAACTCCACCCTAAAAAACATTTTGGTATTTGTTTCGTTAGTCCATTGTTTATATAGTCCCAAAATGTTTTGCATGTCGGCAATCAAGTTTAAGATTTATAACTTTCAGAACACAGAAATACAGCATCATACTGGCTGTATTTTTCAAGTTACATACATTATATATACACACACACACAAGTATGTGGACACCCCTTCAAATGAGTGGATTCGGCTATTTGAGCCACACCTGTTGCTGACAGATGTATAAAATCGATGCCATGCAATCTCCATAGACAAACATTGGCAGTAGAATGGCCTCACTGAAGAGCTCAGTGATTTCAACGTGGCACCGTCATAGGATGCCAGCTTTCCAACAAGTCAGTTCGTCAAATTTTTGCTGTGCTAGAACTGCCCCAGTCAACTGTAAGTGCTGTTATTGTGAAGTGGACATGTCTAGGAGCAACAACGGCTCAGCCGCGAAGTGGTAGGCCACACAAGCTCACAGAACACCATGCACAATGCTAAAGCTCGCCGCCATTGGATTCTGGAGCAGTGGAAACGCGTTCTCTGGAGTGATGAATCACATTTGGACGAATCTTGGTTTGGCGAATGCCAGGGAAACACTACCTGCCCAAATGAATAGTGCCAATTGCAAAGGAGGAATAATGGTTTGGGGCTGTTTTTCATTGTTCAGCCTAGAACCCTTAGTTCCAGTGAAGGGAAATCTTAATGCTACAGCATACAATGACATTCAAGACGATTCTGTGCTTCCAACTTTGTGGCAACAGTTTGAGGCAGGCCCTTTCCTGTTTCAACGTGACAATGCCCCCGTGAACAAAGTGAGGTCCATACAGAAATGGTTTGTTGAGATCGGTGTGGAAGAACTTGAATGGCCTGCACAGGGCCCTGACCTCAACCCCAACAAACACCTTTGTGATTAATTGTAACGCTGACTGCGAGCCAGGCCTAATCGCCCAACATCAGTGCCCGACCTCACTAATGCTCGTCGCTCAATGGAAGAAAGTCCCCGCAGCAATGTTCCAACATCTAGTGGAAAGCCTTCCCAGAAGAGTGGAGGCTGTTATAGACCAACTCCATATTAATGCCCATGATTTTAGAATGAGATGTTCGATGAGCAGGTGTCCACATACTTTCGGTTATGTAGTGTACATACTCTCCCTACCTTGGTGAGCTGGATCTCCATGAGCAAGTTGTGTTGACGCCCACCGCCTCCAGCCCAGCGCCACGAGTTCTGAGGCCGGGACGGAGCAGTGGAGCGGGACGGGGACCCACGCATCCCAGACGGGGCAGTGCGACCCCTAGAGAGCAAGAGGGTAGGGAGAGAGAGAGAGGAGCTTGATGATCAGTAAGAGAAATCTTCCAAATTCAAGTGCCTGTTGCTGGGTTGTGTGTACATGTGTGCATAGGGACCTGTTTCCATGCTGCGTGTGTATAGACATGGCCTTGCCCCCGAAGTCTCTCCCTCCGTACAGATGCCAGACGACAGACACCTCTCGTAGCACCACCCTGCTCTCGGGGACAGGGAAGCGGCTGGGGGCCCGCAGCAAGTCAGAGCTGCCCCGCGGCCGGGAGAAGTGGCCCTCCCTAACCCTGATAGGACCCTCAGCTAGCACCGTCACAAGAGGCTCCCCGTCTCTTGGCTGGGGGGGGGGGGGGGGGAATTAATGAACAGGTTTAGTACTTAATGTCACATAATTAAATTCCATGTGAACTACGACTAATAGGAACACTGGGACAGGAAGTTAAAAGTGAGATACAGAGGAAGGAAAGAGTATAAAGAGAGTGTAGAGAGAGTATAAAGAAAGGGAGTGAGTAGAGAGAGAATGTATAGAGGTAGAGGGAGAGAGTGTAGAGAGAGTATAGAGAAAGTGTAGAGAGAGAATAGAGAGAGTAGAAAGAAAGAGAGAGTATAGAGGGAGAGTGAGTGTATTAAGAGAGTGTGTAGAGAGAGAGTATAGAGGGAGAGTGAGTGTATTAAGAGAGTGTGTAGGAGAGAGTGTAGAGAGAGTATAGAGGGAGAGTGAGTGTATTAAGAGAGTGTGTAGGAGAGAGTGTAGAGAGAGAGTATAGAGGGAGAGTGAGTGTATTAAGAGTGTAGAGAGAGAGTATAGAGGGAGAGTGAGTGTATTAAGAGAGTGTGTAGAGAGAGAGTATAGAGGGAGAGGGAGTGTATTAAGAGAGTGTGTAGAGAGAGAGTATAGAGGGAGAGTGAGTGTATTAAGAGAGTGTGTAGGAGAGAGTGTAGAGAGAGTATAGAGGGAGAGTGAGTGTATTAAGAGTGAGTGTATTAAGAGAGTGTGTAGAGAGAGTATAGAGGGAGAGTGAGTGTATTAAGAGAGTGTGTAGAGAGAGAGTATAGAGGGAGAGTGAGTGTATTAAGAGAGTGTGTA